>NC_072819.1:3970000-4340000 GCF_027744805.1 Dunckerocampus dactyliophorus
ATATTGGATAGTATGACAAAAATACAGCTCGTGAAAAAAGCTACTTTCATACCTGCAGAACAACTTTTTCTTGATAGAAGCTGGACCAGATGCGCAATATGGCCGCTTTCTTCTTGGCGAGTAGAGGGTCTAACTGAGCATGTGCAGTGTGAGTGTCATCACCCTAGCATGTTACTGATTAGACAAATAAGGCTTGTTGCAACCGTCCCCAGTCTCCCCTAATTGATATGCCACCCATACAACAACTTGAGGTATTGCATCAACCACCATTCTGTATTGCCTTTTATCATTTATGTTACATTTGAAACTAAAAGTCTCAAATAGTACCACATTTCCTGCATGATCCATCAAGTGAATTACAGACCACATGCTTTTTTCTAGCCACTTTTGTAGAAATAAAGATTCGCGGTTACGTAAAACATATCTGCAGTTCCATATTGGTGTCGTGTGGGGACTGAAATTGTGTTTGTAAATCATTTTCTAATCTAACAAAACCTGCTGATGAAACACGGTGAGTTTGAAGAGGAGCTTTTTTAGGTCATAGTCGCATTTGAGGAGAAATTCAATGCCGCCTCAATTCCTAAAGATTTCATTAGGAATATAAAACCAAAATTTGTGTTTATTTTGATTGTGCCATTAATACATTTGAAGGCCGCCGCCATTATATTCTTGAACCATTGTGCCTTTTTTAATGTAGTGTTTTCCTTTTCCAGATCAAATTGAAATTTACCTGATTAATGGCCTTATTTGCGTCTTTATGTATTGATAATGAGTACGCTGGATAGGTAAATCGAGAAATGCACCGAAACAGGAAGAGACGTCGTCGATGACGCTATAAAGCGCATGAGCACAGCGCCACACTTTTTGAATGTAGCCTTTGGACAATGTGAACAGCAGAGACATCACGCGACACTGAGAGACAGTTTTATTGGTGTCAGGATAAAGTCCTCTCAATGAACTTTGAAGCTTCTCAGTCTCTCTTAGCTTAGTTTTGCTTGCTAGCTGCTAGCAAAGACACCAGGGAGTTAGCAACACATCAGCGGGCAGAGCTCTTGTGTGAGTGTAAAGCGTTGCGATTGTATTAAAATGTGTAAAGTACAAATGCTGAGAGCGTTGGTGAATCGGCGACTAACTTCGGCTGTCGAAGAAATATTTGTAGTGCTGGAAAGAACGATAGCAGAGTACGAGGAGGAACTTTCTCGAACAAAAGAGGAGAACCAGCGACAACGTCAACTACTGGACGCTGTTTTCAAGAAACCCCACATTGTGTTACACAGAGCAGGTAAGTTTCAGTCTTACTCTCATGTGTTTATAAGCTTTCTCTTTGTTAATTAACACTACTCATAAAAAGTTTTTCTTCGTGAAGGTCAATTTTCTTTATGTACTCCACATAATATCGATCAAGGGGTCGTGTCAGTGTCGCATTGATACTAGCGTGATGAGATGGATGTTGTTCAGTTCTCTTCTGTGTTTATATTCACAAATCCATGTGTTTTTGTTGTTGTTTTGTTACGTTGTTCAAATTGAATCAGCTTGAGTTCAACACAGTATGTTAACTGCGAGGCGGCGGACATTTTGAACAGAGTGAAATACACTCCTGATCAAAATCTGAAGACCAGTTGAAAAATAGCTAGAATTAGCATTGTTCACATTTGTATCTTTGGATGAGGTTGGATGAGGTTTTATATAGAGCTACAATATGCAAAACAAGAATGGGGAGTGAGACAAAAACATTTTGAAAAAGTAATTTATTGAAAACAACAATTAAAGTGAAATAGGTTGTTTATCAGCTGATGAAAAGTTTAAGACCACAGGCTATAAGCTAAAATCTGCTCAAAATGTTCATTTTCTGTCAGGCATTCACACTGTCATGCCCTCCTGATGGTAAAGCTAAGAAGCTTTCTCTTTTTCAACGTGGTGGGATTGTGGAGCAGCATAAGCAAGGCCTCTCGCAGCGTGCCATTGCTGCTGAGATTGGGTGCAGTAAATCAGTCATTCTACTTTTTTTTTTTTAAAGATCCTGACCATTATGGAACAAAAAAGTCAAGTGGTAGACCCAAAAAAATCGCACCTGCGCTGAGCCGGAGGATCCAATTGGCTCTCCATCAAGACATAGGACGGTCTTCCACCCACATGAAGGCCCTTACTGGTGCTGACTGCAGCACAATGACCATCAGATGCCATCTGCAGGAAAAGGGTTTAAAAAACAAAAAAGGAAATCAAAGACCTCGTCTCCTCCAACGCCACAAAAGTGCCCATTTAGACTTTGCCAGGGAGCATCAAACATGGGACATTGAAAGGTGGAAACAAGTTTTATTCTCTGGTGAGAAAAAATGTAACCTTGACGGTCCAGATGGCTTCCAACGTTACTGGCATGACAAGCACATCCCACCTGAGATGTTTTCTACCCGGCACAGTGGAGGGGAGTCCATCATGGTCTGGGGTGCTTTTTCATTCAGTGGAACACTGGAGCTTAAGGTGGTACAGGGTCGTCAAACGTCGACATTTGGGGAGCAAGGGAAGTTTATAAAAATGGCCATCAGTTCCAGACAGTTGATGCCCTTGGTGAAGCCATGCTCACCACTTGGAGCAATGTTTCCACTAGCCTCCTGGAAACACTCGCATCAAGCATGCCCAAACCAATTTTTGAAGTGATGAACAAGAACAGTGGAGCTACTCATTACTGAGTCCTACTGAGATCATTTTTTTCTGGTTTGGAGAGTTCTTTTTTGAGCGATGGTCTTAAACTTTTGATCAGCTGATAAACAGCCTAATTGTTGTTTTACAATAAATTACTTTTTCAAAAGTGCTTTTTGTCTCACCCCCCCTTCTTGGTTTTGCATATTGTAGCTCTACTTAAAACCTCATTAAGATCCAAATGTGCAAAATGCAAATTCTAGCAATTTTTCAACAGCGGTGAGATCCTCAGTCATTGTCAGAACATATGCTGGTGTTGGTCAATGTCTCACGTGATGGAGCAAAGCTGGACTTTTCTAAAGCATGTCTTTCTCTTCCTGTGTCCTACAGACGTCAGTGAAGAACATCTCCACCCAGAGCAGCAGGAGGGGACCTCCAGGGTGAAGACGGAGGAGCAACAGGCCCCATGCATTAAAGAGGAAGAGGGGAAATCACATCCCCCCTACATTAAAGAGGAAGAGGAGGAGCCACAGCACCGCCACTTTAAAGAGGAAGAGGAGGATCACAGCATCAGACAGGAGGGAGGGCGTCTTGAAGGACTGGAGGAGTTCCCAGTGATTGGTGTCCCTGTGAGGAGTGAAGATGATGAAGACAAAGGTGAAAGTGAGGAGAAGAGAGAGGTGGAGCCTCCAAGCAGCAGGTCAACTCAACACATGACAACAGAAGCTGATGGAGACCACTGTGGAGGATCACAAGCACACAACCTCTTAGCTCCACTGTCAGATAGTGACGACACAACGTCACACTCTACTGACACTGATGATGAAGACTCTGAAGCTGATATGACATGTCACACTGACAACACACGCTGGAAATGCTCTCAATGTGACAAAATGTTTGTTGGCAAGGAAAATCTGGAAATACACCAGAGACTTCACACAGGAGAGAAACCTTTCGCCTGCTCAGTTTGTGGTCGAAAATTCTCTAAGCAGTCAGATTTGAAAGTACATACACGAGTACACACTGGAGAGAAACCTTTTGGTTGCTCGATTTGTGGAAAAAGATTCCCTTGTAAAAGTGTTTTACAAACACACACAAGAGTACACACTGGAGAGAAACCTTTTCCCTGCTCGCTTTGTGGAAAAAGTTTCTCTACTAAAGGTAATTTAATAGCACACACAAGAATACACACTGGGGAGAAACCTTTTTCCTGCTCACTTTGTGATAAAAGATTCTATAGTCAGTCTCATTTAAAAAGACACACAATAGTACACACTGGGGAGAAACCTTTTGCCTGCTCGCTTTGTGGTAAAAGATTCAGTTGTAAAAGTCATTTTCAAAAACACATAAGGATACACACTTAGGGCTCTATAATTTCCGCGTTCACAGAATCACGAAAGGAATCGCGGATAATAAAAACTGAATCTACTGTTAAACGTGGAATATTGCAGATATTGATATATTGAGAATTAAATGCTTTTTTTATTTTTTGCTCTTACTTTCCTATCAACTTTTTTTTTACGTTATAAATGTTTTTTGAGTGACTGCAATAAAGTGTGGTGTTTTGTCTCTTGAATTCACACAACATAAACCGTTGTCCATTTTTAAAAACTGATATGCAGTGTTACGTTGTTACACTTCAGTGCCCCTAGATGGCACTTGGCCAAACTGCATCTGTGGAGTATGTTGCATGGAGGAGCCTTCAGTAATGCTGTCGCTATGCTGGAGACAAGAAGTTGCCACTCTCTCTGACATTAAGACACCAAACAAGACAAAAGTGTCTTTTTTTTTAGTTGATTTATGAAGATATCACTAAAAAACATTCTTATGGGACGTAGTGCTGCGATGCTTTGGATCGATATTCTCCTGATATTTTGTTGTCTTTTTCTCCAAAATGACTCGTAGAACTAATTTCACTTCGCCGTAAGTCTATGATGAGCCTTGCACATTGGAAATCGATGGACTTATGCTCATGCGTTCTTTCTTCTATCGTGTGTATTATACAGTTTTCACCATTCCCGACAGCTCCCAGGAACGTTCTTGTGTGGACAGGGTGTGCCAAAGGTTGTGATAAGAGAAAAATGAAAAGGCCAAAAGCAAGTGATACAGATACAGTCTGCTCTGGTCACGCTATCTCGCATGTGTGACAAGAGACCTGTATGTAACTACATCTAACAGTAGGCTTGAATCTCCACTTCCTTGCTGGCCGCGTTGCTTTGATTTTAACTCCGGCTCTGCAGCCTCAATACGGCTTCTTCAATGGGCAAACAGGGAACCACACCGATGCGGGACCTTGTTTTCATAGCACGTAAAAATGGGCTTCAGTCGACGAGTCTCAACGTGGACGTGTCCATATCCATAGGATAGAATAGATACTTAAAAAAGAAGAAATTACAAGAACTCTGTTTAGAAAAAATAGCTGAATCGTCTAGATTAATCCATCTTTACACTCTGCTTTTGGTTGTTTAGATTCAAATATCACTGTATTTTATGTTTTGTTTTATATGGTTTATTGTATTTGTATTTATTCATGTGTACATGCCTTTTCTGAAGTCGACCCTAAGCTGTGGAACACTCTCCCCCCTCATGTAAAAACGGCCCCCACGGGTGAATACCGTACTTTAAGTCTTGTCTGAAAACACACTTTTATTTACTGGCTTTCAACTCGGCGTGAGTTGTGTGGTCCTTTGTGTCTTTTATTGTTTTCTTTTTAGTTTTGATTGCTTTTACTTATCCGCGCTTTTATTCCTATTATTACCCATTTTTTATTGCTTTTATTGTTGTTTTAAATATAAATGTTTTAATGATTGAACTGTATTTGTTTTTATTTGATCTATTAGTTTTTACTGTATTGATTTGTACTTTTACTAATTATGCTTTATTGTTTTACCAGTGTGTGCAGCACTTTGGACACTTTATAAAATGTGCTCTATAAATAAAGTGGATTGGGTACGTGACCGGACATGATGTTTACGTGTGTGGTGCATCTGCGCATGCGCTCCGTGCATTGTGTCGGGTTTTTTTTTTAAACAGGACTTTACTTACAAACAAAATAGCAATATAATGCAGCGCAATCAAGTATGGAGACACTATGAAGATAAGAGCAGCCATATTAAAGAGATAAAGGAAAACAAGAAAAAAACAAATGACAAGGAGTACAATAAAAATCAGTTGAAGCCTTTTCACAAGATAGAGTTACAAATTGGGTATATAATTTGTGCATGTTTGGTCTTGATCAGTTTTAAAGATTTCAAATACAATTTGAAGTCGTTGAAGCAATTATGTTTGATGGGGGTTTCAAATATTTTGATTTATGAACATACAATTAGTCAAAATTGTGCCCCAGCCGTGGGGGTGGCCACTGGGGTGACCAAGAGGGGCCACGGCTGCCCCGCAGCTCCGCCAATGAATATGAAGCAAACATACAATGACATCTTTTAAGTCTACTATACATAACAACATTCCCACTCAAATCCAGTGAAACCGTAACCTGGTAAACCTGCAACATTAACGTCATGTGGCCAACAATTAACCTGCACCCTGCCTCTAAACCGACAGCGTAACTGTATTTTCCTACGTTTAACATTGGCCAGTAGGTGGTGGCAACGGAACGTAGATGTCTCTCTGTGTGCGACTTCAACTCGAGTCCCCATCGAGTCCCCAAGAACGATTGGTCTGTGCTAGCACACGCTTTTAATGAATGAATGATCTGTGTCCAAGTAGAAACCGTAACTGTAAAACGTAGGCTGGGTAATGACTCAATCACCGTGAACGTTCACTTGTCAGCTTTGCGCAGTGGCAGTATTGTAGCCCATGAGGTTTATCCGAGGCGCGATTATTGCTAGTTGAAAACTTGACCCAATACCCTGCCTTGACGACTTGAAATATAGTTGGCTATGGCAATTTTTCACAGTCTCTACGGAGACCAATTCCCTTGTTGGAGACAAGTGAGAGGTGTCAGTGTATCACCATCATGTACAAGTCACCCTAAATCTTTCAGAAATAAAAAGTAAATGATTTAAGTTTTTAATGCATTGTCATTTTAAAAGAATCTATTTTACCACATTGTAGACAAAGCAAGAATTAAAATGCTGCATTCATGGCACTGGGCTATTTTTTGTAAATATTAACCTGTTCTGTTCTGGGTTCTGTTGATCCATTTTAAACGACACCTGATACAGTGTTGTTTTCGGCAGGCGTTTTATTTTTAGTCTTAGTCTTTTGGACAAAAATGCTTTCAGTCACATTTTAGTCATTTCTATATGTGATAGTTTTAGTCCAGATTTTGTCGCCGAAAACCAAAAACGTTTTAGTCATTCCATCCATCATCTTCCGCTTATCCGAGGTTGGGTCGCGGGGGCAGCAGCCTAACCAGGGAAGCCCAGACTTCCCTCTCCCCAGCTACTTCGTCCAGCTCCTCCCGGCGGATCCCGAGGCCAGTTGAGAGGGGTCTTTCCCGAGGCCTCCTACCGGTTGGATGTGCCCTGAGCACCTTCCCTGGGAGGCGTCCGGGGGGCATCCTGAACAGCTCCTTCTTCACCACAACGGACCAAATGAAGAGTCCGCATCACTACAGACGCCGCACCAATCTGCCTGTCAATCTCGCGTTCCATCTTTCCCTCACTCGTGAACAAGACCCCGAGGTACTTAAACTCTTCCACTTGGGGCAGGATCTTATTCCCAACCTGGACATGGCACTCCACCCTTTTCCTCCTTTTGGACTTGGAGGTCCTGATTCTCATTCCAGCCGCTTCACACTCACCTGCAAACCGATCCAGCGAGAGTTGAACGTCACGGCTCGACGAAGGCAGCAGGACCACATCATCTGCAAAAAGCAGAGACCCAATCCTGCAGCCACCAAACCGGAACCCCTCAGCGCCCTGGCTACGCCTGGAAATTCTGACCATAAAAGTAATGAATAGAATCGGTGACAAAGGGCAGCCCTGGCGGAGTCCAACCCTCACTGGAAACGGGTTCGACTTATTGCCGGCAATGCAAACCAAACTCTGACACCAATCATACAGGGAATGAACCGCCTGAATTAGATGGCCCGATACCCCATATTCCCGGAGTACTCCCCACAGAATTCCTCAAGGAACGAATGCCTTCTCCAAGTCCACAAAACCCATGTAGACTGGTTGGGCAAACTCCCATCCACCTTCAAGGACCCCGCTTAGAGTGTACAGCTGGTCCACAGTTCCACAACCAGGACGAAAACCACACTGCTCCTCCTGAATCTGAGATTCAACTATCCTGCGGATCCTCCTCTCCAGAACCCCTGAATAAACCTTACCAGGAAGGTTGAAAAGTGTGAGCCCACGATAGTTGGAAAACATGTGGCCGCAAGTCCGACGACACGACCACAAAGTCGATTATCGAACTGCGGCCCAGGGTGTCCTGGTCCCAATCACGCCTCTCCAGATCTCACTGTTGCTGCCAACGTGAGCGTTGAAGTCCCCCAGAGGAAGTTGGGAAAACATAAATGAAGAAATGAATACATAAATAAAATAAAATAAGTTGGAAGTCACATATAAGACATGTACAGCACAAACGGTCACAAGGTATTTTAATTGTGAATAAAACAAAACACATTCTGGACCACAAATCAAATCAGATTTATGTATTTATCGCAACATATTATTTTTTAAAACATGAAATGAACAGAGGCCGCACTGTGGTCTAGTGGTTAGCATGTTGGCCACACAGTCACAGTCTGGAGATGGGAAGACCTGGGTTTGAATCTCCGTTGGGCATTTCTGTGTGGAGTTTGCATGTGTGTGGGTTTTCTCCCACATTCCAAAAACATGCATGTTAGGTGAATTACCATAGGTGTGAATGTGAGTGTGAAGGGTTGTTTGTCTATATGTGCCCTGCGATTGGCTGTTACAAACGCACAGAAGGATACACACTGGGGAGAAATGTTTCCTTGCATAGTGTGTGGTAAACATTTCAATTCCAACTAGGTAATTTAATTAGGCACACAAGAATACACACGGGAGATAAACCTTTTTCCTGCCTAGTTTGTGGGAAAAGTTTCAATCAGAACATAACATTGATAGTACACAAAAGAATACACACTAAAGAAAAAAAAACGTTCTCGTTAAGTGTGGTGATTCAGCGATTGATAAACCCTTTCCATCTTTCAGCAAAACTGCTTGCTGATGATCTGTTCATTTCATCCATCCATTTTCGATAGAGCTTCTCCTTTTTCAGGTATGCCTATCCCAGCAGACATCGGGCAACAGGCGGGGTACACCCTGGACTGGTCGGCAATCGCAGGTATAGACAAACGACCATTCACTCTCACATTAACTCAAGATTTAGAGTCGCCAAATAACATAACATGCATGTTTTTGGAATGTGGGGGACACCGGAGTACCCAGAGAAAACCCACGCACGCACGGGAAGAACGTGCAAACTCCACACAGAGATGTCAAAGCGGAGATTCGCACCGACGTCTTCCCGATCTCCTGACTGTGTGGCCAACATGCTAACCACGCATCCAAGAGAGACAAAACATCACATTTTATTAGTCACTCAAGGAATATTTGTAGCGTTAGGAAGAATGACAGCAAAGTAGAAGAAATAAAAACTTTATTGACAAAAACAGACCATCATAGGACACGTGAAGACAAAAAAACATTAACAGCATCACTGAGTGGAACTACTGACATCATTAGGCCTGTTTTAGGCTGTTTGTTGCTGATTGATTTGAGATGTTTACACCACATACACTTCCTGACGCAACCCTTGCGAGCCCCTTGTGTGTGTTTATTTTATTAAGGGTCAAATGTACAATTCTCAAGTGGCAAAGAACAAAAGTGTGTTCCTATGTGATTGATGAAACACACATTGTAAACATTTCATAATAATGTCAGTTAGCAACATTAGGAATCCTTCTGTTACGCAATTTTAGTTTTTACAGAGTAATACTGTCTTTCTTATTCATAGTTTTTTCCTTATTGTCTAGCTGGATGCATCCTTGAAGAAACGTTTTCAAGATTCTCCCCAGTGTGGCTTCTTATGTGTTCAGTCAAGTTTGTACTATTTGTGAATCGCTGTCCACATATTGAACAAGAAAGGTTTTTTTCTCTGGTATGCGTTCTTGTATGAACTGTCAAAGTTATCTTCTGAGAGAAACTTTTACCACAAACAACGCAAGAAAAAGGTTTTTCTCCAGTGTGTATTCTTGTGTGTCTTTTTAAGTCACCATTTTGATAGAATCTTCTACCACACACCGCGCAAGGAAAGGGTTTCTCTTCCGTGTGTATTCTTTTGTGTCTTTTTAGATCGCATTTTTGAAAGAATCTTTTACCACACACTGTGCAAGGGAAAGGTTTCTCTTCAGTGTGTCTTTTGGTGTGTCTATTTAAATCCCCTTTGTGATAGAATATTTTACTACACACTGTGCAAGGAAAAGGATTCTCCCTAGTGTGTATTCTTGTATGTTTATTCAAACTTGACTTCCCAATGAATCCTTTAAAACAAATTAAGCAGGAAAAGGGTTTTTCTCCGGTGTGGATTCTTATGTGTTCAGTTAAGTTTGCACTATTTGTGAATCGCTGACCACACACAGAACAAGAAAAGTTTTTTTCTCTAGTGTGTGTCCTTGCGTGTACTATCAAAGTTATTTTCTGAGAGAAACATTTACCACAAACTAGGCAGGAAAAAGGTTTCTCTCCAGTGTGTATTCGTGTGTGTTTTTTTAAATCATCTTTTTGAGAGAATGTTTTACCACACACCGTGCAGGGAAAAGGTTTCTCTCCAGTGTGTATTCTTGTGTGTACTTTTAAATTTGACTGCTGAGAGAATCTTTTTCCACAAACTGAGCAGGCGAAAGGTTTTTCCCCCGTGTGATGTCTCATGTGTATTTTCAGATTTCTCTTGTGAGCAAAAGTTTTGTCACATTGAGAGCATTTCCAGCGTGTGTTGTCAGTGTGACATGTCATATCAGCTTTAGAGTCTTCATCATCAGTGTCAGGAGAGTGTGACGTTGTGTCGTCACTATCTGATAGTGGAGCTAAGAGGTTGTGTGCTTGTGATCCTCCACAGTGGTCTCCATCAGTTTCTGTTGTCATGTGTTGAGTTGAGCTGCTGCTTGGAGGCTCCACCTCTCTCTTCCCTTCACTTTGACCTTCATCATCCTCACTCTTCACAGAGTCACCAATTACTGGGAACTCAAGTCCTTCAAGATGACTGATGCTGTGATACTCCTCTTCCTCTTTAATGTCAGGGTGCTGTGGCTCTTCCGTTTCCTCTTTAATGTTAGAGGGCTGTGGCTCCTCCTCTTGCTGTTTAATGTGCGGGGGCTGTGGCTCCTCTGCTTCCTTTTTAATGTGGGGGGGCTGTAGCTCCTCCTGCTTCATCCTGGAGTTCCACTGCTGTTGCGGAAGATGTTCTTAACTGACGTCTTCACTGAGTTATGCCCGCTTACCCTGCAAGCTAAAAAGAAACATTTCTTAAGGCGTCGCGTAGTGAGGTTTAACCAACACTAGTTGGCATCCGTTACACATGCACACTGCACATCTGTTTGCTGTATTTTGCTCTTGGAACAGCAACAGTTAAGAAAGATTAAAACTTTTAAAAGTTTATAAGCTGTTTAGCGGATGCAGGCTATTTTTCTTTAATGGGAAGAGGGGGCAAAGGTTGCCGACCCCTGCTCTTTGGGCATCTCTATGTCGAGTGTGCATGTTCTCCCTGTGCGTGTGTGGGTTTTCTCTGGGTACTCCAGTTTCCTCCCACATCGCAAAAATATGCATGTGAGGTTAATTGGACATTTTAAATTGTCCACAGGTGTGAATGGGAGGACCGTATCGAGGAGGCCAATGAGAGAAAGAGGGCAAAGTATGCCGAGCTGGTGGAAGAGTGTCGAAGCGACGGGTGGCGAGTAAAATGCAAGTCCATTGAGTGTGTGTGACTGGCCTGCAAACCCCCTGCGGTCGGCTGCTAACTGACACACCAAACTATAGACGACGAAAGAAGGCATACGCATAAGCCTGTTGTCTTCCGCTTTCCAAGGCACATCTAGACTTACAACAAAGTGGAATACCATCTGCGGGTCATTATACACATAAGACAACTAAATATCAGGAGAATGTCGACTGGGGTGAGTCATGTCTGTCGAAATATTCAAATATTAAGTGGGCTTGTGTCAACGCTCACTTCTGGTCATGTGACGGTGACGAGGTGGTGATGTTATTGCGGTGTCTGTCTACACGAAAATGACAAGCCGCCGTTTCCAAATGTTCCCCTTCTGGAAGCCGTTTAAAAAATGCCGTTTCCGTATGGATGAGAGGTAAAACGATACACGACAAAATGCCTTGCCATTTTGACCTGAAAACGTTTTCGTGCGGATAGCCCCAGAGACAGTCCTCCACGTAGAGGTTGACCAAACTAGGGGGAGTAAATAAGGAATGGGCGAGTTTTGGTAACGCTTGTAGTATCGACCCGACACTGACCCCTTGATATCGGCGCGGGGAGAAAAGCATTTTATGAGTAGTGTTTATGAACAAATAGAAAGCTTATAAACACGTGAGAGTAAAAATGAAACTAACCTGAAAACAGCGTCCAGTAGTTGACGTTGTCGCTCGTTCTCCGCTTTTGTACGAGAAAGTTCCTCCTCTTACTCTGCTATCGTTCTTTCCAACACTACAAATATTTATTCAACAGCCGCAGTTAGTGGCCGATTCACCAACGCTCTCAGCATTCACAACACTTTACACGCATACATGATCTCTGCTTAGCTATGTGTTAACTTCCGGGTCTCTTTGTTAGCAGCTAGCAAGCTAATCTAGCCTGAGAAGCTTCAAAGTTCACTAGGACGTGTTTATCCAGACATGAAAAACCGCCTCTCGTTGTCACTTAATCTCTTTGTCGTTCACATTAAATATTTTTCACAATTATCCATTGTGTTTCATCCGAAGGCTACCCGGAAATTGGGTGGTGGTCATTGTGCGCATGCGCTATAACGCACCAGAGACGTCACTTCCTGGATGACTTCCGTCATACACACACGCTTCAAAGGTTCGAATACTGACACTACAACCCATTTGAATGTTTTTGTCGAACAACCGGTTATGTTTTGTGAATTCAGGGCAGAAAAAAACACAGCACTTTATTACAGTGACGCAAAACATATTTATAGCCATAGAAAAAAATCGATAGCAAAGACAGCGAAATCAAAACTTTATTGACAAACTTTGTCAATGACAGTTGGAATTTCATGGTCTTATGAATGCATTTGTTCTTTTCTCTCAACAAGGCACTTCCTATTGCTGTGGATCAGACCTGCACGTTGAGGAATTTCAGCCCATTCTTCTTGGCAGAACTGCTTTAGCTCTGTCATATTCTTTGCACATCTTTGTTTGGAGTTTGCATGTTCTCAACGTGCGTCCGAGGGTTTTCTCCGGGTACTCCGGTTTCCTCCCACATTCCCAAAACACGCATGTTAGGTTAATTGGCGACTCTAAATTGTCCATAGGTATGAATGTGAGTGTGAATGGTTGTTTGTCTATATGTGCCCTGCGATTGACTGCCGACCAGTCCAGGATGTACCCCGCCTCTCACCCAAAGTTTGCTGGGGATCGGCTCCAGCATACCCCCACGACCCTAATTAGGATAAGCAGCATAGAAAATGGTTGGATGGATATACTTTGCACGTCTCATGCATATGTAGATTCTCTGTTGGGTTGAGGTCTGGGCTCTGACTTAGCTACTCCAATAAGGTTGATTCTGTTTTTCTGAAGCCATTCTGTTTTGGACTTGCTCCCGTTTTTTCGGGGTTTTCGTGTTTTAGCCGATTTAGGCACATTCTCACATGACCCTGAAGAACTCTGATATACTTGGGGAATTCATCTTCCCATCAGTGATTATAAGCTGGCCAGGCCCTGATCACATTTCACGACAAATTTATCCAGAAAATCATGCAATTCCAAAAACTGACACTGTATTACATCAATATCACTGATTAATTAGGGCTGGGCGATATGGACCAAATCTCATAGCCCAATATATCCTGGTATTTTTTTTACATATTTTTACAAACATTTTTAGAAGACACAAGCATGTCCGTATTTTGTGCCAGAAACACAAACCCGTCAACTGCATCAGGCTTAGCAACTGCCTAATTTTCCTGTACATTTGTGGTAGAGCTTGTAGTGCCAAATAATTCGTTTTCAGCAGGTTTTTAAAGCCGTTTTTTTCCACTGCAAAGGGGACAATATCTTAGCAATGTGATAGGACACCTCTTTGTAACAGCACACCGCTTTGCTTTTCCTTTCATGGGGGACGCAACAGCAGCGCGGCGGACAGTGCTCAGCTTCACACCTTCCGCGTATTGGAGTTTGTGCCACGTTTTAAGGTGGTGAAAACAATTTTTTATGCTCAGAATTCGAAGTACCTCCACATTGCTGAGCTACCGCTTATTCTTTGCTGACTAATTCTTCCACCGCAGACGCTGTCGCTTGGACTGGAGCGGGCTTCTGTTCCGCCCCTCTTCCAGGGATGAGATAGATACAGTGCGAATCTATATCGATATCAATTATATGATTGGTTTTGATATCATGCTTAAAGTAAATACTGATTTATCTCCCAGCCCAATGATTAATTATACATTTTTACACCCGATTTCTTTCCAGGACACAAACCTGGCCACGAATCAAACCCGAACCCCTTGTGTGTGTTTCTTTTATTAAGGGTCAAAAGTACAAAGGTCAAGTCTCGAAGAAGAAAAGTGTGTTCATACATGTGATAGATGAAACAAACATCGCAAACAGTTCATCAGTTAGCAAGGTGTCTTTTACATAACTTTTGTTTTTTTAACGGTATTAGAGTCTTGCTTATTTGTGGTTCACTGATTTACTTTGCAATCCAGCTGGATGCGTCCTTTAAAAAAGGTTTTCAAGTTATTCCCCAGTGTGGATTCTCATGTGTTCAGTCAAGTTTGCAAAATTTGTAAATCGCTGACCACACATCGAACAAGAAAAGTTGTTTCCTCTAATGTGTGTTCTTGTGTGTCCCATCAAAGTTATTTTCTGAGAGAAACTTTTACCACAAATTGCGCAGCAAAAAGGTTTCTCTCCCGTGTGCGTTCTTGTGTGTCCCTTCAAAGATATCTTCTGAGAGAAACTTTTACCACAAACTGAGCAGGAAAAAGGTTTCTCTCCAGTGTGTATTCTTGTGTGGGTTTTCAAATGTGACCGCTGAGAGAATCTTTTCCCACAAACCAAGCAGGTGAAAGGTTTCTCTCCAGTGTGACGTCTCATGTGTACTTTCAGATTTCCCTTTGTAACAAAAGTTTTGTCACATTGAGAGCATTTCCAGTGTGTGTTGTCAGTGTGACATGTCATTGGAGCTTTGGAGTCTTCATCATCAGTGTCAGCAGAGTGTGACGTTGTGTCGTCACTATCTGATAGTGGAGCTAAGAGGTTGTGTGCTTGTGATCCTCCACAGTGGTCTCCATCAGCTTCTGTTGTCATGTGTTGAGTTGAGCTACTGTGTGGAGGCTCAGCCTCTCCCTTCTCCTCACCTTGACCTTTGTCTTCATCGTTTTTACTGTCCACAGTGACAACAATCACTGGGAACTCCTCCACTCCTTCAAGATGCTCTCCGTCCTGACTGATGGCGTGATCCCTGTCTTCCTCTTTAATGTGGGGGAGCTGTGGCTGCTCCACTTTAATGTGCAGGGGCAGTGGATCCTCCTGTTCCATGCTGGGGTTCCACTCCCGCTGCTTAGTGGGAGGTCGTTCTTCAATGGCATCTGCAGGACACAAGACAACAAAGACATACCTGAGAAAAGTCTAGCTTTGGTCCGTCAACGTGAGGCATTGTCCTGCATCACCGGATGTTCTGACAATGTTTCAGAGGATCTCATCAGTGTCCCTCACATCAACCAGGGTACCCCCAACTAACACGTGGAGTAGTGTAGTATACAGACATGAAAAAAAACACCTCATGGGGTGTCCTAACGCTTTTACATGACTGCATGTACTGTATTTGTTTGGCTGAGTTGACGCTCTCAAAAAGGTGAAAAGATGTCAAAACAGGCCAACTACTTTTATGTTGTTGTTAAACAAGGTTGACAAACATGAGATAACATTGCACATTTATTATGAGACAAACCAAAAGGCTCAGTTTAACCCATTCGCACACAAACACTGAGTTTTGTGGCACAGACGAAATATACGATGGCGTCATCTAGTTGGTCAGTGGGTGGGGTTTTTAATCAACTCTGACCTCTTATCACTGACTTTAACTTGTGACAAAGCAGATTAGTGCCACTGCATAAGTTACCATGGCAACATATGCTGCTAAGAAGTAAAGCAGCTTTGTTGTACTGCATAGCTGGAGCTGATCCTCTAATTATCCTTCATGTTCTGGAAGTGATTGTTTTATAATGTAACCACCATGTATTCCCTTTACCTCTTTGTTTTTATCAGGGTATGAAGGAACCCAGGAGCCTGGATTCCGTAGTGTATGGGCCTGTTTTTTCTTGCGGGCAGACTAATACAACTGACTACCCCTGAAACACTGTGAGGGCGTAGAGATATATACAGTACTGTCGCCCCACGTTTATATCGGTTAACTGGTTCCAGACCTGAATGCAATAAATGAATTTCCACAATATAGAATTCAATGTTAATAAACTTTAGTAGTTAGGAGTATAGAAAACCTGCTTATGACTTTCTAAATACGGTTTTAACATTATTAGAGCCCTGTAGACATGAAATAACATGCCTATAGTCACCTTTACACTCCTACTATTCATTGTTTACAACACATTGCACAACTCTTATGCTACAGGGACTCAGCCTCTAATTTATTTCTTCCAAACTTAAGAAACCAAAAAAATTACCACTCCCACACGGAATGGGATAACTTTTTTTCACTCCATCACGTCGTACGAGCCATGGGTGACTTCATGACTTTAGGTAGTGTTAAGGTAATACAATGTCAGCTAATGTCTCAATGTTTTGTGTCATTACTGTAGCATAGTGAACAGAATACTACCTATCACATGTATTTACATGTGCTGACTAATAATAAATCATAGTCTACCACGAAACAGCGATCATTTATTAATTTCTGTAAAACTGCGATATAGTGAGGTAGTGATAATCGAATCGCAAGGGAAGACTGTATCGCACACTATTAAAAAAATTGCTCCCGCTTTGGGACAAACTGTGTTGACGTCCAGCCCAGAAACCTTACGAACATGTGAGAATAAGAATAAAACTAACCTGCTCTGTGTAACACAACTTGACGCTTCTTGCAAACAGCGTCCAGTAGTTGACGTTGTCGCTGGTTCTCATTTTTTGTTCGAGAAAGTTCTTCCTCATACTCTGCTATCGTTCTTTCCAGCACTACAAATATTTCTTCCACAGCCGCAGTTAGTCGCTGGTTCACCAACGCTCTCAGCATTTGTACTTTACACATTTTCACACAATCACAACACTTTACACTCACACTCCGGCTCTACTTAGCTGTGTTGACAACTTCCGGGTCTCTTTGTTAGCCGCTAGTTAGCTAAGCTAAGCTGAACTCAGAAGCTTCAAAGTTTACTGAGATGCGTTTATTCTGACACAAATATTAAAAAAAAAGTCTCTCGCTGCCACTCAATCTCTTTATATTTTGTAATAATTGTCTTGTGTGTTTTCCTCGCAAAGCTACCAGGAATATACTGAGGTGGCGGCCGGTGTGCGCATGCGCTACGGCACGTCATCAGATACAACATTTTCCAGATGAAAAGACATTTCACAATAAAGTAGTTACGATATGAGTATAGAATATAATACAATTTAAATTCACTTTATTACGTTTGAGGGAGTTGTGAAATACTTAGATCTATGGACATCATACTGTGTTTACATTAAATCCTGTCTTTTTTGTTTGAAAGATGCACACAAAATAAAGTATCATTACGGGTCCGTGTAACTTTTGTCCGTTTAAATTTCTTTTCATGAATGGGAATTGAAAAACGAAATCGATTGAAATAGAGAAAATAAAACAGAAATTCAAAGCATTCTCCGTCTTCGGTGTCAAAAAGCAATCAATGCTTCTCAAAAGCGGTGCGATTATTATTGTATATTTAATATATTTAAAAAATGAAATCACTAGTCAACAAAAAAGAAAAGGCCAAAAACGGATGCTGTTTCATATTCTGACACCTGAAGTTTTCATTTTCAAAGTGGCGCGAATGATTACAACCCCGCCTGATTTCAATTGAAGCAGACTGCAAGGCGTGTTCCAAAAGTAAGTTTTCTTTATTCACAACTCACTGCAACAACCACTATCTCCAGGGCCATTTCGACGCAACACTTTCTGTATCCGGTAAAGTCCTGTCTTCAAAATAAAAGCACGCCAGGAAACTCTCTTGGTTACATCACACACGTATGCCTGTGGCTTTAGATGCTAAAATGCCCAACTCAGAAACGATTTTAGACACGGCAAAACGAGGCCTGACCTATACAGAAATTTCCCGCAAAGACACTCTTCTGTTGTTGAGCCGTGGTTAAGCTATCTGTTTTTCCGACGCAAGGTACAGCACCACCTACAGGCCAGTCCGCGGTCTTTGCATTTAAATGGTAACTTCCAGTGTCCAAATATAAAAAAACATACCAAAATTATACGACTTGAACATGTAAGAAGAACACATGGTACGTGTGTTGGCCATTGCCTTTTTCAAGCAGCTGGAGCACCTATGAACTTCGTCGACGCGAGATCGCGACAGTGCAAGTGACTTAATTGATGACCTTGCACAGCGCATGCGCAGTTGTGCACACCGGCCGCCACGTTTGGGACACTATGTTCTGGGAAGTCTTCGAAGAAAGACACAAAGGGTAAATGTATATGTCATAATTAATGTGAACGACGGAGAGATTAAGTGTCAGTGAGCGGCAGTTTTATTCGTGTCAGGGTAAACTCGTCTTCAGTGACTTTTGAAGATTCGCGGACTAGCTTAGCTAACTAGCTGGTAACAAAGAGACCCGGAAGTTAGCAACACATCGCTACACGCAGACACCAAGTGTAAAGTGTTTGCGTCAAAATGTGTAAAGTACAAATGCTGAGAGCGTTGGTGAATCAGCGGCTAACTGCGGCAGTCGAAGAAATATTCGTAGTGTTGGAAAGAACCATAGCAGAGTACGAGGAGGAACTTTCTCGAACTAAAGAGGAGAACGAGCGACAACGTCAACTACTGGACGCCGTTTTCAAGAAGCATCAAGTTGTGTTACACAGAACAGGTTAGTTTCATTCTTACTCTCACGTGTTTATAAGCTTTATATTTGTTCATAAACAGTACTCTTAAAAAGTTGTTCTCCGTGAAAGGTCATGTCGATACCCGAGGGATTGTGTGTTTATATTCACAAATATGTTCATGTTGTTGTTTTGTCACATTGTTGATATTGCTGTATTTAAACATTGTTAAATTGTTCACATTATATCGGATCGATACCAAAATCTGCAGTATCCCTCACCCTGATTTACTCCACACGAGGATGTAGAGTGCTCATGACTCCAAAAATATTTGAAAAAATTAAAGTATTCACTTAATAAAACGTTTTTGTCATACTGATGCCATCTATAAAATACGCGTAAAATT
This sequence comes from Dunckerocampus dactyliophorus, assembly GCF_027744805.1. NCBI lineage: Eukaryota > Metazoa > Chordata > Actinopteri > Syngnathiformes > Syngnathidae > Dunckerocampus > Dunckerocampus dactyliophorus. The sequence goes on from NC_072819.1 coordinate 3,989,235, forward strand.
AAGTTGTTTTTAATCACACCACCGCCATCTTGGTTGTGACGTCACGCTGGTGAGTTTTGCGGCCATTATTTTCCGAACCGTCAGTAAGAAAAGTGACTATTGGCTGTCGTAAAAGTCGCTAGATTGCGTCACGGGCTAATTTGCATATAATCTAACCGGTGGCGTGGGAGAGACAAAAAGTTGAGTAAAAATACCGTATTTACTTTAAGAACCACACAAAGTTTATTCGGAATTGTAAAATTAGTCTTAAAGTTGTAGAAATGTACAGAGCAGGAGAGAGAGTTTTGCTTGCCACTATGCTTGCATACAATTAAGTTGGAATAAAGCACACAGTGTTCACTTAATGTTAACTGAATTTCAAAGTAAAATGCAAATCTTTAGTAAGGCATTTTCAAAATAACACTAGCATTCGCTGGTTTCTCATAACATTTATAGCCTTTTAATGTAAACCATAACCTGCCTGTTTTAAATGCTTATCTCAAAGTAGTCACAACAAGGATTTTATTACAGCCTCATTAAATCCCCCAGTAATGATAATAAAGCAAACAAAGCTCCGATATCGGAACAGTTTTGGCAGATATAGAAATTCAGGTATCAGGATTGGATTGGAGGTGTAAAAATGTGGATCGGTGCATCCCATTTTATGTGTAATATTGAAGGCATGGGTTGGGATGTGATTCTGATATTCTGGTTTGATAACCTTGGACAAAAAAAATCATGGCTTCATGGTTTTATAATTATAATTACAGCTCTAAAATGTGTTATTTTGAAATATCTTAATTGAAAAGAAGAGGGGGTAAAAACATTTCTGTGTCATTTTTAAACAATATAATAGAACTTGATGGAAGTGGAGCATATGTATTTTAAAATAAATAAAACAATAACTGACTTATTTCTCAATAAATAAGAAATAAAATCCAGATTTTAATGCAACTGTTATTATGCTAATCATGCACCTCATGTCACAATACCATAATATCACGTGATCAGTCCGTTTCTAACATTCCACACCACAATATAAGTCATTAAAGACGACCTATTATACAAATTTTCGGGCCTTTGTATTGAGTTCTGGACTCCTATAGAGCAGCTACACACGATAACCCGTGCAGAAAGCTTTCTAGATCTTCCAGACTCTGCACCTCTTCCTGCAGTGTTTCCTGCCTCCCGCCCAAACGGTCTGTGTAATTTGCTCCAACCTCGGCCGTCCTCCAGGTACGCCTCCCGTCGAGCCCGCTCCGCTGTGATTGGTCACACTCCCAAGCGTTTCCCAGGACTTCCGGACAGGTGCCAAACCCCTTTTGTCCGATTACTGACACAAAATAAACAGTTAGGACACTGATAAATTGTTAGTTACAGGTTGCTCGTCTGACTCTTCAACACGACCAAGTAACGTTGGAAAGGTGTCAAACTTTAGCAACAGCTTTGTATTTGCCTGTGTTTAGCAACTCCAACCACTTCTGCCTGATGCTTGCCTCTTTAGGCACACCCGAACAAACATTTCTTGGGAGCCATTGCTCGACGTGCTCACACCAAGAACAGAGCGAAGCAGAGCGGCGGCATGCCAATATAAGGACGCCAATGGAACTTGGTGTTAAAAAAACACAGCGTTCAGAGCTGTCCAAAACTGCTTTCAGGGCTCACTTCGAAATGCGCAAACCTCATTGTCTGGCACGTTGGCATCGTTTAACACAAGAATACAACATTGTAACAACATTTATAGGTCAGAAAAGAGGAAAAGCTTAATAGGTCCCCTTTAAAGTATGGATGATTCAAGATTTTCTAACACTCTACACTACAAAATAAATAAAAGATCAATTGTCGGTATTGGACGATATTCAAGGCTGCAATGTTCTTATCATATCGGAAGTGAAAAGTTATCAGTACCCATTTCATAGGACAGATCTTTGCACGTTCCAAGATACTATCTTTATCCTTCATGATGGTAGCCACGTTTCAGTAGCTTGGACAGTGGTTGCAGCCATTGTTGATTTCTTTTCACTGAGCATCATCTGATGTCTAATTTGACTTTCACCAGATGAGTCTGCCTCACTGCCCTGGGAGTCATAATGGAAATTCAGTTGAAATGAGATATTGTTGTAAAATCACTCAGCCCTAGTTGGGATGCTATACTACTCCACCTGTCAGCTGGAGGTACCCTGACTGATGTAGGGGACACTGATGAGATCCTCAGAGACATTGTCAGAACATATGCTGGTGCAGGACAATTCCTCACATGACTGAGCAAAGCTGGACTTTTCTAAAGCATGTCTTTGTCTTGTTGTGTCCTGCAGATGTCTGTGAACAACATCTTCCACCTGAGCAGCAGGAGGGGCACTCGAGGATGGAGCAGGAGGCACCACAGTTTCCCCACATGAAAGAGGGAGAGAAAGAACCACAGACCCCCAACATTAAAGAGGAAGTAGAGGAGCCACGGCCCCACAACATTAAAGAGGAAGAAGAGGAGCCACAGCCCCCCCACATTAAAGAGGAAGAGGAGGATCACAGCATCAGTCAGGAGGGAGAGCATCTTGAAGCACTGGATGAGTTCCCAGTGATTGGTGTCTCTGTGAAGAGTGAAGATAATGAAGGTGAAAGTGAGGAGAAAAGAGAGGTGGAGCCTCCAAGCAGCAGCTCAACTCAACACATGACAACAGAAGCTGATGGAGACCACTGTGGAGGATCACAAGCACACAACCTCTTAGCTCCACTATCAGATAGTGACGACACAACGTCACACTCTCCTGACACTGATGATGAAGACTCTAAAGCTGATTTGACATGTCACACTGACAATGCATGCTGGAAATGCTCTCAGTGTGACAAAACTTTTAATCACCGTCGTAATCTTAAACGGCACATGAGAATACACACTGACAACACACACTTTGAATGCTCTCAATGTGACAAAACCTTTAAACACCGTCGTAGTGTTAAAAGACACATGAGAATACACACTGACAGCACACACTTTGAATGCTCTCAATGTGCCAAAACCTTTAAACACCGTCGTAGTCTTGAAACACACATGAGAATACACAATGACAACACACACTTCAAATGCCCTCATTGTGACAAAACCTTTCTTCACAAGGGAACTCTGAACAGACACGTGAGACAACACACAGGAGAGAAACCTTTCACCTGCTCAGTTTGTGGTAGAAGATTCTCTCTGCTGTCAAATTTGAAAGTACACACAAGATTGCATGCTGGAGAGAAACCTTTTACTTGCACAGTGTGTGGTAAAAGATACTTTCAAAAAGCCGACTTAAAAAGACACGCAAGAATACACACTGGAGAGAAACCTTTTCTTTGCTCAGTTTGTGGTAAAGGATTCATTTATAAGTCACTTTTGAAAGAACATACCAGAATACACACTGGAGAGAAACCTTTTCCTTGTTCGGTGTGTGGTAAAAGATTCCACCATAAAGGTAATTTAAAAACACACATAAGAACACACACTGGAGAGAAACCTTTTTCTTGTTCGGTTTGTGGTAAAAGTTTTGCTCAAAAAGCTGCTTTTAATCGACACACAGGAATACACACTGGAGAGAGACCCTTTCCTTGCACGGTATGCGGTAAAAGATTCTTTCTCAATGGTGATTTAAAAAGACACACTAGAACACACACTGGAGAGATACCGTTATCCTGCGCAGTATGCGGTAAAACTTTCTTGAGGATGATAACTTTGATTAGACACACAATGACTCACATTATGGAAAATAACTTTACTTGTTCAGTATGTGGGCAGCAATTCCCAAATAGTACAGACTTGACTGAACACATAAGAAGCCACACTGGGGAGAAACTAGAAAACGTTTTTTAAAGAACGCATTCAGCTGCATTGCAAAGAACACAATAAGGGTAGTACAAATAAGCAAGGTCGTATTACTCTTAAAAAAAACGAAAAGAAGAACTAATATTGCTAAATGACATTATGCAAACCACCTTGGTCCGAGACCCATAAGCAAAGATGCTAGATAGAAACTTAGCCGCAAATGCATGTCATAAGTTTAGTTCCCCATGGAGCAGAAAGTCTGCCATGATGGGAAGTTATGCGCAGTATTTACACTTTGATGAAATTAATGAATGCTATTTACTCAACAGAATGAATATATATGTACATATGTAAATGTGTAAGAATCCATTGTACTGCACAAATAAGACATACATGTAGATGCCAATAAAAACCTGAGCAGCAGTATGAAATACTTTTTTTCTGCATTTTTTTTCTTCCTTACTTTGTTGCCAATGCAGACAACAGACAATACACACATAAGATGGTCAGGAAAACAACATAATGATAAACTTTATTGAAGACACACAGGTCCAAATCAGTATATAAAAAATGCATTACAATGCACAACAACACAACACATAAATATAATCATTGCTGTTCATGGTAATTAAAATAACTGGCATTTGTTCCAATGTTTCCAAAAATGAGAGAAGTTGAATCACATTAGTCACCGCAAAAATGGATACATAAAATTCTTCAACACAGCATGAAAGGTGAGATCATTGCTAGTTAAACACACAAAACTGGAACTTGTCCATCTTGGGTGCTTGAACCAAGATTCTGAATGTGTCATGAAATGCCTCTGCAGCATCGCATGGACATTAGGGATGGTGGTCCCCCTTTTTAAGAAGGGGAACCAGAGGGTGTGTACCTACTATCATGGGATCACACTCCTTAGCCTTCCTGGTAAGGTCTATTCAGGGATTCTGGAGAGGAGGATCCACCAGATAGTTAAATCTCAATTCAGGAGGAGTAGTGTGGTTTTCGTCGTGGTTGTGGAACTGTGGACCAACTCAATACTCTCAAGAGGCGTCCTTGAGGGTGCATGGGAGTTTGCCCAACCAGTCCACATGTGTTTTGTGGACTTGGAGAAGGCATTCGACCGTGTTCCTCGAGGAGTCCTACGGAGAGTACTCCGGTAGTATGGGGTACCGGACCACCTAATTCAGGCGGTTCGCTCCCTGTATGACCTGTGCCAGAGCTTGGGCCGCACTGCCGGCAATAAATCAAACGCGGCCAGGCAGGGCTGCCCTTTGTCACAGATTCTGCTCATTACTTTTATGGACAGACTTTCTAGGCATGGCCAGGGTGTTCAGGGGTTCTGGTGTGGTGGCTGCAGAATTGGCTCTGCTTTTTGCAGATGATGCGGTCCTGCTGGCTTATTCAGGTTGTGATCTTCAGCCCTCACTGGATGGACTCGCAGCCGAGTGTGAAGTGGCTGGGGTTAGGATCAGCACCTCCAAGTCTGAGTCCATCATTTTCGACTGGGAAAAGTTTGGAGTGCCATCTTTGGGATAGGGATGAGAGGTTGCCTGGGGGAGTTCAAGTACCTAAGAATGTTGTTCACAAGGAGGGGATGGATGGATTTCGAGACCCGACAGGTGGATTGGTGCGGCATCTGCAGTGATGCAGATTCTGCATCCGTCTGCTGAGCCGAAAGGCAACACTCACAATTTACCGGCCGATCTACGCTCCTACCGTTACATATGATCATGAGCTTTGGGTAGTGACCGAAAGGACAAGATTGCGGGTACGAGCGGCTGAAATTAGTTTCCTTTGCAGGGTGGCTGAGCTCTCCCTTAGCGATAGGGTGAAAAACACTGTCCTCCAGGAGAAACTCAGAGTACAACCACTGTTCCTCCGCATTGACAGGAGCGAGATGAGGCGGCTCGGACATCTGGTTAGGATAACTCCCGGACGCCTCCTTGGGAGGTTTTCAGGGCATATCGGACCGGAAGGAGGCCTCTGGGAAGATCCAGGACACGTTGGAGAGACGAAAGTCTTGTTTATACTTGCACGCATTTTGTCCCCGCAGTGGTACGCAATTTTGAAATATGTGTAAACTGTGCAGGACTGTGTACCAGTGCAGTCAAAAGAACATTTTGAAATGTTGGAAATTTGTGGCATGAAATTTCCGTTAACTAGTCGTGAATGCTCCGCGTATGCACGGCAACCTATGCCTAAACAATGCGAGCAGTGCGTACCAAAACTTGTCTCATTCACATGGGTGGGTTAGCTCTTCCACCACCTCTTGGAGCAAGACAGGGGCAATTCTCAAGTAATTTCTAGAGCCTCTTGGATCTTCCTTGTGAATTTCTGATAATAACTAATCATAATGTCCAAAGCAAGGTCTTCTAGTCAGCAATTTCTTCTCCCACACTGTCCATGCCTTCTTTTTTCTAATTTGCCTCTTTCCTGCTCTTTGCGCATTGTCTTTCTGCAGGTCCAGGATAATGTAGACTTACCTTTCTTTTCTGCAATGACAGTGCACTGTTTCTATATCACGCATATATACCCATGTAAGGAGTTTTTGAGACTACTATTTAGAGGACAACGTATGTACATTCTGTTGTGGTGAAACAGAAACTACAGCGCATGTGTTCTTCTGTGAAAAAAATGTGTGAAAGTTGTATCGTTTTGGACTGATCTCAAACAAAAAACAAGGACTGCCATGTAATACAATATTATGTCTAGCAAAATTCTATGTCCATAAATCCAAATATTAAAAAAACCCCACCAAAAATAATTGCTTTTAAAAACGACTTTAAATTGTATCTGAAATCTTTAAAACTGATTAAGTTTAACTGATTATGCACAAATTACATACCCAATCTGTAACTTCGTCTTGTGAAAAGGCTTAACCTTATTTTTATTGTTACCCCCTGTCATTTATTTTATTCATTTATTTTCCTTTGTCTTTGTAATTTAGCTGCTCCTATGTTGATATGACGATATGTTTTATACTTGATTGCACTGCATTGTACTGCCACTTTGTTTGTTAATAAAGTTCTGGTTAAAAAAAGTCATACAATTTGGCGACTTTGCCCATAACCTAGTAGGGAGTATAAATGTATATTGATAAACTATCAAAGTGCCCCTTTGTGCAGTATAATACATTTTTTTCACGAGGAATTTAAAAAAAGGTATCAGGAAGTGACGTTGGTCGAGACATTGCAAAGCGCATGCGCATACCAATTGCCGCTACTCGTTCCGGGTAGCCTTTGTTGAAAAACACAATTGCTAATTGTTAAACATATTTCATGAGAACGGTGCAGATATTAAGTGACAATGAGGTAGAGTTTTATTCGTGTCAGGATAAACTCGCCCCAGTGAACTTTGACGCTTCTCAGACTAGCTTAGCATGTAGCTGCTAACAAAGAGACCCGGAAGTTATCAACACATCACTGGGCAGAGCTCTCGTGTGAGTGTAAAGTGTTGTGATTGTGTAAAATGTGTAAAGAGCAAATGCTGAGAGCGTCGGCGAATTAGTGACTAACTTCGGTTGTTGGAGAAATATTTCTAGTGTGAGAAAGAGCGATAGCAGAATACGAGGAGGGAGTTTCTCGAACAAAAGAGGAGAACGAGCGACAACGTCAACTGCTGGACTCTGTGTTCAAGAAGCCTCAAGTTCTGTTACACAGAGCAGGTCAGTTTCTTTCATATTCTCAGATGTTTATAAGCTTTCTATTTGTTCATTAACACTACTCATAAAAGCGGTTTTTCGAGATGGTCCATTTTCTTTATGTAATCCACATACCCATCCTAGCTATCAAGGGGTCGTGACAGGTTCGGATCGATACGAGCGTGGTGATGTGTTTTGCATTTTCATCTTGTGTTTATATGCACAAATAAGTGGTTTTGTTGTCGTATTTTACATTGTTTTATTTTTATATTTAGGCCTGTCACCATAACACATTTTGCTGGCCTACAAATTATTGCAAGTAAACGATATTAGTGTCAACATTATCTTGAGACCATTTACTCATTAAAGTAATGATAACATATAGCATAATAATACGAGTACGCAATAAACTTTCTTAAGAGTATTTAACATTGTAATTGGAATGTCAGGAGCTTTGAAATAAAATAAACAACATAATAAATTACAAAAAAATTAAAAAATAAAATGGACTCTCAGTCTAAAAAATTGCAATTAAATAAACTGGAAGACTGGACAGGATGGTTGTGTATGGTTGTGCGCATGCAAGTTGTCACTACTTTCCAACAAATACAGTAGGACATATCGGCCCGTCAGTGTTCATGGGCTCACTTTGTTCATTCTGTTTAAAATAAAAATATTCATGCATTGCGGGGCTGTGGCATTCAGGTTAGAAACCGTCGCTTTCGTGCCTTCATTCATATTGCTTTTTACTCCTGGCGACGCTAAGTTACAGCACTTGATAGCAGCCCCGCCTCCACCCACTGCAACAAAGAGACTGAATGACTGACAGGAGGGTTCACTCACTCTGTTCATTCTGCTGTAGAACCAACGCACCCAGGTCTTGTCATCCAACCTGTTTGGTAGAGAGAGAGGAGGAAAACAAACACGCACGCACATGTCAATATAGGCTGTCAAAATGATCAAGTTTGTTTTTATTTATAGTGCAGTTATTTTCAGTATCGCCCACCTTTTAGCTACTCCACCTGATGACGATTCATTGTTTTGTCGTTAAAGAAAATACAGTACAGTTACTGTACATGGCGTCTGAGTTCCCATAAAGACATTAAATTAATTAGTTCTATCTTTAACAACTTATGAAAATGGGAAAAACAGACGGACTCGGGCTTGACTTCAACACACTTTGTTTACTGCTCAGTCAGTCCGGCGGGCCGTTGGAGCGTTGGGCGATCATAAACGGAGCCAAAGAGCCAAGACGCTGTGTGTGATATACTTCTACACAGAAGTACAGATGACGTCTCAAGAAGCCTTTTCCTTGTGTGTGATATTTGTCAAAAAACGGTAAGGAGTTGTGGCAAACACCTCAGGTTGAAGCACAACACTGAATATGGCATTTGAGAGGGGGCTGGAAGAGGACAGCAGTTAGGGCGGAGTGTCCACGCGGCACGATCCAGGTACACAGGGATAAAAATGTCGATGAAAATGTTAAAACACATCTCTTCAAACTTGCTTATAATGTCTAATCCCGTTTTTGCTAAGTTATTCTCATTTTAACTGTATATGTCTTGTATTCTTACGTTTTATGGTACATTGTATTGATTGTATTGCTTGCTCTACTTTAAAAACCTTTGAGCTTTTAGAAAAGCGCTTGTAAATAAAATGTATTATTATTATTCACTCATTCATTCATTCATTATCAACTTCACATGTGACAGCTCGGTCGGGCTGTTGTTAGCACCGCATTGATAGATGGTTGACAGCTGCAGCGCTGAAATGAAAAGCAAACTTAAGTTAACTTTAAGTCCAATCCGTGGTCCAAGAAGAAGCAATAACACAAGCAAAGGTTGTATCGAAAAAGCTTTTACACCAGGGTGCGTGATTTTTTTGTGAGCAGTCAATTGAAAAAATCGGTTTCGCAACCAAGCTCCGAGCACAGACTCACTGAACAGCGTAACAGGAAGTTTGTGGTAACAAAATAAGGGTGTCATAAAAAAATTCTTACACCAACATTGAGGCAGAAAAGTACACTTGTGCTAAGATGGTCACTCAAGACTCACAGCTCATAGACAAACTTTTTACAGGTTGTTTGATATTCTGCACCCAAGTTAGTGCATGTTTAAGTACCTGCAGCATCACACACTCAATAACATAAATAACAGCATATGTGGAAACGTTTCAAAAGTAAACCGATAATATCGGCCCACTGATCATATCGGCTCGATATTGCCATAAAAAGTAAAATCGGTTGGTATCGGTATCAGGTTTTTCCCTGTCATGAAAACTGATAATAAAAAACTGCTGTATATATCGGCGTCCATGGAAATACTTCGTCACGTCCTGTGTTATTCCTCGCAGTCGGAACTGGGCTTGAAACCACGGCTGTTGCTGTGCCACAGATAGCACCGATGCTAGCTAACTCGTCAGCTCGTAGCGGCGCCAGCACGGTCTCGTTGTCTCTGTTGTCAGTTGACTTTTTTTGCCCATGTCGAGAGGGTCACAACGAGACGGGTGGAGGTTGGTGGCACCAATCAGTTTACTCTCCACTCAACTCAACAACAAGCAACAATTCTTTAGCAGTAGCTAAGTGGCTACAACAACCTCATGACCCGGAAACGGAAGTACGGTTGGTAGGTAGATTTATTCATCTCCAAGAGATGTCTAAAATGTCTAAAACAATATTGTGGGTCACCACAATGCGTTCAATTCCATGCCATGATATGTGATGTTACACATATCGGTATCGGTTGATATCGGAATCGGAAATTGAGAGTGGGACAATATTGGTATATCGGTTATCAACAAAAAAGCCAATATCGGACATCACTAGTAAACATCTTCAGTGAATGTGTAGTCCTGTGAAAATATATCGGTGAGAAATTCATAGTAAAGTTGATCCCAAAAAAAGGTGATATTAAAAAAAGTTAATGGGGAAGTTCAGACATTTCATCCAAAGAGAACGCTGGTTAGCACACCCATTTAAACCATGCGACCTTTTATGACTCTGCCTCTTAAAAGCATAGGAATCGAGAATAGTTTGGAACCAGAATCGAAACGAGAAATCGGAACCAGAATCATTCCAAATCAAATGATGCCCAACGCTACTCATGATTGTGGTGAAAAACAGACAACTGTGTCTACTGTTAGGGGCTATTGAAAACATAAAGTACAGTACATATGAATGGAAGAAGCCGAATAGTCTTACTTTTATCACACACTCCCATCTGACTACTCAGTTTAAAGACTTAGTCTCCCTCGTTTCAGGTGACACTTCTGAGTCAGGGGCAAGGGGAACTCACTCAGGTGTTAACAGCCTGCTGTGTAAAGGTGGCCCCGCTACCACAGTCAATAGAATAACCATTTATTTATATTGTACATAACACTGGACACGCGACTTTACAGCTGCTGCCCCTATTATGGTTTGTTGCTTTTAGTAAGGAGCTGGGATAATTTACTCATCTGTCAGCGATCAAAAGGACCTGTTAATATTTTGGAATATACCGGAATAACCTAAAAGGAATCTATTGAACAATGTTGTCTACTCTTATATATCAGTCTTTTATGATGTTAAAAAAGACAAGGACTTTATGAGGATAGTAAGCATGGGCATATGAGCAGTAAAAATATCAAAAGGATTTTTAAAAACTTGTTGAACTAGCCTCAAAGATAACAAATGAGTTCTCATATCTGGACAGAAAGAATAGTAATGTTCTGGACCAGACTCTCAATCTTACCCTGACATGTATATGCTGGAGGTTATGGCAGAAGGTTCCACAAATACAAGTTCACTGCTCGGGGTAATCTTAATCCAGGAAGAATAATCGTCTTGTGATGAAGTTGAAGATGGCCCACGGTGGTTCGGGGAGAACAACTGCACCAATGGCTTGCTCCGATTTCCTCAGCACTCCTCCCCTGTCCTCTCGGGTGCGCCGTTGAGGTTGTAATAAAGTTACTGTTTTTTGATCACATCTGCTGGATGGTGTAGGATAGACATCTCAGGACACTCAACAAGGTAAACTTCTTGCATAGAATATTGAACTGATTTGAAGAAAATTTGAAGAAAATTGTGAATCTAATTGAAATCGCAGTTTCTACCTGAAAAATTGCAATTCGATTTTTTTCCATAAAGCCCTAGTCTGTATACTATTACTTCTCCACGTGTCAGCTGGACGTACCCTGACTTCTGTGAGGGACACTGATGAGATGCTCAGATCATTGTCAGAACATTTACAGGTGCAGGACAATGCCTAATAAAGGCATATCTTATCTTATCTGACATGACGGAGCAAAGCTGGACTTTTCTAAAGCATGTCTTTGTCTTCTTGTGTCCTGCAGACGTCAGAGAAGAACATCTTCCCCCTGAGCAGCAGGAGTGGAACTCCAGCATGGAACAGGCGGCGCCACAGCATCCCCACATTAAAGAGGAAGAGGAGGAGCCACAGCCTCACAACTTTAAAGAGGAAGAGGATGAGCTACAGATCCCCCACATTAAAGAGGAAGAGGAGCATCCACAGCCCCCCCACATTAAAGACGAAGATGAGGAGCCACGGCCCCTTCACTTTAAAGAGGAAGAGGAGGATCACAGCATCAGTCAGGAGGGAGAGAATCTTAAAAGACTGGAGGAGTTCCCAGTGATTGGGGTCCCTGTGAAGAGCGAAAATGATGAAGGTGAAAGTGAGGAGGAGCCTCCAAGCAGCAGCTCAACTCAACACATGACAACAGAAGCTGATGGAGACCACTGTGGAGGATCACAAGCACACAACCTCTTAGCTCCACTATCAGATAGTGACGACACGTCACACTCTCCTGACACTGATGATGAAGACTCTGAAGCTGATATGACATGTCACACTGACAACACACGCTGGAAATGCTCTCAATGTGACAAAACTTTTGTTAGCAAAAGAGACCTGAAAAGACATCGGAGATGTCACACAGGAGAGAAACCTTTTGCCTGCTCAGTTTGCACTAAAAGGTTCTCTCAGCAGTCAAATTTAAATGTACACAAAAGAATACACACAGGAGAGAAACCCTTTCCTTGCTCAGTCTGTGGTAAAAAATTCTCTAAGAAGACAACATTGAAAGTACACGCAAGAATACACACTGGAGAGAAACCCTTTCCTTGCACGGTGTGTGGTAAAAGATTCAATCAAAAAGGTGTTTTTAAAAGACACACTCAAATACACACGGGAGAGAAACCTTTTCCCTGCTCAGCTTGTGGTAAACGGTTCTCTGATAAGGCAACTTTGAAAGTGCACACAAGAATGCACACTGGAGAGAAACCTTTTCCCTGCTCACTGTGTGGTAAACGGTTCTCTGATAAGGCAACTCTGAAAGTGCACACAAGAATACACACCGGAGAGAAACCTTTTCCCTGCTCACTGTGTGGTAAAAGTTTCTCTGGTAAGAAAGCGTTGAAAGTACACACAAGAATACACACTGGAGAGAAACCCTTTCCTTGCTCAGTTTGTGGTAAAAGTTACACTTAAAAAGCTGCCTTAAATAGACACACTAGAATGCACACTGGAGAGAAACCTTTTCCTTGCACAGTGTGTGGTAAAAGATTCTACCTTAGTGGTGAGTTAAAAAGACACACGAGACTACACACTGGAGAGAGACCTTTTCCCTGCTCAGTTTGTAGTAAAAGTTTCTCTGATAAGACAACTTTGATTAGACACACACGAACACACACTAGAGAAAACAACTTTTCTTGTTCAATGTGTGGCCAACGATTCACAAATAGTGCACACTTGACGGAACACATAAGAAGCCACACTGGGGAGAATACATAATACATCTTGATAAACGCTCCAAGTGCCCTTTCTCTGCTGTATATTCAATTGTTCATTAATGTAGGAGGAACTTTCTCGAACAAAAGAGGAGAACGAGCCCTGGATGCTGTTTTCTAGAAGCCTCAAGTTGTGTTACACAGAGGCAGGGCAAGGTTATTTATAGAGCACAATTCATACACAGCAGGTTAGTTTCACTCTTACTCTCACATGTTTATAAACTCTCTATTTGTCCAATAACACTACTCCTGTAAAGCTTTTGAGAGTACACACAATAACACACAATGGAAAGAAACCTTTTGCTTGTGTAGTTTGTGGTAAAGGTCGCACAAGAAAATTTGACAGTACACACTAGAGGAATTTTTTTTTTTCTTGTTCAATGTGTGGTCAGCGATTCATAAATAGTACAAACTTAACTGAACACAAACATTCACACGGGCGAGAAACAGTTGGATTGCAAAGGACACAGTTCGGGAACTACGAATAAGCAAGGTTACTTTTGAAAAAAAACTACACTAAAGTACAAAAGGAAGAACGTGCTGCTGACATGAAAAAATATTTGCAATGAACACACGTCTTCTTTTAAGGCTGAATTATGCCACAGCAGGCGTCTGGCCGAGCACCTAACATGCAATTCTCCACTACATCGCTAGGGGCAGCGTTTTCCTGTACGTGAGCAACCACAAATCTCTTCTTTTTGAATGATTTGGACTCTCTGATGACCTGTTTGTGTTATAGCGTTGATATTCTGAATTGCAGTTGGTTCTGTCGGTGAATGTTATGTGTTGTGCCGCTGTGAGTGTGGAGAGGAAGACGTGTGTGCGAGCTGTGTTGGAGCTGAGAACTACTGTGCAAGATTCAAAATAAAACTTAAATACAGCATCAGACTCTGCGTGACTCTATCAGGACACAACAGTATCATATTTGCGAAGTTTTTCGCTCAGACACTACTGAGCTTGCTCTGTTTATTTTGTTAAAGCTGACTTTTTGGCGCTTTCGCGAGAGGGGAAAAACCCCAAATAATGTACTAAAAAGAGCTGAGTGACCGTAAGACCACAAATGCATCTAGATGGAGCTATGCCTGCTGATTGGCGGAGCAGGTGAGGATGGAGGGGGAGCCAGTGCAGTGCAGTGAGACACTAGAACAGGGGTCGGGAACCCGCAGCTCTGGAGCCTCCTTGTTGTGGCGGTGATTTCTTTTTAACGCAGAAATATTGGAAATGTGCATTTTCGAAATGAATAAGAAATATCCAACTTACCGCAAGTCCGTGAATGCATTTACACTGCGTTCTGACTGTCATTGAACTCTTATGAGCTATTGTTGTTGTCATTTATATATTTGTATGTATGTATGTATGTACTTTATTTATCCCACAGCGGGGAAATTTACTTGTTACAGCAGCAAGACAAGTAAAGAGAACAGTGTAAAGAAAGCATAGTGTCTACAACATGGTTCAGGTGGTGCAGGTGTTGTAGAGCCTGACAGCGGTCGGTATGAAGGACCTGCGGAACCTCTCCTTCTTACACCGTGGGTGTACACCGTGTCCAAACAAAGGTACCTTCGGGTGTATCAGGGATTAAATGAACAAGAAACTGAAGAAACAAGCGTGGTCTAATCAATTTTTCCATGACTTTATATGTTTCTGTATGGCACCAGTGAGTCTGTGAATGCAGCCAAGACACTACTGAAAGGGGGAGGTAATGCACCAAAGGGATGAATGCCAACCGCCATAAAACCAAAGACGAAGAAGAGACTTATTTTTGCGCATGTGCATAACCGATCGCCTTGTGTCAATGTACTCTGCACACTGCTCAGCCATTAATTGCTCTAATAGACGATCCACGAGACCAGATTTGTCATTTTTGAAGTTTCCTAAAAACAAATACAAATTTTAAAAAGTACAATAAAGAAGAAAAGAGGCTTCTTTCATACTGCTGTTCAGGTTTTTATTGACATCTACATGTAGGTCATATTTGTACAGTACAATAGATTCTTACACATTTGTATATACACACACACATACCTGGATATATTCAATTTGTTCAGTAAATAATTATTTCCATCAATGTGTACATACTGTGCATAACTTTATTTTACACACAGCTCTGAGCATGTGAATACATTGTACACTGTTGTGCACCTAGCCCCACCCGGCCCTCTTGATTACCAACACGGTGGACTTTCTGCTCCACGGCGTACGGCACTCTTACATGCATTTGGATAAGTGAGCAGTCTTAATATCAGTGTCTTTGGTTATGGGTTGATTACCAGTGGGGTGTGCATAAAGTTTCTCTCCAGTGTGGCTGCTTATGTGTTCAGTCAAGTTTGTACTATTGCTGAATCGCTGACCACGCATTGAACAATAAAAGTTGTTTTCACTAGTGTGTGTCCTTGTGTTTAAGCAAAGTTGTCTTATCAGAGAAACTTTCACCACAAACTGAGCAGGACAAAGGTTTCTCTCCAGTGTGTATTCTTGAGTGTCTTTTTAAACTGCCATTAAGACAGAATCTTCTGCCGCACACAGTGCAAGAAAAAGGTTTCTCTCCAGTGTGTATTCTTGAGTGTACTTTCAAGTTCGACTGCAGAGAGAATCTTTTACCACAAACTGAACAAGGAAAGGGTTTCTGTCCAGTGTGTATTATTGCGTGTACTTTCAAATTTGACTGCACAGAGAATCTTTTGCCGCAAACTGAGCACGGAAATGGTTTCTCTCCGGTGTGTATTTTTGTGTGTCTTTTCAAGGCAGCTTTTCGAAAGTATCTTTTACCACACACCGTGCAAGGAAATGGTTTCTCTCCAGTGTGTATTCTGGTGTGGTCTTCCAGAAGTGACTTGTATATGAATCTTTTACCACAAACTGAGCAAGGAAAAGGTTTCTCCTCTCTACTGTGTACTATTGTGTGTACTTTCAAATTTGCCTGCTGAAAGAATCTTTTACCACAAACTAAGCAGGTGAAAGGTTTCTCTCCTGTGTGTTGTCTCATGTGTACATTCAGATTTCTCTTGCTAACAAATGTTTTGTCACATTGAGAGCACTTACAGCATATGTTGTCAGTGTGTATTCTCATGTGTGTTTGAAGACTACGATGGTGTTTAAAGGTCTTTTCACATTGAGAGCATTTAAAGTGTGTGGTGTCAGTGTGTTCTCTCGTGTGTCTTTTAAGACTACGATGGTGTTTAAAGGTTTTGTCACATTGAGAGCATTTAAAGCGTGTGTTGTCAGCGTGACATGTCATATCAGCTTCAGAGTCTTCATCATCAGTGTCAGGAGAGTGTGACCTTGTGTCGTCACTATCTGATAGTGGAGCTAAGAGGTTGTGTGCTTGTGATCCTCCACAGTGGTCTCCATCAGCTTCTGTTGTCATGTGTTGAGTTGAGCTGCTGCTTGGAGGCTCCACCTCTCTCTTCTCCTCACTTTCACCTTCATCATCTTCACTCTTCACAGAGACACCAATCACTGGGAACTCCTCCAGTCCTTCAAGATGCTCTCCGTCCTGATTGATGCGGTCATCCTCCTCTTCCTCTTTAATGTTGCGGGGCTGTGGCACCTCATCTTCCTCTTTGATGTTGGGAGGCTGTGGCTCTTCCTCTTCAATGTGGGGGGGCTGTGGCTCCTCCTGGTCCATCCTGGAGTTCCATCCGTGCTGCTCAGAGGGAAAATGTTCTTCGCTGACGTCTGCAGGACACAAGAAGACAAAGAGATGCTTTAGAAAAGTCCATCTTTGCTCCATCAAGTGAGGCATTGTCCTGCACCAGCATATGTTCTGACAATGTCTCTCAGGATCTCATCAGTGTTCCTCGCAGCAGTCAAGGTACCTCCAGCTGATACGTGGAGGAGTATAGTACAGACTTGGGCTGAACAATTTTAGGGAAAAAAATTAATTGCAATATTTCTGGCTGATATTGCAATTGGAGTCGCATTTTTCTTCAAATGAAGCCTCAGTGCAATATTCACAAGCAGTTAACTGCACACCTCAGGGCCTACCTGGGGAGTGAGGCCGCAGGAGCCCACACAGGTACAGCGGGTCAATCCATGCAAACATTTAAAAAGCAGCATTTTAAAATCAACCCTTAGTTTCAGTGGAGAGCCACAAGCACAAAGGTTATGTGGTCTCTGTGTTTAGTCCCTGTCAACAGGTGGGCTGCCAGTGATGTCGCATGATGCATTAAAATCTGAAAAGACGCAGAAAACTCACCATCAGTGCGTCCCAGGGACTCACCTCGTTTTTTGCCATGAAAAATGATTCACTGTGAACATCAAGTCATGTTTAAAATCTAAGTAACTAGCAGAGACCTGCCAACATGTACATATGTTTGGTACTCAGCACACATTTTGACTCTTATGTGTGTACACTTCATTATTGATTTTTTTTAAATTGTGCTTTTGTTGTCAGTGGTTGCTCTTTGTGGACGGTCCCTACGCACTCAGCTTGTAGCTCATTATTAACCTTTCAATGTCTAGAAAGGCATACAAATACGTTTGATGATGATGTTGTACACTGACAGTGTTCAAGCTTGACAATTTCATTTACACGGTGTGCTAAATGAGAGCAAGTCTTCTTACGTGGTACTGCTTGTGACCGATTAGTGCTTTCTGATCAGTTTCCTAACTGACTAATATACTATCTCCGTATCGAGATATTATCGTTACCGTGGGCCATGTATCGCAAATCGCATCAAATCGTGAGGTACCCTGAGATTCCCCGCCCTACTTGTAGCAATACAGTCGCCCCTCGTTTATAAAAATTGTTTCTAGACCCAATATTGTGTAAAATTAATTCAATGTAAATAAACTGAAAATTTGCATGATTAGAGCATAGAAAACCTGTTAGACTTTCTAAATATTTTTTTTTTTAATTATTAGAGCCCCGCAGACATGAAATAACACCCCTATAGTCACCTTTACATTCCTATTATTCATTGTTTACACCACATTGCACCTGTTATGCTGCAGGGACTTGAGACGGTTGCAAGATTGCGAGCTAACAAGCTAGCTGCTTAGCCTTGAATTTATTTCTTCAAAACTTAACAAGCCAAAAATGTACCAATTCCACACAAGGTGGTAGGATAACTTTTTTTCAGTCTATGATGTTGGGGCATGCCATGGCTGACTTCCTGACTTCACGCAGTGTTAAGGTAATGAAATGTAAGGTAATGTCTCCATGTTTTGTGTCATTACTGCTATCTAGTGACCAGAATACTACATATCACTTGCATTTCAATATGTTTTGACTAATAATAGCCCATAGTCTACCATGAAACAGTGATCATTTCTTAATTAATTTCTGAAAAATACGCGATATAGCGAGGGAGCGACAACCAAATATTGCGAGGTACGACTGTGTATAAATACAACCAGGGGCGCCGCCAGGAATTCTGGGCCCCATGACAAAAAATGACAGGTGCCATGGGCTGCTGTGGTCACTGCATCTCTATGATACCTTGAGAAGCTTCGGAGTTCACTGAAACGAGTCGATACTTGAAATGTCTAGATGGCCAGTGGGGGGCCGGAGAGTGACCAAGGGTGGCCATGGCCACCACGTAGCTCCACCACTGCTTGCAAACTCCCTGCACAATGACACACCACTGAAGCTACGGAGCTGAATATCCAACGTCCATCATGAAACTAACTTCACCACGGTGCATCGCGGACATGTCTGCATGGTGGTGTTGCGTTTTCTTCTTCTTGCGGGTGGCGGGAGTCGAGTGGCAACCAGCTTTGAGGCGCATTACCGCACCTACCGTGTTTGAGTGTAGCCCAGAGTTACCAACGTGATACGACAACCGGATAGGCCTGATTTCGATATTATCCAATCTTCAAAATACAGTGGATCGCCATCTGATCCTGAAGATAGTTGCGGCTCCCAACTATTTTTTTTACAGGAAGAGTAGGCAAAATGGCTCTTTTGATGGTAAGGGTTGCCGAACCCTGGTCTAGGGTATGTATGTGTGCGTGTGTGTGTGTGTCTTCTAAGTGAAGCAAGCTGCAGCAGGCAGATAAGGGTGTCGATCAACCAGTCTGTACAAAGTTGGAGCAATAGTGCTCCTATTGTTTAACACTACACTACACACTGTTTAGCACTAGCCATCTCAAACAATCTGATTATTTTTGGGATGTGACAGAGCAAACACTGCTGAAGCTGCTGCTTCAAACTTCACAGGAGGTTGATAATATACTTTATCTAAAGACAATAATATACATTAGTGCAGCCTGTCAATTGTATTTTTTAGCAGCTGCCATGTTTGTTACGTCACAGTAGCCTGATATTATACAATGACACACTTTGGTCTTAAAACATCTTGAAAGTTCCTAATTTTCCTTGCGGAGTTATACCACTGACTGACCTAAATGCACTACAGTAAATGTGTTGACGTCAAGCCCGAGTCTGTCTGTTTTTCCCATTTTTACAAGTTGTTACAACAACAAATTCGTTTCACGTCTTTTTGGGCGCTCAGATGTCATCCAAATGTACTGTATTTTATTTAACAACAAAGCAATGTTGTGATATGGAGAGGGTGGGATTTAATAAGCTCTGCTTCTTCTTGCTCCTTTTTCGACATGTTGAGCAGTAAATTGTGAATATGTGATGTACTGTATTTCAATGTAACATTGTATGCATGTTTGAAATAAATCAAGCTAAACTAAGCAATGGATCATCCACGTGTGGAGTATTTTAGCGTAGCAGTGGGCGATACTGCAAAGGTTAGTATTCACGAATAAACGTTTTTTAAAAATAGTGTTAATGAAGAAATAGAAAGATTATAAACACGTGAGCGTAAGAATGACTCTAACCTCCTCTGTGTAACACAATTTGATGTTTCTTGAAAACAGCGTCCAGTAGTTGACGTTGTCGCTCGTTCTCCTCTTTCGTTTGAGAAAGTTCCTCCTCGTACTCTGCTATCGTTCTTTCTAACACTACAAATATTTCCTCGACAGCCGCAGTTAGTCGCTGATTCACCAACGCTCTCAGCATTTGTACTTTACACATTTTCACAGTCACAACACTGCACCGTTTCTGGGTCCTGCTGGCTACTACCAACATGGCGGCCAAACCCGCCCATGGCGTACTACGGAAGTAGAAGACAAGTTAGCTTTCATACTATGTGGCGTCTTTGTTTGCCCATAACCGGGAAGCTTCTCAATATAGAAGTCGCATATGCAATAATTACAGTACTCCCAACTTTTTTGGAATGCAGTACCAAAAGGAATAAATATTATTAATTTTAAAAAAAGTTATCCAAGAAGTGACGTGAGCGGATAGGTTGCACGGCGCATGCGCACACTAGCCGCCCCGTTGTACCCGCCATTGCCGCTAGTTTTTCCAGTTAGCATTTGGAGAAAACACAATGAATAATTGTTATATCTGTTTATTGTGAACGGCACATAGATGAAGTGTCAGGGAGAGAGTGTTTTATTCATGTCAGGATATACTCGCTTCAGTGAACTTCGAAGCTTCTCAAACTAGCTTAACTTGCTAACTGCTAACAAAGAGACGCTGTGTGAGCAACATATCGCTAAGCAGAGATCAAGTGTGAGTGTAGGGTGTTGTGATTGTGTGAAAATGTGTAAAGTGCAAATACTGAGAGCTTTAGTGAAACAGCGACTAACTGCGGCTGTTGAAGAAATATTTGTAGTGTTGGAAAGAACGATAGCAGAGTACGAGGAGGAACTTTCTCGAACAAAAGAGGAGAACGAGCGACAACGTCAACTACTGGACTCTGTTTTCAAGAACCCTCAAGTTGTGTTACACAGAGCAGGTTAGTTTCATTCTTACTCTCACGTGTTTAGAATCTTTCTTTTTGTTCATTAACAATACTCATAAAAATATTTTTTTCGTGAAAACTAACATTTGCAGTATCGCCCACCGCTATGTTAAATACCGTGAGGATGAGCCATTGAATTAATTTGTTGTATTTTTCACAACTTATAAAAATGGAGAAAACAGACGGACTCGGGCTATCCCAATTGCGTTATTAATGTAAAACAGCCTGCTTTTCATTCAGGTTTTCAGTTAATAATGAAAGAAGAGTAGAAAGAAATACATTCTGAAATACAAAATGTGAGTTGTGGACACCAGCATTTTGTTAATGTTCTGGTAAAACAAGCATATTCGCTTTGTTTGGGTTTAAAATAAGCTAAATAAGCTAAATAAATGTTACAAAAATGAGTAGCTCTTGGCCATTTTCATTTTGTAAAAGTAGCTCTCACAAAGAAAAACGTTGGTGACCCCTGATGTAAAATATTTTTGACGCCCTTATTTTGTTTATACCTTTAGGCGGAATGTTGCAAACAAACTTATTTTGAAGGCCGGAAGGGTGTTGAATAGTGATGTGCAATACCACTGATTTCCTTTCTGATCCCATTCTGAGTAAAACTGAGGCTGGGTCGGTGATACCGATCCGATACTTTTTGCAAATACACCTCATGTGTGGTAAATTTGAAAAAGTTGTGTGTTTCAAATCATAGCATGGGTCATAGCAAAGAACTTCATTTATTTTAAACTCTCCCACGACCTCTAAAGTATACAGTCGTTCCTCGTTTATTACCGTTAATTGGCTCCAGACCAGACCCGACCACGATAAGTGAATTTTCACGAAGTAGATTAGGTTTTTTTTAGATTATTTTTCCCTAAAACCATTCAGCCGATAGTCGACATACTATCCCTGACTGCTGTGAGGGACACTGATGTGATCCTCGGGAGATATTAAAAAAAAATATGCGTACCCCACTTCCCACATATTTATGTATAAATGTCTAAAAATCCACGTGGGGTAAAAATGTGCGTACTGCCACGCATCACCCACTTATTATCAGGAAAGATATTCAAGATCATTTTTCCCCCAGTTTAGATCTGATGTGTTTTTGAAGTGTTCCTCTAATTTTTTTGACCACTATATATATGACCGTCAACCATGCACACTCACATTCATACCCATGGACAATTTAGAGTCGCCAATTAACCTAACATGCATGTTTTTGGAATGTGGGAGGAAACCCACGCACGCAGTATAATGCTCCCTCTGCTCTTCCAGTGGCACACACGCTGTTATTGTGTGCAGAAATGCACTTTTTAGTCTCTCTTTTAATGTCGAACCATTTTTTTTTATGTCCTCCGGGTTCTCGTCTCAGAACTCGCCAGAATCACAGCCTCTGTTATCCTATGCCATTCTAATTTGCTTTGTTTTGTTTGTCATTCCTGTGCCCAAACTTCCAAATAATACATGTTTTCATTTCCACCATTACTTCCATTTTACAATCTGTGAAATTGCACTTCTTTTTGTTTTTTGTTTTTTTTTTTTTGCTTGCTTCCATCGTCTCAACTCAAAATTAAACAAAATCCTGTCCCTTTACATGCAAAAAAAAGGTCATTGGGGGTGTGTGTTGGAAGCTACCTATGGTGAATCATGGGCATGATCAGAAGACTCGTTCACGTGCACACTTTCAGGATGATTGATTTATATAAAGGAAAAGCACGTGGGAATATACGTACGTGGAGTTTTACACATCTGACGCAGAGACTGCGTATGCATGTTTCCTGTTATGTGAGTGCACAGATTTCTACACCTAATTATACACGGTTTTATACGGTTGGCCCCTGGACTTTTCTAAAGCATGTCTTTGTCTTGTCGTGTCCTGCAGACGTCAGCGAAGAACATCTTCCCCATGAGCAGGATGAGTGGAATTCCAGGATGGAGCAGGAGGAGCCACAGCCCCCCCACATTAAAGAGGAAGAACCAAAGCCCACCCACATTAAAGAGGAGGAAGAGCATGACAGCATCAGTCAGGAGGGAGAACATCTTGAAGGATTGGAGGAGTTCCCAGTGATTGGTGTCACTGTGAAGAGTGAAGATGATGAAGGTGAAAGTGAGGAAGAGAGAGAGGTGGAGCCTCCAAGCAGCAGCTCAACTCAACACATGACAACAGAAGCTGATGGAGACCACTGTGGAGGATCACAAGCACACAACCTCTTAGCTCCACTATCAGATAGTGACGACACAACGTCACACTCTCCTGACACTGATGATGAAGACTCTAAAGCTGGTGTGACATGTCACACTGACAACACACGCTTTAAATGCTCTCAGTGTGACAAAACGTTTGTTTACAAGAGAAATTTGAGAAAACACATAAAACAGCACACAGGAGAGAAACCTTTCACCTGCTCAGTCTGCGGTAAGAGATTCTCTCTTCAGTCAATTTTGAAAGTACACACAAGAATACACACTGGAGAGAAACCTTTTTCTTGCACGGTGTGTGGTGAAACATTCCCTGTGAAGACAGCTTTGAAAGTACACACACTAATGCACACCGGAGAGAAACCTTTTCCCTGTACGGTGTGTGGTAAAAGATTCAATCAAAAAGGTAGTTTAAAGAAACACACTAAAATACACACAGGGGAGAAACCTTTTCTCTGCGTAGTTTGTGGTAAAAGTTTTGCCGAGAAGGGAAATTTGGAGGTACACACAAGAATACACACTGGAGAAAGACCTTTTTCTTGCACAATGTGTGGTAAAAGATTCCATCTTAATGGTGGTTTAAAAAGACATACTAGAATACACACTGGAGAGAAACCTTTTTCCTGCTCAGTTTGTGGTAAATGTTTCGCTGATAAGACAACTTTGACTAGACACACAAGAACACACTGTAGTGAAAACAACTTTTCTTGTTCAGTGTGTGGTCAGCGATTCAGAAATAGTACAAACTTGACTGAACACATAAGAAGGCACACTGGAGAGAAACTTTAAAACGTATTTGAAAGGACACATCCAGCTGGTTCCTGAAGAACACCATAAGGGGTAGTACGAATATGCAAGCCAGTGTTGCTCTTCAAAAAAAAACCTAAAGTGCTAAGAGAAGGACTAACGTTGCTAACTGACATTATGCAAACCCCCCTGCTAAGCGACCTGTAGCTAAAGACGCTCCATAGTAAGACAGCATGCATGAAACAGAGCGTAGTACGGCATGGAACAGAATGTATTCACATCCTGGGAGCTGAGTGTAAAAGTTATGCCGTGTGTACTCTTTGATAGAATTAATTATTTGCTAAACAGATTGAATATACATGTACATGTATAAATATGTGACCCATGACACTGCACAAATCATGTTGATGTCAATAAACCAAACACAAATAAGATGGTCAGGAAAACGATCATGATTTATTCTATTGACCTGCAAGTTTGGGTAGGACCACATGTGGCATTTGTAAAGCAACATGTAGATATCCTAAGAGGTGTTTTGATCCGCTTTGTGATATAGGTGAAAAATCATATGAACATGTATGTATTGACAGAGGAAATAAATACTTGTAAATTAAAGCTCAAATGCATTTACATTTTGATTCTACCTTTTGTAATATGACACTGACATACCACTGCTTACATCTGGGGTTGGTACAGAGGGGTGTTGTTTGGATTCTGGCAGCATTGTATTAACAAATACACTAGGTCCCCAACTTACGAACATCCGAACGTTCGCGGATATGAACACAAGCCGACTGGTCTATATTTTCATGTATTTTGCCTTATAACTCCATATTTATACTGGTACATGCTTGACCAGTAGAGGGCACTGTGACACTGCTAATGGGACCAACAGAGAAAGACGAGGAAGAGGACAGAGAAAGGCTAAGAGTTTTATTATCAACCCGGACAGAGCGTGTGATTAAAGTTTATGAAGAGTTAATAGGCCTGCTTAATTCTACACCACCCACAGAACACTACCTCTTTTAGAAGAGTCTAACCATGACGACAATTTGTCCTTTTTTCAAATAACTCCTCCTCCTCCACCACAACGACGTATGCTTGACCACTCCTCTTCAAAGGTAAATAACATTTATCATTACATATTATTATATCATTTTTATTATTGTTTTTTTCATTAATTATCCTGGTTTAATATTACTACTACATCCAAACTCATATTTACATACATACGCATATACTGTATATGTATACACGTACATGTCGTACCTATATCATTGCTAATATTACCTTTTCCCCTACTTAAGAACAATTCGACCTGCGAACGGTCGTCTGGAACCAATTGTGTTCATAAGTTGGGGACCTAGTGTACATTGAATTAAACATGGAAATACTCAGGTGCCATACTAAAGTGAAGGTGATGAAGGTGAACGTGAGGAGAAGAGAGAGGTGGAGCCTCCAAGCAGCAGCTCAACTCAACTCAACAGAAGCTGATGGAGACCACTGTGGAGGGTCAGAAGCATACAACCTCTTAGCTCCACTATCAGATAGTGACGACACAACATCACACTCTGCTGACACTGATGATGAAGAGACTCAAGCTGATATGACATGTCACACTGACAGCACACGCTGGAAATGCTCTGAGTGATGAAACTTTTGCTAGCAAAAGAAATCTGAAGACACAGGAGAAACCCCTTTCACCTGCTCAGTTTGTGGATTCTCTCAGCAGCCAAATTGGAAAGGAGGCACAAGATTACACACTGGAGAGAAACCTTTTCCTTGCACTTTTGTGGCAAAAGATTCTGTCAAAAAGCTGTTTTAGGAAGACAAACAATAATACACATTGTACAGGAGAAACCTTTTCTTTGTGCACTTTGCGGTAAAATATTCTCTCAGTTAAATTTGAAAGAATACACCGGAGAGAGGGCCGCATGGTGGACTAGTGGTTAGCACGTTGGCCAACACAGTAACACCTTGGAGATCGGGAAGACCTGGGTTCGATTCTCCACTGGGCATTTCTGTGTGGAGTTTGCATGTTCTCCCCGTGTGCACGTGGGTTCTCTCCGGGTACTCCGGCTTCCTCCCACCTTCCAAAAACATGCATGTTAGGTTAATCGGTGACTCTAAATTGTCCATAGGTATGAATGTGAGTGTGAATGGTTGTTTGTCTGTATGTGCCCTGTGATTGGCTGGCGACCAGTCCAGGGTGTACCCCGCCTGTCGGCCGAAGTCAGCTGGGATAGGCCCGCGGCCCGCGACCCATGCCCCCGCGACCCTAATGAGGAAGAAGCGGTATAGAAAATGGATGGATGGATACACCTCCTGAAGGTCCGACTCAAACCAAAACGGACTCTATCCAAAACAATGGATACGCACGAACGCACGCCAAGGCAACATTTTAGCAAATATTTTGGATTGAAACGTGATAACCGGATGTATTTTTACGTATTTATATTTTTACACTGAGCTCAGAGCATGTGAATACATTGTACACCGTTTTGTACCTAGCCCCGCCCAGCTCGCTCGCTTACCATCATGGCAGACTTTCTGCTACATGGCATACATGCATTTGCAGCTAAGTGTTATGGGTCATGTCTCACTACACACACTGGCTCCCCCTCCCCCTTCCCTTGCTCATCCAATCAGAAGCCAGAACTCCATTTAGATGCATTCACGGACTTACGGTTAGTCGGATATTTCAAACGCTGACCAAATCCACATTTCCCCCACTTTGGTGTTAAAAAAAAATCACCAAACTCAGCGAAGGGAGCCACAACAAGGAAGCTGAAGCCACTGGTTTCTGGTCCCTGCCTTAGAAGCTATCTGAATTAGGCTCCTGAGCACCTAAGATACTGTAGCGTCCTGATGGAGTCAAGCAGAGTCTGATGCTCTTTTTACATTTTTATTGCAAATATTACAAAGCAGTGCTCAGTTCCAACACGGTTTGCTGCACGTCTGTTCCTCTCCATGCTCACAGCGACATAACGCGTAACATTCACAAACAGAACTAATCAGAATTCAGAACATCAGTGTTATATCACAAACAGTTGTGGTTGCAGGAAAACGCTGCCCCTAGTGTTGTAGTGAAGAATTGCACGTTAAGTGGTTGCCCCAGGCTGAGGAGATACGGTATAAATGAATCAAGAGCCTGGAGGTCATGTGGATGCAAGCCAGCAATGATATCACTATATAGTATATGATTATTTTATTGTCTGCACTCTGAGACAGGCTTCCATTTAGTCACTTTTACTTATTTATTGATACATGCAGGTATTGTGACGTCATTGTACCGACAGTGCCATCTTTTGTAGAAAGTATGAACTGCACATACTAACGATACAACTCCAGCTGATCGATTTTACATTTTTACACTGGATGACCTTCCTGATGCAAATCTCGCCAGGTACCGAACCCATGCGAACCCCTTGTGTGCGTTTCTTTTATTAAGGGTCAAATGTACAATTGTCAAGTCTAAAAGAAAATCCTAATGTTGTTGGAGATGAATTTCTCCGCAACCCAATAAAGGTCAAAATGACAACTTTAGAAAATCAATTAAGACAAGTTCGTTAATCTCCAGTTATGAAAAGGAAAGAAGACTCACACACTGGTATTAGATTTACAAAATGTATTGAAAAATAAATCAGACAGAATAATTTCACATTCTTCGGATATCCGGGCTCGCTGTCTCTCTTGATGTCCTCCTGTGGCTTCCTGACCAGAAGGAGAGAGCGTTGGCTTCGATCGCTAGTCCCCTCTGCCTTTTTAGAATTGTTTTCCTCAGACCATTGGCGCCAGTGTCTTCCATGATAACTGTCTCCCGGATTTTTTGACGAAGCTTGTGTGACGCCATCAGGTGATAATCGGAGCTTTCGTTGACACTTTTCTTGCACAAACAGCACATACTTCTCACCATCTGTCTTAAGGCCTATTTTGTCTATGTTTTTGTTGATATATCTGGCTGCTGGTCCCGGCTGGCCTTCGCTGATTGTACACTATGTGTGAGCTTGCACTATTTCTGTTTGACCTTTGACATACTTAAACAGTTGTTCATCTACTCAAATAATTGTTTAACAAAGCATTATTTCTATAAATTACTTGTAATCACTCACTTAGTTAATCATAAAACAGTTCTTTTTATACTGTACTTATATTAAGGCACTCAGTTAATAATTCTATCAATAAACATCAGTGCAAACAGTCATTCTAAAGTCTACTTGTAATAAATATTTACTCACTCAGCTAACAAGTTAATAAAACTATATTATCCTACAATGTCAGTTAGCAACATTAGAGGTTGTTCTTTCACAGCTTCATATTTTTTCAGAGTAAAGCAGTCTTGCTTATTCGTATTTGCCTTATTGTGTTCTTTCCAATCCAGCTGGCTGCGTCCTTTAAATAAAGTTTTCAAGTTTCTTGGATTCTTTATGTGTTCAGTCAAGTTTGGACTGTAGTATTTGTGAATCGCTGGTGTCAAGGGAACATTTTCTGCTGGATTCAGAAAAGACAAGAAAAAAGACAAGTTCTTTGAGAAAAATGAGAGGTACAATTTAATAAAACGTTGCATGCAAGGAGACAAGTCAATACAACTTGAATGGACGCCTTTGAGAGAAAATGTTTAATTTCGACAGGAAAAGCTGTTGCTATACACAATGTGCATATGCCAGGCGAGCGGTAGCCTCAAATGAGAGGCTAAAGCTATCCTAAAATGCCCAGACGTCCTTTTGAGCATCTGAAGGACTTGTTCTGAAAACAGGAGGTCTCTAAGCCTTGGGCATATAATCAAATGGAATAATGGACACAAAACATTTAATAGCACGTCTATTCAGCAGCGTGTTTCAACACCGTATTTCAGCACCTCTGCGCTGTCCACGGTGGCGGCTGCTGGTGGAGTTATTTTGCTTTGTTTCCCTTGGCGAGAAGTGATGTGAGTAAGGCGACTTGAAATAGTGACGTTTCAGCAACAGCTGGCTGCGTTTTTTTTCCCAAATGCAATGAGATTGTCTACATTTGGATGGGATTATTTTGAATGCAGTCAAGAGTGCAGTTAGAATAGCTTGAGAATGCCGTTCGATATTTTTCCACTTCGAATCCAACGCTAAAGTTTTTACCATGCTAAAAAGATTCGGGCCGGCAAAAAGAAAGGGAATTTGTGGAATGCACTTCAAATAAACCACGAATTTTCATTCCGACGGCATTCTGGCTCATTCTGTGTCTAGTGTGACTATTAAGGCATTATCGTGTCGTTTGAAATCCAGCTGGGTGCGTCCTTTAAATCAAGCTTTCAAGTTTCTCCCAAGTGTGGATTCTTATGTGTTCAATCAAGTTTGTTTTATTTGTGAAACACTGCTCACACACTCAACATTTCTTTCTCTAGCGTGTGTTCTCTTGTGTACCATCAAAGTTATCTTCCGAGAGAAACTTTTACCACAAACTGTACAGCAAAAAGGCTTCTCTCCAGTGTGTATTCTTGTGTGTCTAATTAAAACATCTTTTTGAGAGAATCTTTTACCGCACATTGTGCAAGGAAAAGGTTTCTCTCCAGTGTGTACTCTTGTGTGTGTATGTAAATTAGCTTTTTGGGAGAAACATTTTCCACACACTGTGCAAGAAAAAGGTTTCTCTCCAGTGTGTATTCTTGTGTGTGTTTTTAACTTACTTTTATAAATGAATTTTTTACCACACACCAAGCAAGGAAAATGTTTTTTTCCAGTGTGTTTTCTTGCATGTTCTTTCAAATTTGACTGCTGAGAGAATCCTTTACCACAAATTGAGCAGGCAAAAGGTTTCACTCCAGTGTGTATAGTATGTATTGTCGTGTGTCTATTTAAATTCTCTATTTGAGAGAATCTTTTACTACAAACTGAGCAGGCAAAAGGTTTCTCTCCTGCGTGATTTTGCATGTGTTTTTTCAGATTTCCCTGGTTATCAAAAATGTTGTCACATTTCCAGCGTGTGTTGTCAGTGTGACATGTCATATCAGCTTCAGAGTCTTCATCATCAGTGTCAGGAGAGTGTGACGTTGTGTCGTCACTATCTGATAGTGGAGCTAAGAGGTTGTGTGCTTGTGATCCTCCACAGTGGTCTCCATCAGCTTCTGTTGTCATGTGTTGAGTTGAGCTGCTGCTTGGAGGCTCCACCTCTCTCTCCTCCTCACTTTCACCTTCATCATCTTCACTCTTCACAGTGACACCAATCACTGGGAACTCCTCCAGTACTTCAAGATGCTCTCCTTCCTGACTGATGCTGTGATCCTCCTCTTCCTCTTTAATGTGGGGGGGCTCTGGCTCCTCCACCAACGCCGTAATGTGGAAGGGCTGTGGCTCCTCCTGCTCCATCTCTGAGTTCCACTCCGCCTGCTCAGGGGGAGGATGGTCTTCACCAGCGTCTGCAGGACACATGCATGAGAAAAGTCCAACTTTAGTCATTTGTGGCATATATTCTGACAATGTCTCTGAGGATCTCATCTCATCGGCTGTGTTTTTATCAGGGTATGCCAGAACCCCGGAGACTGAATTCGGTTGTGTATGGACCTATTTTCCCTTGAGGAGTAATACCGCTCACTGTCACTGTGATCTATATTGCACTCAGTTGAGTATAGGGCCTTCTTCTGTTACCTGTAGCTCGTCTGTGTTACCATGGTCGGATAGAGGTATCGTTTGCTGTGTAACAAACATTCGCCTAGAAGTTATTGAACCCGGAAGTTCGAATCTGTGACTATATTTCTAACATTCCAGTTCAATACAAAACTGCCTCCGCCTTTCCGAAACGTAAACAAACTGTGCTGAAGTCAAGCTGCTTGTCCCATTTTCATAAGTTGTTAAATATACAACAAAATCATTTAATATCTGAATGGGAGCTGGGACGCCTTGTAACTGCACTGTATTTTCTTAAACAACAAAACAATAGATCATCCTCATTTTGCTATCGATCCAACACAAAGTATGAACAACCAAATAACAAAATCAACAATATAACAACACAACAACAAAAACACACGCATCTGTGAATATAAGCACAGTAAAGAACGGAAAAATATCTCTCATCACGCGAGTATCGCAAGTGGACCTTCACAGAGAAAAGCTTTTTGGGAGTAATACAAATGAACAAATACAAAGCTTGTAAACACGTGAGAGTAAGAATGAAACTAACCTGCTCTGTGTAACACAACTTCAGGCTTCTTGAAACCAGCGTCCAGTAGTTGACGTTGTCGCTCGTTCTCCTCTTTTGCTCGAGAAAGTTCCTCCTCGTACTCTGCTATGGTTCTTTCAAACACTACAAATATTTCTTCAACAGCCGCACTTAGTCGCTGGTTCACTAAAGCTCTCAGCGTTTGTACTTTACACATTTTCACACAATCATAACACTTTACACTCATACTCGACCTCTGCTTAGCAATGTGCCGATAACTTCCGGGTCTCCTCTGTAGCAGTTAGCAAGCTAAGCTAGTCTGAGAATATCCGCTGTTCACTGAGACGAGTTTATCCCGACACGAATAAAACTGCATTTCTTTGTCATTTAATCTGTTAGTCGCTCACAACTCATACATTTGTTTAAAAACATTTATCAATTGTGTTTTTCCCGAAGGCTACCCGGATACGTATTTCCAAACGTGTTGGCCTGTGTGCGCATGCGCTTTGCAACGTCATAAGGTAGTCGCTTCCTGAATGTCGGAGTATTTTCGTTATTATTTAACAATATTTGTTCAGTGAAATCAAGGACAAAACGTCACGCTATTTACAGTCACTCAAAAAATGTTTGTAGCAAAGTAAAATAAATAAATACTTTATTGACAAAAGCCAATCACAGGACACAAACACACACAAAAACCTTCCATCACTGAGAGGAACCATGGACGTCGTTAGGTCTAGTTTAGGCAGCCTTAAGCCCCCTAGAATTATATAATTATTCATTAATATAATATAATTAAATTCAGACATGCACATTTGCAATCTTGACAATGTGCAACAATTTGACTGTTGCCATATGTTTCTGTCAATATTCTGTATATTTTCATGGGACGATACAAAAGAAAAAATACAATGTAAAGTAGTCAGTGTAAAGCTTGGATGACAGTGTAAATTTACTGTTCCCTCAAACTACCTCAACACACAGCCACAAATTGTGTCCAAGGTGTGAATATTTAGTGTGAACGGCATTATTTTCCAACAGTCTTCACTCTCTTTGGCATGGAGTTCGCTAGAACATAACAGGTTGCCTCTGAAATCCTCTTTCATGGGATTGCCGACCACACGTTGAGCAAGAAGTTATTTTTTTTCTAGTGTGTGTTCTTGTGTCTTATCAAAGATTTCTTATGAGAAAAGCTTTGGGCGCAAACTGCACAGGAAAAAGGTTTCTCTCCAGTGTGCGTTCTTATGTGTGTTTTTAAATAACTTTTTCGATAAAATCTTTTGCCACAAACAGTGCAAGGAAAAGGTTTCTCCCCAGTGTGTATACTAGTGTGTCTATTTAAATCACATTTTCGATTGAATCTTTTATCACACATCGAGCAAGGGAAGGCTTTCTCTCCGGTGTGGATACTTGTGTGCTCCTCGAAATGTGATTTAATACTGAATCCTTTACCGCAAAATGAGCAGGAAAAAGGATTCTCTCCAGTGTGCATTATTGTGTGTCTTTTTAAATTACCTTTTCTATAAAATCTTTTACCACACACCGTGCAAGGAAAAGCTTTCTCTCCAGAGTGGATACTCGTATGCCTTTTTAAATCACATTTTCGTTTGAATCTTTTACCACACACTGAGCAAGTAAAAAGTTTCTCTCCAGTGTGCATTACTGTGTGTTTCTTTAAATCACATTTTCGATTGAATCTTTTACCACATACCAAGCATGGAAATGGTTTCTCTCCAGTGTGTATTCCTCTGTGTTCTTTCAAATGTAACCGCTGAGAGAATCTTTCGCCACAAACTGAGCAGGCAAACGGTTTCTCTCCGTTGTGTCTCATGTGTCTTATCAGATTTCTCTTGTGAACAAAAGTTTTGTCACATTGAGAGCATTTCCAGCGTGTGTTGTCAGTGTGACATGTCATATCAGCTTCAGAGTCTTCATCATCAGTGTCAGGAGAGTGTGACAATGTGTCGTCACTATCTGATAGTGGAGCTAAGAGGTTGTGTGCTTGTGATCCTCCACAGTGGTCTCCATCAGCTTCTGTTGTCATGTGTTGAGTTGAGCTGCTGCTTGGAGGCTCCACCTCTCTCTCCTCCTCACTTTCACCTTCGTCATCTTCACTCTTCACAGTGACAACAATCACTGGGAACTCCTCCAGTCCTTCACGATGCTCTCCCTCCTCCTCTTCCTCTTTAATGTGGGGGTGCTGTGGCTCCTCTTCTTCTTCTTTAATGTGGGGGGGCTGTGGCTCCTCCTGCTCCATCCTGGAGTTCCACTCTTGCTGCTCAGGGGGAAGATAGTCTTCACTGACGTCTACAGGACACAAGAAGACAAAGACATGCTTTAGAAAAGTCTAGCTTTGCTCCGTCATGTGAGGCATTTTCCTGCACTAGTGTAGGCTCTGACAATGTCTCCAAGGACCTCATCAGTGTCCCTCACAGATTATTGCTGATTAGCTGATTATCCAATTAATCGACAACTATTTTGGTGCTGGGGTCATCGTTTTTTGTTGTGTTTTTTTTTCCACACATACAGTCGTCGAATCCGCGAAAGGTGAAGCGCGATAGAGAAGGGGAACACTGTATAGGGGTGTTATTTCATGTCTACAGGTCTCTAATAATACTAAAAACCACATTTATTAAGTCATAAACTTTTCTATGCTCTATGAAAATATTCCATTTATTAACATTAAATCCTAAATCGCGGATATTCATTTAATGCGGTCGGGTCTGGAACCTATTAACTGCTATAAACGAGGGACGACTGTATATTAATCAAGAAATGATGCTGTTTTGTGGTTGAATACGGCCTATTTCTAATAAAAATGCACATATAAGCAAATGTTACGCCTTTTTGGCCTAAATTAAGCATTTTCAAGCATGAGAATGGCAAAATGAACTAAAATACAAATGCAAGGCATTAGGAAGATGCATTCAAATTGTGAATGTGGTATTCTACATAAAGCACCACGGTGGCCTAGTGGTTTTTGAACGTGAATGGTTGTTTGTTTATATGTGTCCTGCGATTGGCTGGCGGCCAGTCCCGAGTGTACACCATCTCTCGCCCAAAGTCAGCTGAGATAGGCTCCGTGACCCCAAGTGAGGACAAGCGGCATAGAAAATGAATGTATTCTACAACAGGCTTTTACTGCAGGTTTAAAAGATCTCACAGCAGGTGCAATAATAATAATAATAATCATAATAATAACACAAGCTACATTTACTGCACACACAACCAGAATTATTATATGTTTTATTTTCGTTTATTATGTGCACTATATTGGACAATGAGTGTAAAGGTGACTATAGGGGAGTAATTTCATGTCCAGAGGGCTCTAATAATGTAAGATCGTTTCTATGCCATAGAATTGAGAAATGAGAATCGATAAAGAACCAATGGTTGAGCACAATCGAAAATGTAATCTGAATCGTAAAAATCTAACCAATACGACAACAAAGCTCATGTATTTGTGAATGTAAACACAGAAGACAACTAAAAAAATATCCATCTCATCTCGCCAGTGTCAGCACGTGAGAGTAAGAAACAAACAAACCTGCTCCGTGTAACACAACTTGAGGTTTCTTGAAAACAACGTCCCGTAGTTGACGTTGTCGCTCGTTCTCCTCTTCTCCTCCTCCTCGTACTTTATCAAACTTTATCCTGGCATGATGAAAACTCGCTGTCGCTTAATATGTGTCCTTTACATTAAGTATTTTTTTTTTAACAATTATCCATCGCGTCCATTGTGCATTCTTGAAGGCAACCCGAAAATGGAACATATTTCCAAGATGGCTGCCGCTGTGCGCGTGCGCATAGTTTGTAGCTTTTGTAGTGTATTGGGCAGGTTAAGAATTGTTTTGTTAAAACACAGTATAAGACTATTTTGATTTTTATATTATATAACTTATATCATTTTAGTGTCGTTTACATTATTTTGTTATTATTGTGGCGACGGGAGTATTGTTTAGTTCTGAGCTGCGATTCAGTGTGTGGGCTGCAGAGGGCAGTACATCACACCACATCTTCCATTAAGTTTCCAAGCTGATTGACTACTGTATAATGTCATTCAAGTAAGACATTTGAAAACAAAAAGGCCTCCATGATGACACCATGGAGCTGGTGGATGTCTGTCTTCCTCCTCTGCGGCTTCCTTGGACTGTTCCTTGCAGGATAGTTTTTGCAATGCCTGATGTGCTGCAAACATGTCCGTACCACTTAAGCTTGCATTTTTTTCCAATTGCATCATGAAACTAACTAACTAACTAACTAATAATGTCAGTTAGCAACACGAAAAGTCAGTTTTATACGACTTTAGTTTTTTATTTATTTAAAGAGTAATACCGTCGTACTTCCCTGATTGTGTTCTCTGCAATCCAGCTGCATGAGTTCTTTCAAGAACACTTCCAATGTGTGTGTTCTGGTGTCTTATAAAAGATTTCTTAACAGAGAAACGTTTACCACAGACTGCACAGGAAAAAGGTTTCTCTCCAGTGTGTGTTCTTGTGTGTGTTTTTAAATGACTTTTTCGATGAAATCTTTTATCACACACCGTGCAAGGAAAAAGTTTGTTTCCAGTGTGTATGCTGGCGTGTGTATTTAAATTACCTTTTCGATTGAATCTTCTCCCACACACCGTGCAAGGAAAAGCTTTCTCTCCAGTGTGCATTACCGTGTGTCTATTTAAATCACATTTTCCATTAAATCTTTTACCGCAAACCATGCAAGGAAAAGGTTTCTCCCCGGTGTGTATTCTTGTGTGTCTTTTTAAAAGACATTTTTGAGAGAAACTTTTACCACAAACCGTGCAAGGAAACGGTTTCTCCCCAGTGTGTATTCTTATGTGTCTTTTTAGAACAGCTTTTTGAGAGAAACTTTGCCCACAAATGCTGCAATGAAAAGGTTTCTCCCCAGTGTGTATTCTTGTATGTACGGTCAAATTTGACTGCTGAGAGAATCTTTCACCACAAACTGAGCAGATGAAAGGTTTCTCTCCTGTGTGAAGTTTCATGTGTATTTTCAGATTTCCCTTCTTAACAAAAGTTTTGTCACATTGAGAGCATTTCCAGCGTGTGTTGTCAGTGTGACATGTCATATCAGCTTCAGAGTCTTCATCATCAGTGTCAGGAGAGTGTGACGTTGTGTCGTCACTATCTGATAGTGGAGCTAAGAGGTTGTGTGCTTGTGATCCTCCACAGTGGTCTCCATCAGCTTCTGTTGTCATGTGTTGAGTTGAGCTGCTGCTTGGAGGCTCCACCTCTCTCTCTTCCTCACTTTCACCGTCATCATCTTCACTCTTGACAGTGACACCAATCACTGGGAACTCCTCCAGTCCTTCAAGATGCTCTCCCTCCTGACTGATGCTGTGATCGTCCTCTTCCTCTTTAATGTGGGGGTGCTGTGGCTCCTCCTCTTCCTCTTTAATGAGGGGGTGATGTGGCTCCTCCTCTTCCTCTTTAATGAGGGGGTGATGTGGCTCTTCCTCTTTAATGTGGGGGAGCTGTGGCTCCTCCTGCTCCATCCTGGAGTTCCACTCCTGTTGCTCAGGGGAAAGATGTTCTTCACTGACGTCTGCAGGACACAAGAAGACAAAGACATTTTTTTGAAAAGTCCAGCTTTGCTCCGTCACGTGAGGCATTGTCCTGCACCAGCATATTCAAGATTCAAGATTCAAGAGAGTATTATTGTCATGTGCATGGTAAAACAGCAGTTATACCATGCAATGAAAATCTTATTCTGTTCATTCTCCCAAGGAAAAGAAAGAAAAACACAAGAAAGAATAGGAACATAAGAAACATAATCACATATACATAAATACCAAGAAATTAAGCAACAACAACAGAAGAGACATTAATGCAAGTAAATAATACAAATAAATAAATAAATAAATAAAGTGCTATGAGTGTGTGTTGCGTGTGGCGTGTCTGAGTGCTTCATTGAGAAGCCTGATGGCCTGTGGGTAAAAGCTGTTTGCCAGCCTTGTGGTCCTGGACTTCAAACTCCTGTAGCGTCTGCCTGATGGCAGGAGTGTGAATAATGAGTGTTGTGGATGTGTGCTGTCCTTGATGAGGTTGTGTGTTCTGCGTAGGACTCTAGATGTATAAATGTCTTGCAGTGAGGGGAGGGCTGCCCCAACAATGTTCTGTGAGGTCTTGATCACCCGCTGGAGTGCCTTCCTATCACGTGTTGTACAGTTACCGTTGTGACACACACCATGCATATGTTGTGACAATGTCTCTGAGGATCTTATCAGTGTCCCTCACAGCCGTCAGGGTAAACATGGAATAGTATAGTCTTACAATTGATGTACCCCAGGGGGTATGAGTACTCCACTTTGGCAACCTAGGGTCTAGAGGGCGTAACAAGAACTGTCCACTGCGACCAAGGGGCAGCCAAGCGATAACTAAAACCTTACCAAAAGGGAACGTCCCTGTAACAGTTATCGGTAACGAGCATTGTCAGAATGTTCTGGGAACCAAAATTGGCTCGTATGGTAGTGGAAGCAGCAGGAAACATGACGCCCAAGCGGCACAAATGCTCAAACGTTTGGTTCCACTTCGCTTGCAAATTGGATATTTCATCAAAGGGAGGACATACTGCCAATACGCATAAACAATTGCATACACAGGTTGCGGTAACTTTGCATGAATGTTGCATTTTCGATCAACGTTAGCACGCCCTCTGCTGTTAACACTGAAGGTAACTAACGAACACTCCCTATCTTTATACTAGTTTTGTACACTAAAGCCTCCTGTCTGAGTCAGCATACAGCAACAATCTACCGCAGGCCCGCCACTAAATGTATGCGTGTAGTCATCAGACATCGGAACGTTAAGGAAGCGCACAATGCATATTCACGCATATTGAACACATGCCAGCAAATTGACAATTTAGGGGATGGCAATAACACAACTTACATCCATGCTAGTATCGATCCGATGGATATGTGGAGTACATATAGAATACTGACCTTCAAGGAGAAAAGCGTTTATGGGTAGTGTTACAAAAAACAATTATCAATCTTATAAACATATGAGAGAAATAATGAAACTAACCTGCTGTGTAACTCAACTTCTAGAAAACAGCGTCCAGTAGTTGGCGTTGTCGCTCGTTCTCTTTTGTTCGAGAAAGTTCCTCCTCGTACTCTGTCTCAAAGTTCATTGAAACCAGTTTATCCTAGCATAAATAAACCAGCTTCTCGCTGTCACGTGACGTTTACACTAATATTTTTAACAATTATCCATCGAGTGCATTCCTAAAGGCTACCCGGAAACGCATATATATTTTTTCAAGATGGCTGCCGCTACGCGCGTGCGCATTGTTGACTTGTAGCTTTGCTATGACGCAACGGGGCAGATAAAGGATGGAATTTTGTTTTGTTAAGACACAGTATAGGACTATTTTGATTTAGAATTATACAACTTTTAGCATTTTAGTGTCGATTAAATGGCAATATTGTGTCGACGGAATAACACCAGAGAATAACAGAGAATACGGAGGGATTTTTGGTCCAGAACAAATGTTGCTTTGTGTTGGCAATTTCCTCAGTTATTTCAGTTGGATCCATCGAGGTTGAAATGTTAGCTTTGTATCAATACAGACTGTCCTCAAGTAGTTTATTTTGAATTGTATTGATTTGTCTCCTTGCATGCAAATTTTATTAAATTGTACCTCTAGAACTTGTCTTGTCTCTTGTCTCTTTTGAAGCCAGCATAAAAGTTTGCCTTGACATAGAATCATTCTTGATGACACTATTTAGGATGGCCCGGGTTGCACTAATGTTATTTCTGTTATTGTCCAATAACTTACTATAATGTTCTTTCCTACACACTCTCAAGTACTTATTGTACTCATTTTCTGCTTCTTTAGTTGTTTGCTTGTACTTTGGCATATCGGCAATGATGTATTGGAAGGTGAATGGAAGGGTCTGTTAAGCACAGCGACGTTGGATCCCAAGATGCAGTGTGGACAGAGGTACTGTAAGTGCAAACATTTCTGTAATGACTCAGAAATACAAGAACGAAAAAACAACGGTGCCAGAATAACTAACAAAAAGTGCACTGCGGAAAGTGGGCAAAAGGATCAGGATCAGGATTGATCCTGGATGCCCCTAGGATCAATCCTGGGGCCCATCCTATTTGTTCTGTACCTAATCCCACTTAGCACAATTTTTAGAAAGCATGGCATCTCCTATCACTTTTATGCAGAGGACTGCCAGATCTACTTACCGATTACAAGAAATGACCATGCCCCCCTGACTCCCCTTCTTGAGTGCTTAAGTGACGTCAAGGTCTGGTTGGCTCAAAATTTTTTAAAGCTCAATGAGGGGAAGACAGAAGTTATCATCCTTAATAATAATGACCCCCACTTGGACTTGGGTCCCATGAAAAACCATGTCAGTCCCACAGCCACCAGCCTTGGCGTCATCATTGATAGTGATTTTAAACTTAATAAACAAATCAACGCCGTTGTAAAATCTTGTTTTTATCATCTTCAGCTTTTATCCAAAGTCAAATCATTTTTATCATTGCAACATTTCGAACAAGCCATGCACGCTTTTATCTCGTCACGTCTGGAGTACTGTAATATGCTTTATTCTGGAATAAGCCATAAATTACTCTCTCGCTAACAGTTAGTCCAGAACTCTGCAGCACGGCTTTCAACAGCAACCAAAAAGAGGGAGCATATTACCCCAATTTTAGCTTCCCTGCACTGGTTGCCTGTGCGTTTTAGAATTGATTTTAAGATTTTATTGTTTGTTTTTAAGGCTTTGAATGGGCTGGCCCCTCAGTACATCTCGGAACTCATCCAAATTTACACTCCAGCGCGCACATTGAGGTCCGAAGTCCAGCTCCAACTGGTGGTGCCTAAGACCAGACTTAAGACCAGGGGAGACCGGGCCTTTTCTGTAGTCGGCCCAAAGCTGTGGAACACTCTCCCCCCTCATGTAAAAACGGCCCCCACAATTGAAAGCTTTAAGTCTCGTCTTAAAACCCACTTTTATTCTGTAGCTTTTAACTCAGCGTGAGTCGTGTGGTCCTCTGTGTCTTTTATTATTTTTTTTTGTTTTTATTGGTTCTATTTATTTTAGTTTTTAAATTAAATTTACTTATTTATTTTTTACCTACTTCTTGGACTTTTGGCTTTTATTGTTTCGATTTCTTGTTTTAAATATTTTATTGTAGTATGTTTCTTTGTTTCTATTTGATCTTTTAGTTTTTATTGTCGTAATTTTTCCTTATTATTTACATTTACACTCCTTTATTTACTTATTATTTATGGTTTTGCTAGTCTGTGCAGCACTTTGGAAACAGTGTTTATAAAATGTGCTATATAAATAAAGTGGATTGGATTGGATTGGAATGAAGGGCCAAAAGCAAACTGGCGTAACAAGAGGAAGAAGAGAAGGCACGTGGCTTGGCGTCTCCAGCACGAAGAGTAGCCGAGTGCCATCCAGTCTCAACAGTTGAGCGGGCGCGGTGCGATGAGGAACAGCTGCGGCGGGAGTCGCCAGAATCTGAACAAGAAACACAAGGTCAGTAAAAAGGGCAAGGAGAACAATCAATGACAATGGTACTGTGATGGCCATCTCAACTCCATAACACACCTCAGAAGCAGAAGAGATCTACGACATGGTCGCTATATTTGGCGAGTTGGGGTGCGCATTAAAAGACAGGAAGTGTTTCTTGTGTCATGCATTAATTCACTAATCATTTATTCGCTAATTCAAGGTCAACAAAGGTGACGTATTTGCTGCGCAGGCGAGTGCGAGTTTGGATGGGATCTTTTTAGCAATATGTGTATGTGTTAGTACAGAGGAGCGTGAGCGTGTATTTTTGCGCAAAGGGGTGTGCGGTCTCACAAACAATGGACACTTCATACTCCACGTGTGAATGGTGCATTCAGGTGCATCACGTAGCTCCGAAGGCCAAATCACGTGGGTATCTCTAAAAACAACTACTTGTTGCTCATATAATAACAGCAAGGCCATGTTACAAAATGTTCTACTTATAACAGACATCTGTGTTCAACAAAAAGACTGCTAGACAACCACAAAAAGCTAAAATGTTGATACTTATAAGAAATAAAAACACAAGGTTTTACTTTAAATTAGGGCTGTCAATCGATTACAATATTCAATTATGATTAATCACATTTTGTCCACAGTTAACTCATAATTAATCACAGATGAAAAAAGTTTGTATCTATAATAAGTAGGGATGTAAATCTCCGTGTGGCAAACTATTCAATACAACAATGACATCAAATTATTATATAATTATATATAATTATATAATTATTATATTACAGCCTCTCTGGAAAACAAGTCCAGGCTCGGACTTGTGGGTGGTGGGTCTGTATTCACTTCGTTCTTTTAATTTGATGTTGTTCCTGTCATAGTTTTACAAATAAATAAGATAAATTAGATCGCCATAATGTACGTATGTGTTACTGATGTGTTGATGACTAGCTAGTTCGCTGATAATGTTAACTAATGCTAGCGCTCCTCGCTCTTCAGTGCACATGACAAAGCCCCGACATAGATGACCTCGGCTATGCCTGCCGTTTACTTGCAGCTCGTATCCAAATTTTAGGCTGCAGTTCAAAGCAAAAAAAATCAGCCCATAGACGGATCGCATCTAAAAAAACACTTGTTAGTTGGAACACTGCCAAGGTACCACTGTATACTTGACAATAAAAAAATTATACAATTTCTACATTACAGCAAACTAATTTATCTTATTTATTATGTATTGTGTAAAACTAAGACATGAATAACATCAAATTAAAAGCACAACATGAATGCCGACCCACCATCCACCATTTCAAGCCTGGAGTTTTTCCAGAGAGATGATTACATCGCTGTTTGATGTGTGTGGTAAAAGGCAGTGTGCTAGCATGAATTTACTTGAGACAAATGTGCACACTAGCGCTCAATAAGTCATCAAAACATAGTATCAGCATTTGAGACCAACTATGAGGCGAAAGAAAAATGGTAAAAATACAGTAGTAGTCTATCGGCGGCATGAGATAAAGTTAGCACACGCATAATGGACATGCGTCAAGTGCAGACGGAGAGAATCCGGACACTTTTCAAAATAATACATCATTTAAATGATTTTTTCTTTCTGTGTAGCCCGGCTCCAAATACCCTGGGGTTAGGGATCACTGGTCTAATGGTTTGCATGTTGGCCACACAGTCACAGTCTGGACATCGGGAAGACCTGGGTTCGATTCTCCCTTGGGCATTTCTGTGTGGAGTTTGCATGTTCTCCCCGTGGGTTTCCTTCCACATTCCAAAAACTGGTTAACTGGCGACTCTAAATTGTCCATAGGTATGAATCTGAGTGTGAATGGTTGTTTGCCTATATGTGCCCTACGATTGGCTGGCGACCTGTCCAAGGTGTAGCCCGCCTCTCGCCCGAAGTCAGCTGAGATAGGCTCCAGCATACGCCCGCGACCCTAATGAGGAGAAGCGGTATAGAAAATGGATGGATGGATGGACAATCAGGACACTTTTGTCTAATTAAGATAGGGATCTATTCTGTGTTGAGCATGTACAGTAAATAAAGCCCTGGAAACAACACACATTAAACATAATGATATTTTTGCATGACACATTTATTTTACGCTTGTTTTGGTAAGAAATCAACTTAAGCAACGTAAAAAATCTGAGGAGCCAAAAGAACCGACTCATTTTAGGGAGCCTAGTCAAAAGAGTCGTACAACATGCCGAACTTCCCATCACGATCACTGAAGTCGGTAGTATCTCAGACATAACCAACAGTACCCACGACACCTCGCGCATGCGTGTCATTAAGTGACAGCTCTAGTGACAGCATTCAGCAGCATTCAGACCCATACATGACAATAAAAACCATTTGTTCACTTTGTAATGGGGATTTTGAGTCAACAGAACACGTTAATACATGAACGTAAGCATTGTTGGTACTGATTACGTTACTTAGCGCATGCGCACACCAGTCGCAACATTGGAAACCTATTCCGGGTAGCCTTCGGAGAAAAACGCAACGGATAATTGTTAAACAAGAAATGTTTAATGTGAGTGACACGCAGGTTAAGTAACAATGAGAGACTTTATTCATGACAGGATCAACTCTTCCGAGAGAACTCTGAAGGTTCTCGAGCTAGCTTAGCTTGCTAGCTGCTAACAAAGAGACCCGGAAGTCAACACATCGCGAAGCATAGATCAAGTGTGAGTGCAAAGTGTTGCGATTGTGTGAAAATGTGTAAAGTGCAAATGCTGAGAGCGTTGGTGAGTCAGCGACTAACTGCGGCTGTTGAAGAAATATTTGCAGTGCTGGAAAGAACGATAACAGAGTACGAGGAGGAACTTTCTCGGACAAAAGAGGAGAACGAGCGACAACGTGAACTACTGGACGCTGTTTTCAAGAAACCTGGAGTGGTTTTACACAGAGCAGGTCAGTTTCATGTGTGTTCGCACATGTTTATAAGCTTTCTGTTAATTAATGCGACTGATAACAAGCTTTTTCTCCGTGAATTGATATCGAGGGGTTGTGCCAGCAGTGTCGGATTGATACTAGCGTGATGACATGGATATTCGTCCGGTCGCGTCTGTGTTTATATTCACAGATAGATGTTTTTGTTGTAGTATTTTTAAATTGGATCGGATTGATCGCAAAATGTACAGTATCGACTCCACGTGAGGATGATCTATTACGTTGTCGTTAAAGAAAATACAGTACAGTTACATGGCGCCCGCGCTCCCCATAAAGGCCCAAGTGTGTTAGCTCCCGGTTGGTCTTATGTTAAATATATTGCTGGATTACTTGAACCAAAACAACTGGTTACAAAACACACATCAATACTGCCAACCAGTGGTCATCTTGTGGAATTGCATATGTGAGCACCGTGACATACAGTAACTTGAACACCCCCACTTGCTCTTATATTTAAAACAATACCAAACATTTCACATCACACACATTCATTTCATGTGTGCTTAATTACCAGAAATAACATTTCCAAACTTGAACAACTTGTCTGTGTTGCCGGCTCTGTCAGTAAACCAGCAACCATCTGATTAGTCGGAAAGTAATCAAGACTGGCCGACCGAAAATGTTGACCTGTGAAAGTGATATTTGATGCCCACAGGTTTACATCTCTGTCTACTGACATTTCACCAACGACGGCA
This sequence comes from Dunckerocampus dactyliophorus, assembly GCF_027744805.1. NCBI lineage: Eukaryota > Metazoa > Chordata > Actinopteri > Syngnathiformes > Syngnathidae > Dunckerocampus > Dunckerocampus dactyliophorus. Next base: position 4,033,443 of record NC_072819.1, read on the forward strand.
CCCTGCTTGCCCCGGAAAAGGTGTGCAATATTTTCAGACCTAGTAGGCCCGAACGCATTCAAGTACTGCTGCTTCAAGTACCTCGGGGTCTTGTTCACGAGTGGGGGAAGGCTGGAACGCGACATCGACACGCGGATTGGTGCGGTGTCTGCAGTGATGCAGACTCTGCATAGGTCCGTGAAGGTGAAACGGGAGCTGAGCCGAAAGGCAAAGCTCTTAAGTTACCAGTCGATCTACGATCCTTACCCTCCAATATGATCATAAGTTTTGGGTAGTGACCGAAAGGACAAGGTCCCAGGTAGTCGTGGCCAAAATGACTTTCCTCCATTGGGTGGCTGGGCTCTCCCTTAGATATGGAAAATTTCTGTCCAAACTACTAAATGATATCAGTTCCGTTTAGTCTTTTATTTTTCACATTTGAAAAACAAAGAAAACGCGAGCAACAGCTTACAGGCAGACCTGATTTGAGCCTCTTACCAAAAATAAAGTGGCGCCTCTTTTTGTTGTTAATTTCGCTGTCCGAGGCCGCCATGGGGCCGAGATGTTTGTTTTTTTCTTCCTCTGTGACCTCCGCCCAAATTCCTGCCACTGTTGTGAGGTGCACATCCTGCATGACATGTAAAAGTAGTGACTGCACTCTTTTAAGACGAACAATGAAAGAAGTTTATAGCGGCTATATTTTAATTACAATAAAAACCGGTAATCCATCGTATGGTCAAATATTGCGATAGTTTGATATTTGGTCACACTCCAAGGTCAGGAGTAGAAAAGTTAGCTTAGCCAAATAACAAACTTTAGGACACACAGTGGGGTGTTTTCTTACCACGTGTCAGCTAGCGGTATCCTGACTGCTGTGAAGGACACTGATGAGATCCTCAGAGACGCTGTCAGAACCCATGCTGGTGCAGGTGAATGCCTCACATGACAGAGCAAAGCTGGACTTTTCTAAAGCATGTCTCTGTCTTCCTGTGTCCTGCAGATGTCACTGAAGAAGATCTTCCTCCTGAGCAGCAGGAGTGGAACTCCAGGGTGGAGCAGGCGGAGACACAGCCCCCCCACATTAAAGAGGAACCGGAGGAGCCACAGCACCCCCATATTAAAGAGGAAGAGGAGGATCACAGCATCAGTCAGGAGGGAGACCATCTTGAAGGACTGAAGGAGTTCACAGTGATTGGTGTCACTGTGAAGAGTGAAGATGATGAAGGTGAAAGTGAGGAGAAGAGAGAGGTGGAGCCTCCAAGCAGCAGCTCAACTCAACACATGACAACAGAAGCTGATGGAGACCACTGTGGAGGATCACAAGCACACAACCTCTTAGCTCCACTATCAGATAGTGACGACACAACGTCACACTCTCCTGACACTGATGATGAAGACTCTGAAGCTGATATGACATGTCACACTGACAGCACACGCTGGAAATGTTCTCAATGTGACAAAACTTTTGTTAAAAAGGGAAATCTAAAAATACACATGAGACTTCACACGGGAGAGAAACCTTTCGCCTGCTCAGTTTGTGGTAAAAGATTCTCTCAAAGGTCACAGTTGAAATCACACACAAGAATACACACTGGAGAGAAACCTTTTCCTTGCTCGGTGTGCGGCAAAAGATTTTCACACAAAGTTGCTTTAAATAGACACATCAGAATCCACACTGGAGAAAAACCCTTTTCCTGCTCAGTTTGTGGTAAAACATTCATTGAGAAATCAAATTTGAAAGTCCACGCAAGATCACACACGGGAGAGAAACGTTTTCCTTGCTTGATCTGCGATAAAAGATTCTCTCAAAAAAATGATTTAAAAAGACACACAAGATCGCACACGGGAGAGAAACCCTTTCCTTGCCTGGTCTGTGCTAAAAGATTCTCTCAAAAACATGATTTAAAAAGACACACAAGAATACACACTGGGGAGAAACCCTTTCCTTGCTCGGTTTGTTCTAAAGTATTCACTGATAGGTCACATTTGAAAGTGCACATAAGATTACACACTGGAGAGAAACCTTTTCCTTGCTCGGTGTGCGATGAAAGATTTTATCAAAAAAAGTATTTAAAAATACACGCGAGAGTACACACTGGAGAGAAACCTTTTTCCTGAGCAGTTTGTAGTAATGTTTGATCTCAGAAGATAACTTGAGTACACACACAAGCACAATTCTTGTCAACGATTCACAAATAGCACAAACCTCACTGAACACATAATAATCCACACTAAGGAGAACTTTGACAACTTTTTTTTAAAGAATGCATTCAGCGGGTGGTTGCTCAGTATGGATGTCATTTTTTATATCAAAAATGTTGTCCATGATTGCCATTACCATAATTTCCTCCTTTCTTTGTGTCTGAGCAGGACCTAGCTAGCACCGGCTCTCCGTGCCGGCCAGACGCTGTTCACGTGATGGTGCCTTCAGGGGCATTGCGTAACTCTTAACGCGAAAGTACAATTTGCAATAAATACACTCAAAACGTGAATTCTACTTGAACTGAATTTAACTTTGAATGCAAGCGCTCACTGTGGGATCCAAATTTTCAAGAGACTTGTGTGTGTACAGTATATGTGTCTGTGTGTGTACGTTGCTATCGTTCTTTTTAACACTACAAGTATTTCTTCAGTGACTAATAAAGTGTGATGTTTTGTCTCTCTTGAAATCACAAAACATAAACGCTAGTGAAATAAAAACATTCTTATGGGATGTAGTGTTCCGATGCTTTGGAGTGTGAGAGTCAAGTCGTTCCAAAGGGAGACGTAACTGATGACATTTTTTCACATCAGTAAGGCTCTCATATCACAATTCCAAATGTCCAAAAGGAGGAGGAAGAAGCAGAGCTTATTCAATCCTACCCGCTCTTTGTTTCACACCCAACAGATACTACATTTACATACTACCATTACTACAGTTCACATCAAGTGCTGATGCGTTTGTTCATTTCGCATTCCACATGGTCCCTTTACTGGTTCTGAAGAACTTGAGAACATGGTAAAGCAATATAACAATGTGCTACAATGAAGGTGAGGTTAGCATAATAGCTCTGTGGTGCTTGATTCTTCTGAATTGGGTCATTTTAGTGCATTCTTTGAGTTCTTTACTCAATCTTTTGCATGCTTTGATTCCACATGCAGATATGCTGAAGGTTTTTAGCGTTGTGTGGGCGTGTAAGTGTTTTAAGTCCAATTTTTCCAATAAGATCATATTGCGTCTCTCGATGAAAAGAATCGTATTACGTTACATTAGCTCGTTATTTTTTGCTTTATGCATAATTTCAGCTGTTTGAAAGTTTACCAGATCAACAAATTTTAGTAGTCGGTGATTTTAGGAATAGAGGGTTTGTATATTCTCTGTAAGCGACCTCGTGGATGACCCTAATTGATCTTTTTTGTAGTACAGTTAGTGAGTGAAGTCTGCTTTTGTAGTTATTTCTCCATATCTCCGCACTATAAGTTAGATATGGTAATACTAGAGAGCAGTAGAGAGTATGGAGGGATTTTTGGTCCAGAAAAAATGTTGCCTTATTGAGTATAGAAATGTTTCTTGCCACTTTATGTTGTGTGTTTTTAATGTGGGATTTCTAGCTCATTTTGTCATCTATTACAACGCCTAGAAACGTATTTTCATTCACTTTGTCAATGTCCACACACATCTATTTGTATTTGCACTCAAGTATCTTTTCTGCTATTACCAAATAGCATTATTTTACTTTTACTTAGGTTCAGAGATCATCTATTTTTATCAAACCATCTTTTTAGTATATAGTCATTTCATCTGTGATCATTTTTATTAGCCTTTGTGTGCTATCTTCAGAACAGAATGCAATTGTGTCGTCTGCAAATAATACTAGCTTTAGGTCTTTTGTGACACTACAGATGTCGTTTATGTATAAGTTAAACAGTTTTGGCCCCAGTACTGACCCTGGGGGTACGCCACATGAGATATTTAAGCATACAGATGTAAATTCTCCTAGCTTTGCATATTGCTTGCTGGTTGCTAAGTAGCTTTTTAGCCAGTTCAAGGCTACTCCTTTGATTCCATACCTTTCTAGTTTGTTCATTAAGATATTGTGATTAATTGTATCAAATGCTTCTGTTAAATCCATAAATATTGCATCTGCGCACTCTCTGCAGTCTATAACGTTGGTCATTTCCTCAGTTATTTCGATCATAAATGTTTGCTCTGTATCCATATTGGCTATCCATCAACAATTCATTCTTGCTTATAAATGTATCTAATCTGTTGCTGAATAGCTTTTTTTATGATTTTAGAAAATTGTGGCAATAGAGAAACTATTTTGTCGGTAGTTTGTGAACTGATGTTTGTATATCATATCCCCATTTTTTAGATTTCCATGTTTCAAATATTGAGGGTAATCATCTTTCTTGGATCCATTCCTGATAGTTCTGTTTAAGATGCCCCATGTTGCTCTAATGTTATTTTTATTCTTGTCTAACAGTTTGCTATAATATTCTCTCTTATATATTCTTAAAATCCATCCATCCATCCATTTTCCTCCGCTTATTCGGGTCCGGGTCGCGGGGGCAGCAGTCTCAGTAGGGAAGCCCAGACTTCCCGGTCCCCAGCCACCTCCTCCAGCTCCACCAGGAGGACACCAAGGCGTTCCCAGGCCAGCTGTGAGACATAATCCCTCCAGCGCGTCCTAGGTCTGCCCCGGGGGCTTCTCCCGGCTGGGCATGCCCGGAACACCTCACCAGGGAGGCGTCCAGCAGGCATCCGGACTAGATGCCCGAGCCACCTCAACTGGCTCCTCTCGATGTGAAGGAGCAGCGGCTCTACTCTGAGCTCCTCGCGGATGACCGAGCTCCTCACACTATTCTTAAAATATTTGTTAATTTGTTTTTGTTCTTCTTATACTTATTTTCTGCTTCTTTGTTTTTTTGTATAATAAATCTCTTATATAATGTGTTACAAGCATTTTGCAATCCCCTTGTCATCAGCGGTTGATTTCTCCTCATTTTCTTGTTAGACAATTCCGTCAATGGGCAGTGCTTGTCGTAAAGCTTCATATAAATATTCGGAACGTGTTTAGACGCACTCCCAGCTTTGTTCCTCCAGATCTTTCTTAAAAACCTTCATTCTTTCTTCTGTTCGTAGTCTTTGAAATGTCTTTTTGTTTTCCACCTTTCCCTTGCCGTAGTTTTCACTGTAAATTATAAACACTGGAAGATGGTCACTGATGTCATTAATCAGCAGACCACCAGTCGTGTTATTATCAAAATCATTAGTAAATATATTATCAATTAGCGTGGCACAGTGTTCTGTAATTCTGCTTGGTCTTGTGATTTTAGGATACAGACTCAAACTGTGCATTGTGCGTTGCATCCATGAAGTCATCTAATATCTCGTATTTATTTGGATTCAGAAGATCATTATTGAAGTCACCACATACACAAATCATTTTTTGGCTGATGCCGGTGAAGTTACAAGTGACGTTACAACACGCATGCGCACACCGGCCGTCAACTTTGGAACTACAGTATATTCCAGGGAGCATTCGGAGAAAACCACAATGGATAATTGTTAAAAATATTTCATGAGAACGATAAAGACAGTAAGTGACAGACAGAGACGATTTTATTCATATCAGGATGAACTCGTCTCAGTGAACTTCGAGGCTTCGCATCTAGCTTTTGCTAGCTGTTAACAAAGAGACCCGGAAGTTAGCAATCCTTGGCTAAGTAGAGCTCGAGTGTGAGCGTAAAGTGTTGCGATTGTGTCAAAATGTGTAAAGTACAAATGCCGAGAGCGTCGGTGATTCAGCGACAGACTGCGGCGGTTGAATAAATATTTGTCGTGTGAGAAAGAACGACAGCAGAGTACGAGGCGGAACTTTCTTGAACAAAAGAAGAGAACGAGCGACGTCAACTACTGGACGCTGTTTTCAGGAAGCCCCAAGTTGTGTTACTCTGAGCAGGTTAGTTTCATTCTTGTCCTCACATGTTTATAAGCTTTCTATTTGTTCATTAACATTACTCATAAAAACCTTTTTTAAAACTGTATTTATAACGCAAGGTCCCATGGAAAGTGAACTGCACCGGTCTCAGGTTGTAAGTGTAGACGGTGTTTTAGTTGGTTCTGTCTCCTGACTTTACAAACTAGACGATCGAGCTATGTGTTTATATTTATTATTACTCTTGCTCACTGGTTATTTTTATTTATGAAGTTGCACGAACATACATCTCGATAGCATCAGCTCAACTCCGGTCCGTCACTTCAAGACTTCCGTGTGAAACAATGACCCTCGTCAGTGTTAGGTTCTTTTTCTCTACTTTGTCTTCCCCAGTGATTTTGAATATTCTTCACTTACAGCAGGGGTGTCCAGACTTTTCTCTGTACATTTTATTGTTGCAATGTTATGAATTGATTCCCATAATAGTTTGACTTTATTTCCATAACATTCTAACTTTTGCCCCAGCCAAATTTTCCAAAAATTACAACTTTATTTTGTGTAGCTTGTTTCTCAAAATACGTATTTTTCCTTATTATTTCAGCTTTATGCTATTAAAATAATATTATTTTTCTTCATAATGTAACAACATTACTAATGTAAATGATGACTTTTTTGTGTTAGTTTACAACTTTTTTTTAATATTTTGACTTTATTTTAGTAAAACTACTGTTGATTTTCCCAATATTTGCATTTTTTAAATTTTTCCAAAATTTCAACTTTCTTTTTAAATAATCTTCGTACATTTTCTTTTTGTAATATTATAACTTTATTCCCATAATATTTTTTACTTTACTCCCATAATAGCGAAACTTTTTCCCCCACCTAATTTTCCATAAATTATTTTAACTTTTTCTTTTGTTTGTTACATTACAACTTTTTTAATGATCTATTTTTCTTTAATATTTGAACTCTGTGCTTCTAAGAGGACCACATTTTTCCTCATAATGTTACAAGTTTTTTCTTGTCAAATTGCGATTTTTTTTTCTTTTTAGAATACGACTTTTTTTCTCTGAATATTTGGACTTTGTTCTTGTAAATTACAGCTGTTTTAGTTTTCTACTTGTACATGGTCTTTTTATAATCATGACATATTTGCCCCATAATATTTTGACTTTATTCCCATAATATTCTAACTGTTCCCCCAACCTAGTTTTCCAAAAATACAAATTTATTTAGTTTTGTTTGTTTCTCAAAATGTTACGACTTTGAAAAAAAAAAAAAAAATTTTCTTGAAAATTTCAACTTTCAACTAAAATTACATTATTTTTCCTCATAATATTATGGCATTATTCATGTAAAATTATGACTTTTTGTCGTTGGATTACAACTTTTTTTCTTTTAATATTTTGACTTTGGTCTTGTAAAATTACTATTGATTTTCCATTTTTGCTGCTGTGTTTTTTTTTTGTTTTTTTTTTTTTAACTTTTTTGGATGTTTTTTCTGGCAAGTGGGCTTTTAACTTCCTGTTTACTCTGCTAGATTTGGTAACTGGGCGAAAGCCAATTTCCCAGAAGTTTGAAGTTTGTGTCTTCCTGTGTGACTGTGCAAATTATCTTCATTCGTTCAGCCAAAATTTGCAAATAGTCCACCGGGTTAGCCGCTTCAGTCTCCATGTACCGGTGCTGCTCCTATAGTCCAGTTTTACTCCCATGACATTGTGGACTTGGCTCCTCCTTCGGGCTGCAGTACTTTACAACTGCAACTTGTGTTAATTTAATTTTCAGACTTTTGAAGGCATTCTCCTCTACATCCATCCATAGATTCTTCTTATGTGTCAGTTGTCTGAAAGGTACTCATAAAACCTCTGCAGGTAATTTACCATCCCCCATTTGGTGCGTTTGGTGGCATTTCTGTGATGGGGTAGAATTTAATAGCTTCTGCTTCTTCCTACTCATTTTTGGCAAACCTTGAATATGTGATGTATTTCATTGTAACCTTGTGTGCATGTTTGAAATAAAACTAAAAGTTTGACTTTTCTAAAGCATGTCTTTGTCTTTTTGTGTCCTGCAGACGTGAGTGAAGAACATTTTACTCCTGAGCAGCAAGAGTTGCACTCCAGGATGGAACACATTAAAGAGGAAGAGGAGGTTCCACTGCCATCCAATATTAAAGAGGAAAATGAGGACCCACAGGCCCTCCACATTAAAGAGGAAGAGGAGGATCACAGCATCAATCAGGAGGGAGAGCGTCTCGAAGGACTGGAGGAGTTCCCAGTGATTGGTGTTCTTGTGAAGAGTGAAGATGATGAAAGTGAAAGTGAGGAGAAGAGAGAGGTGGAGCCTTCAAGGAGCAGCTCAACTCAACACATGACAACAGAAGCTGATGGAGACCACTGTGGAGGATCACAAGCAGAAAACCTCATAGCTCCACTATCAGATAGTGATGACACAACGTCACACTCTCCTGACACTGATGATGAAGACTCTGAAGCTGATATGACATGTCACACTGACAACACACGCTGGAAATGCTCTCAATGTGACAAAAGTTTTTCTCAAAAGGGAAATCTGAAGAAACACCTGAGACACCACACTGGAGAGAAACCTTTCACATGCTCAGTTTGTGGTAAAAGATTCTCTGACCCATCAAATTTGAAAGTACACACTAGAATTCATACTGGAGAGAAACCTTTTCCTTGCACAGTGTGTGGTAAAAGATTTGTTCGACAAAGTGATTTGAAAACACACACGAGGATACACACTGGAGAGAAAGCTTTTCCTTGCACGGTGTGTGGCGTAAGATTCTCTCACAAAAATAGTTTAAAAAGACACGCAATGAAAATACACACCGGAGAGAAACCTTTCCCTTGTGTAGTCTGTGGTAAACGATTCTCTCAAAAGTGTGGTTTAAAAACACACACAAGAATACACGCTGGAGAGAAACGTTTTCCTTGCATGGTGTGTGGTAAAGGATTCAATTTTCCAGCTCATTTAAGTAGACACAAAATAATACACACTAGAGAGAAACCTTTTTCTTGCTCTGTTTGTGGGAAAGAATACAATCGTCAAGGTCATTTAAAAAGACACACAAGAGTGCACACTGGAGAGAAACCTTTCTCCTGCTCAGTTTGTGGTAAAAGTTTCTCTCAGAAGATGTCTTTGATAGGACACACAAGAACACACTCCTGAGGAAACAACCTTTCTTGTTGAATGTGTGGTCAGCGATTCACAAAGAGAACAAACTTGACTGAACACATAAGGATCCACCATGGGGAGAAAAAGGACGCGCCGGGCTGGATTTCAAAGTACACAATAAGGGAAGTGCGAATAAGACAGTATTGCTCTTTAAAAAACTAAAATTGTGTAAAAGGACTTGTAACGTGTGCCAACTGACATTATTATGAAATGTTTGCAACGTCTGTTTCATCTATCACATGCATGAACACACTTTTTTTTCTTGTAGACTTGAGAATTGTACATTTAATCTTCAGTAAAAGGGCATCCAGTGTAAAAACAAATCCAAACCCGTTCACGTGACTGACTCGCCCGGACGACCCCTGACAGGGAAGTGCCAAAAGTGAGAAAAAACATGACGAAAATAAAAATGGAATGAAAGTAATACATTTGCTCATTTTGCATGAACTTTCGATCAGGTGGGAAATTTGAGGGCGCGCACTGGAGAGAAACTATTTTCATGTTCAGGAGACAAGTAGGTTTTTAAATGTGTGGCGTCTTTGAGCTTGTTTGAAACTTTCAGTTCATTTGGAGAAGGAAAATTTTATATATGAAAGCTCAAGATAGCCTCAAATAAACTTAATAATAACTATGGTTCCACTCAGTGATGACGTGAATGTTCTGTTGTTATGTGTCCTGTGTTTGGCTGGCTTTGTCAATTAGCTTTTTATTTGTCTTACTTTGCTGTCGTTCTTTCTAACACTACAACTGTTTCTTGAGTGACTTTAATAAATGCGATGTTTTTTTTCTCTTGAATTCACAAAACATAAACTGTCGTGAAATAAAAACATTCTGATGGAACGAAGTGCTCCGATGCTATGGAGTGTCAGTCGAGTCGTTCGAAAGAGTAACTGATGACGTTGCAACACGCATGCGCACACCGGCCGTAAACTTTGGAACCACTGATCTAAACAAAAGACTGGATCGAGCTTCTATTGTTTTATTTTTGAAGCCAATGGAAATTTGCGGCGGCCATCTTGGTGAGACCACTTTGCTGTGAGACAACAGTATGGCAACGCACTGGTAAAACTTCGATTGATCGTATAGCCACCAAAATCAACTGCTAAAGGTTATAACTACTCAGATTTATACGCTTTTGTGTCATTTATCAAGCTAGTAAGATGTATTTTAGCTTCGAGACGAACGAAAAATTGGCTGTGTGGCAGCCTGCAAACATTGTTTACATACGGAATTTAAAGTCTATCTTTGTCTAATTATTTTCCTACGGTAAACCATTTTTTTTTTTTTTATCTCAGGATAAGGTTAAGGCAGGAAGAAAGCAGAAATTTTGTCACATGTCTTCTACCTTTGCGTGAATCATGTGTGGTATCAGAATTAATGTAACTTGGTAGTTGTGGTAGCTTTTAAAAAAGCTGTTTTTTGGTACAAAAAGACATTAGATAAGTGGAAATACTCAAAGCCTACTGTAAAAAACTGCACAGAAATAATTTTATCATTGATTGCTAGGCTAGGCACCAAAAAAAGGCCTAGTTGTTACAGGAAGGTGTAACTAGAAAATTCTTGCAAAACCACCCATCAAAGTTCATACTTTAACTTTTGGTTACATTTCGAGAACTTTTCAAAGCAAAGCCGTTCAAGTAGTGGCACATATATCAGGTCAAAAAAAGGTGCCAAGTAAAAGTACTTACGAGTGGAAGGTTCTTGGGAAGTGCTTTTTAAGTTGTGTTTCCTCATCCTCGCTTCCTTCACTGGCACTCCTGATGTTTTTGATGATTTTTCACTAATTCTGCGTTGTATACCAGCACAATCACAAAGCTGTGGCGCGTAAGGTGGTCTCACCAAGATGGCGGCGATCGAAAAAATCTGGCTTCAAATTTTGGCGCGTGAAAACAATAGGTTGCTCGATCCAGTCTTTTTTTAGATCAGTGTTTGGAACTATATTCAGGGTAGCAATCGGAGAAAAACAAAATTAATAATTGAAGAATACATTTAATGAGGACGATAAAGCGATTAAGTGATAGCGAGAGCCAGTTTTACTAATGCCGGGATAAATTCGTCTCAGTACACTTAGCTTCTCAAGCTAGCTTTGCTTGCTAGCTGCTCACAAAGAGACCCGGAAGTTAGCAACCTTTGGCTCACAAGAGCTCAGGTGTGAGTGTAAAGTGTACTAAAGTGTTGCGATTGTGTGAAAATGTGTAAATTGCAGACGCCGAGAGCGTTGGCGAATCAGCGACTAACTGCGGCGGTGGAGGAAATATTTGTAGTGTAAGAAAGAACGAAAGCAGAGTACGAGGAGGAGCTTTCTCGAACAAAAGAGGAGAACGAGCGACAACGTCAACTACTGTTTTCAAGAAGCCTCAAGTTGTGTTACACAAAGAAGGTTAGTTTCATTCTTACTCTCACATGTTTGTAAGCTTTCTATATGTTCATTAACACTACTGTCAAGTTGACCTGTCTCAGGTTGTAAGTGTAGACTGTGTTTCGGTTGGCTCTGTCTTGTGACTCTTCAAACTAGACGATCGAGCTTTATTATTTATATTTATATTAGCCTTGCTCGTTGGGTATTTTTATTTATCAAGGAGTACAGACGTACATCTCGGTAGCAGTCAACGCTCAACTCCGGTCCGTCACTTCAAGACGTCCGTGTGAAACATAAACAACAATGACACTTGTAGTTGTTACATCCCTTTTCTTTTGAAGACAAAAATTGTAATTTTAAACAATAAAAGATTAATAATATAATTGAAAAGCAATTTCTTACTTTCCCCACTACTTTTTCTTCCCCAGTGACTTTTGAATATTATTCACTTACGGCAGGGGTAAAAAAACAAAAAACACAAAAAAAACCCCCATTAATATATCAACTTAACGCTTTGCTCTTTTTTTTAACCATTTTTGCTGTTTTTTTTGACATTTTGAAAATATTTCCGCTTTCTTCTGACATAATATCTGCATTTTTTTGTAATATTATGACTTGATTCTCATAATATTTTGACTTTATTTCCATAATATTACAACTTTTCTCCCAACCTACTTTTCCAAAAATGACTACTTTATTTTCTTTTGTTTGTTTCTCATAATACGTCTTTTTTCTTTAACATTTCAACTTTATGCTACTAAATTATGTTATTTTTCTTCATAATATAACAACAGTGTTCAGACTTTTTCTCGTTAGATTACGACTTTTTTCTTTTAATATTTCGACTTTATTCTTGTAAAATTACTGCTGATTTTTGATTTCAACTTTCTTTATAAATATGGTTTGTAATTTTTTTTTTGTAACATTATGACTTTATTCCCATAATACTTTTTGCTTTACTTCTGTAATATTAAAACTTTTTCTCCAACCTAATTTTCCAAAAATTACTTTATTAACTTTATTTTGTTTTGTTTGTTTCTCATAACATTACAACTTTTTTAAAGACATATTTTTCTTTAGTATTTGAACTCAAGGATGTGATTTGTCCTCATAATATTACAAGTTTAATCTTGGAAAATTTAGATTTTGTTTCTCTTTAGAATACGACTTTTTTTTCTCTTAGGATTTTGACTTTATTCCAGTAAATTACAGCTGTTTTTCCATTTTTGCTGGGATTTTTGTTAAAATTTTCCGACTGTTTCAATTTTCTTCTTGTAAATTGTAATTTTATAATCATGACTTTTGACTTTACTCCGATAATATTCTAACTGCTCCCCCAACCTAATTTTCCAAAAAATAAAACTTTATATTGTTTTGTTTGCTTCTCAAGCTGATATTTAAAAAATAACATATTTTGTCTTTAACATTTTAACTTTAAAGTAAAATCACATTATTTTCCCCCATAATATTATAGCGTTATTCATGTAAAATTAAGACTTTTTTTGTTGCATTACAACATATTTCTTTTAATATTTTGACTTTGGTCTTGTAAAATTACTATTGACATTTCCATTTTTGCTGCTGCTGTTTTTTTTTTTTTTTTAACTTTTCTGGATGTCTTGTCTGGCAAGTGGGCTTTTAACTTCCTGTTTACTCTGCTAGATTTGGTATCTGGGCGACAGCCAATTTCCCAGAAGTTTGAAGTTTGTGTCTTCCTTGTGTGGCTGTGCGAATGATCCTCATTCGTTCAGCCAAAATTGGCAAATAGTCCACCACGTTAGCCGCTTCAGTCTCCATGTACCGGTGCTGCTCCAAGTCCAGTTTTACTCCCATGACATCGTAGATTTGGCTCCTCCTTCGGGCTGCAGTACTTTACAACTGCAACTTGTGTTAATTTCATTTTCAGTCTTTTCAAGGCATTCTCCTCTACATCCATCCATAGATTCTTCTAATGTCTCAGTTGTCTGAAAGGTACTTGTAAAACCTCGACAGGTAATTTACCATCCCCCACCAATCTCTGTACTCCCTTCACGTCTGTGGGTGGTGGCATTTCTTTGATGGGGTAGAATTTAATAAGCTCTGCTTCTTCCTACTCCTTTTTGGCGAACTGTGAATATGTGATGGATTTCACTGTAACCTTGTGTGCATGTTTGAAAGAAAACTTTTCTTAAGCATGTCTTTGTCTTCTTGTGTCCTGCAGACGTCAGTGAAGAATATTTTACCCCTGAGCAGCAGGAGCGGAACTCCAGGATGGAACACATTAAAGAGGAAGAGGAGGGTCCACATCCCTCCAACATTAAAGAGGAAAATGAGGAGCCACAGCTCCCGCACATTAAAAAGGAAGAGGAGGATCACAGGATCAGTTGGGAGGGAGAGCATCTCGAAGGACTGGAGGAGTTCCCAGTGATTGGTGACCCTGTGAAGAGTGAAGATGATGAAGGTGAAAGTGAGGAGAAGAGAGAGGTGGAGCCTCCAAGCAGCAGCTCATCTCAACACATGACAACAGAAGCTGATGGAGACCACTGTGGAGGATCACAAGCAGAAAACCTCTTAGCTCCACTATCAGATAGTGACGACACAACGTCACACTCTCCTGACACTGATGATGAAGACTCTGAAGCTGATATGACATGTCACACTGACAACACACGCTTTAAATGCTCTCAATGTGACAAACATTTTTCTCAAAAGGGAAATCTGAAGAAACACCTGAGACACCACACTGGAGAGAAACCTTTCACCTGCTCAGTTTGTGGTAAAAGATTCTCAGACCAATCAAATTTAAAAGTACACAGTAGAAGTCATACTGGAGAGAAACCTTTTCCTTGCACTGTGTGTGGTGTAAGATTCTCTCACAAAAATAGTTTAAAAAGACATGCAATAAAAATACACACCGGAGAGAAACCTTTCCCTTGTGTAGTCTGTGGTAGACGATTCTCTCAAAAATGTGGTTTAAAAACACACACAAGAATACACGCTGGAGAGAAACGTTTTCCTTGCATGGTGTGTGGTAAAGGATTCAATTTTGCAGCTCATTTAAGTAGACACAAAATAATACACACTAGAGAGAAACCTTTTTCCTGCTCAGTTTGTGGGAAAGAGTTCAATCATCAAGGTCATTTAAAAAGACACACAAGAGCGCACGCTAGAGAGAAACCTTTCTCCTGCTCAGTTTGTGGTAAAAGTTTCTCTCAGAAGATGTCTTTGATAGGACACACGAGAACACACTCCTGAGGAAACAACCTTTCTTGTTGAATGTGTGGTCAGCGATTCACAAAGAGAACAAACTTGACTGAACACATCAGGATCCACCATGGGAAGAAAAAGGACGTGCCCGGCTGGATTTCAAAGTACACAATAAGGGAAGTGCGAATAAGCAAGACAGTATTGCGCTTTAAAAAACAAAAACTGTGCAAAAGGACTTCTAACGTTTGCTAACTGACATGATGATGAAATGTTTGCAAAGTTTTCTTTTCTTCTTTTAGACCTGAGAATTGTACATTTAATCATCAGTAGAAGAAATGCACACGAGGGTTCGATACCTGGCCAGGGTTGGGTCAGGAAGGGCATCCGGTGAAAAAACGAAGCCAAAACCCGTTCACGTGTTTGAGTTGCCGTGGCGATCCCTGACAGGGAGGAGCCAAAAGTGAGAAAAAACATGACGAAAATGAAAATGGAATGAAAGTAGTACCTGTGCTCATTTTGTGTGAAGCTTCTCTCGGGTGGGAAATTTGAGGGCATGCGCTGGAGAGAAACCATTTTCATGTTCAGTCTGCAGCTGTTTTGGTTCTCGCGCATATATCTTGTTGGTCCGATATTAGTCTGTATATGAAGTCTTCATAATAGTTATAATAATATTATCTTATATATAGACAATATATAGTTATGATAACATTTTAATCACATAACTTGTAATATTAAGTATTGTTAGAAGGGCTGTCAAATGATTACAAATTGTAATCAAATTAATCAATTTTCAAATTAATTAATCATGATTAATCACCAGTTGCAGCAATGTGTGCCCATTTTGACTGTATTTTTTTTTTACAAAAAATAAAGGAACAAACAGATAAATGACAGGACAGAATGAGTTCTATATTTGTATGCATTAACAGCTCCAAATGAACTGAAAATTTAACTCAAGCGAAAAGATACCACACGTGTCTGAAAATATATTTGCCTAACACTAGTCTCTTTAATAGTAGCACAACATTTGATACACACTTTAAGTGCGTTATTACAGCCTTGAAGAGTTGCGTTCAAAGTCACCAAGTAATTTAGGATGAATTCACATGTTTTGAGTGTAGATGTATTTTCTGGGATTTCCGAGCATACTTAAATGCATCAACTCGTACTTCTGCAGTCAGAGTTACGTTAGTGAGTGATACAAATATCCACTTATTGTTTTTCTTTGTCTTTCCGTTTATTTAAACCACACATAAATGCATCATGACGTTGTGATTTTCAGAGTGTCCGTGAATGCATCTCGCACTCATCTGTGACAATGAGGAAGTGTCGTTTCCGAGGAGGACTAGAGACGTGTTTGTGGGTTGGGTATACATATACAGTGATGGGGTTTCACTGCCGTTGATGTGTTCAGGTCACAGTAAAGTTATAAAAGAGCGGCAGACTCTGTGTGACTGTGTAGGCACACTAGACTATGCTTCCGTCTGCCGTCATAACAGAGGTGTGGCTTCGCATGCGTTAATTACGCTAAAAATTTTAACTGAATTAAATAAATAAATTAGTTACCGTTGTTAATGTGCTATTTTTGACAGCCCTTATTTATTATAAATGTATTTTTTTAAGCAGACTTGTCTTACGTGCATGCCTCACCACTAAACAACAAATCAAATCTATAATCAATCAGCTATAGTATGCAACGCAGTGCAACCTTGGTTAGCGTGTTTAGCGGTTACAGTCGAAAATTTACAATAAAATTTTGTTGGTTTGCTTGTATTTTCCGTTTAGAATGCCATACGGCATGCGTCTTGTGTTACTAATACACTGTGTGAGTCCAACTGTGTTCTTAATGTTTTTTTATGGCAAAAAATAACTCCCTGACTAAAATGAATCTAATACTCGATTCACTTTAGTGAGTGACTCATAAAAACTGGAGTCGGTAAAAGGAATTGAGTTTCACATCACTAGTATTGAGGACATTGGATCAGTGTTGCCAACTTGGTTGCCCCCCCGATGACATATTTTCTCAAAAATGACTAGCGACAAATCTAGAGACTTTTTCTGGCGTCACACCTGTCTATAGCGACCACTTTTGCTGTTTCCCTTCAGTGGCCACTATAGACAGGTTTGACTTAATTGATAAACCAGTTGCTATTACATATATTCATCCGAAGAGTGTACTACTCGCAAACCACACTGAGTCATGTTAATGTGAGCCGTAAACAAAAACAGCATAATCTGTCATTTGCTGTTCAGTTGTGCTAATTTTAAACAGCGGTTACATCATATGCAAATTAGACGATGGCGTCATCTAGCGACTTCTACGACAGCCAATAGCTGCCTTTGTTACTGAAAAGTTGGCAACAGTGCATTGGACACTGCTTAACAAGCATGGCGACAAAACCCGCGCGCGCAGCCGTACTACGGAAGTGAACATCTTTATATTTGGCGTCTTTGGTTCGCAGGCTAGCTTAGCTTGCTAACTGCTAACACAGAGGAGAAATCAAGTGTGAGCGTAAAGTACTGTGATTGTCTGAAAATGTGTAAAGTACAAACGCTGAGAGCGTTGGTGAATCGGCGGCTAACTGCGGCTGTTGAAGAAATATTTGTCGTGTTGGAAAGAACGATAGCAGAGTACGAAGAGGAACTTTCTCGAACAAAAGACGAGAACGAGCGACAACGTCAACTACTGGACGCTGTTTTCAAGATGCCTCAGGTTGTGTTGCACAGAGCAGGTTAGTTTTATTCTTACTCTCAAATGTTTATAAGCTTTCTATTTGTTCATTATTTCACATTTGTAGTTGCCTGGGCTCCGTGAGTTGAAAGATAATGAACACATCATTATACAAGTAATATCTCATTATATATTGTAGTGTCCACCAGGGGAGTTGCCACTACCAGTCATATATACACTTACTAGGTCATATATGGTAAGTGTTGCGCAGGACGGTGACGAAAGATAACTTTATAACAAAGGAAGCGGACAACGCCACCTTCCGGGTTTCACTCAAGGAAATGATTACATACTATGACCAAAGGACGCACGAGGTTCGTTGCACTAGTAAGGCAGAAGACGTGGATTCAAAACTGCTAAGTTAGTTTACCACTCTTGTTTTAAAAGCATTCAACGTTACCATGAAGGGATTTTAATATGTTTATCAAAATAAGTAAACAACTCAAATTCAAGCTCAAAATCAATACACCACAAAGCCACATCGAAAACAAAGAAGAGGAAAAACAAAAAGACAAGCATATAATTTACACACTAAATAAATTGCAAAGTAATATAACTATAACTAAGATAATAGTAATGGATATAGATAATCTGCGATTAACTGGCGACCAGTCAAGGGTGTACCCCGCCTCTCGACCAAAGTCACCTGAGATGTGCTCCAGCATACCTGTGACACTAGTGAGAATAAGCGGCATAGAAAATGAATGGATAGATATAGATAATAAATGACTAAATTAAAGTGGTCATGACACCCGAGAAGTTAGCAAATAACAAAATGAAAGTACTGTACTAGTAAGAGAGCTATTTTCTGACATTTCAGATGGTTCTTTGGTAATTGAAGACTTTCTTTGAAGTAGAAGAAAATGGAGTGTTTGAGGGAGCGTCTTCAGACCAAACAGGTTTGAGCCATGACTTGACGATCAACAGAGCAACATGGGCACAGATTCTGAACAATCTGAAGACCAGGCAACCGATAACGATGGTCAAAGTGATGCAAATGTGTCTACACCAGCGGCCAGTGGGGGACTGTCATCTTATATAACACACAAAAAGCCATAAATAACAAAAATAAACAGGAATGTTGTTTTACTGGCAGGGATATATGCAGACAACACCAGTGAGCAGTGATTGAGGAAAAACGATAACTGTTCAGCTTGTATGCTAGCATAGAAGTTTGACATGAAAATGCTTATTATTCTAAGATTGGTAGAATATATCTAGCACAAAAATGTGGACTTACTTATTGTCACCCTGGCACACTTCTCCACAGTCAAACGTCGTCTGGGTTTTGGACTTTCTGTATTGCCGTGTGCGTCGGTGCCCGTGTTTTCATTCGCACCCGGTCTGGGTCGAGAAAAGATGGTCGTCCTCCGCCAATAAACACTCCTTTCCTTTACTTGAGGAATAGCATCAAAATAACTGTCCTCGAAGTGTCCCGAGCAAAATACCCACAAATTTGACTGTGTCCATTTTGCTCGCGTTCATTGCATTTGCCAGGTTCATGTATATCGACGAATTGGGTCTTTTGGAAAGGAGAACAAGCTTGCTCCTTCTGCTCGAGTGTTTGAGCAAAAGCCTGCCACACAACACTCGGGCATAATATAAAAAAAATATGTATAACACCAAAGAACAAAAAGTGCGCCACCAATTGAAACATTGGCGGGGGCGTCCCAGGTTGCATTCTGCCTCCGACTCTGGAAGGAGACTGTTTTTAATAACCAAACTTTTACAACATTTGAGCATACATCTAACATAGGAAATATTCAAGATTCAAGATTCAAGAGAGTTTTATTGTCATGTGCATGGTAAAACAGCAGTAATACCATGCAATGAAAATCTTATTCTGTTCATTCTCCCAAGAAAAGAAAGAAAACACAAGAAAGAATAAGAACATAAGAAACATAAACACATAAACATATATACCAATAAATTAAGCAGCAACAAAAAGAAGAGACATTCATACAAATAAATAAGTAATAAATAAATAAAGTGCTATGAGTGTGTGTTGCGTGCGGCATGTGTGAGTGCTTCGTTGAGAAGCCTGATGGCCTGTGGGTAAAAGCTGTTTGCCAGCCTTGTGGTCCTGGACTTCAAACTCCTGTAGCGTCTGCCTGACGGTAGGAGTGTGAATAATGTGTTGTGGATGTGTGCTGTCCTTGATGAGGTTGTGTGTTCTGCGTAGGACTCTAGTTTTATAAATGTCTTGCAGTGAGGGGAGGGCTGCCCCAACAATGTTCTGTGAGGTCTTGATCACCCGCTGGAGTGCCTTCCTATCACGTGTTGTACAGTTACCGTACCAAACAGTGATGGAGGCTGTTAGGACACTTTCGATAGTGCATCTGTAGAAGCAACTCAGGATTGTGGTGGGCATGCCAAATTTCCTCAGTCTTCTCAGGAAGTACAGTCTCCTTTGGGACTTCTTCAGAATTTGTTGGGTGTTGTGAGACCAGGTGAGGTCCTCGCTGATGTGTGTGCCAAGGAACTTGAAGGTTTTCACCCTCTCCACCTCAGTCTCATCAATAATCAGGGGTCTATGCGGCTCCTTTTCCCTTGTTCTTGGGTCGATGATCATCTCTTTAGTCTTATCTGTATTGAGAAGGAGTTTGTTAGCACGACACCAAGCTATGAGGTCCGCCACCTCTCTTCTGTATGATGTTTCAACACCACCAGTGATCAGGCCGATGACTGTAGTGTCATCCGCAAATTTAATGATGCTGGTGTTGGACTCTGACTGACTGGGGTCTGCCTGTGAGAAAGTTAAACACCCAGTTACAGAGGGAGGGAGACAGGCCAAGTGTGAGGAGCTTATTTGTGAGTTTGTGGGGGCTGACTGTATTAAAAGCAGAGCTATAGTCTATGAATAGCATTCTGACGTATGTGTCCTGGCCCTGTAGGTGAGAAAGGGCTGTGTGGATGGCAGTGTTGACTGCATCATCCGTGGACCGGTTCTGGCGATATGCAAACTGTAGAGGGTCCACAGTTGCCGCCGGGATGCTCTTTTTGATGTGGGTCATGACTATTCTTTCAAAGCACTTCATAACAATAGGAGTGAGTGCTATAGGGCGATAGTCATTCAAGCAGGTCAGGTTGCTCTTCTTGGGTACGGGCACTATGGTGGTGGACTTAAAGCAGGAACAACGTGTGTTTTGGTGTCATGGGCACTTTAAACTAACCAAACCGACAGCACACACAGTCCTGAGATGGCAAAAAAGGCCAAACAATTTAAAAGAGCGAAGCCCAGCCAGCAAGATGAAGGTTAAAACTAGAGCTGCACGACATCATTTTTTTCAAACCGATACCGAAAACTTTCTACTTCACAAGACTGATAACTTTTAACTTGTAACTCACAACTGGACTATTGTAACAGCCAAGGACATTCAAACATTACGGTATATTCGTAATGTCCCTCCGTCCCCTAAAACCAATGCACTGACTCCCTGTCTAATACTGGAAAGGCCACAAATATAAGAAGGAATTGCGAACAACACTGCTTTCAGTCCTGGCAAGCAGGATTGCACAAGGTGACCAGAAAGGGGGCATACCTCCGCACTAACAAACAAGAGAGTTGGGGGAAATAACGCGGCCGCTAGGCAACACCATACCCAAGAGGCTGGATGACGATGTCCATCCTGCTACATAAGGAATATAGTACTATTAGCTTGCCTACTTACTGGTTGTGTTTTTAGCAGTGATAATGGAGACACAGGGTTTACAGGGTGTCTTTTAGTCCATGGCGTCCAAAGTGAAATGTGTCCATATGTCTACTCTTCTCCGTCTTCCAGGTGTATACATATTTCGGTGTGTAACGATGCATTCTGTCTTGTTTTCATGCTGGTAGTTGAAAACACAACTGCACTGCCTCACACAGACAGTAGTTCTGATTAGATCTCCTGTATAACTCAACCCCAGCCCCCTCTCCCCCCACATGCACATAAAATAGCTGCGATTGGATATATTCCTAACTAGTCCCTCCCAACTACTGTACAAGACCAAATGAGATAGCAATGGATTTTGTTTCTGCCAAAATGTTTGTCTCATTTTTGTTTGATGGGGAAAGTGTCGCTTCATTTGTCATAATTTTGTGTATTTGCTTGGATTGGTAATCGGCAGGGATAAGATATTGCTGTCGAATACTACGACATAAGTCATGTGTCGACACAATTTTACCTTCATTTTACTTACCTGTGGTGTTATTTATTTTTGTTGCCCATCGTGGGCGAGACTGTCATTCTGTTTGATGACTGTTCATTTGCAATGTGTTGTCTTCCTTTTTCCTGGTGCACGCTGAAGTGCTTGTGACCCTGCGGTTATGATGCCATCTACTGGACAGAGTTGCAAGGACAAGCAACTCTGTTAGAGCATTATAATGTGAATGTGAGCAGGAGCAGGAGAAGAGTTGGCTTTCCCAAAAAATACATACAGTCATGTAAAAGTATTAGGACAACCCATGAGATATTTTTTTTTTCCACGTGTGTCAGCTGGAGGTAACCTGACTGTTGAGTAGGACACCGTTGAGATCGTCAGAGACATTGTCAGAAGAACTGCTGGTGCAGGACGATGCCTCATGTGACTGGAGCAAATCTGGACTTTCCTTCAATATTTCTGTGTCTTCTTGTGTCCTGCAGATGTCGGCGAAGGACATCTTCCACCTGAGCAGCAGGAGTGGAACTCCAGAATGGAGCAGGAGAAGCTACATGACCCCCACATTAAAGAGGAACAGGGGGCTCATAGCAACAGTCAGGAGGGAGAGCATTTTGAAGGACTGGAGGAGTTCCCTGTGATTGGTGTGACTGTGAAGAGTGAAGATGATGAAGGTCAAAGTGAGGAAAAGAGAGAGGTGGAGCCTCCAAGCAGCAGCTCAACTCAACACATGACAACAGAAGCTGATGGAGACCACTGTGGAGGATCACAAGCACACAACCTCTTAGCTCCACTATCAGATAGTGACGACACAAGGTCACACTCTCCTGACACTGATGATGAAGACGCTGAAGCGGATATGACATGTCACACTGACAACACACGCTTTAAATGCTCTCAATGTGACAAAACATTGAAACACTACCGTAGTCTTAAAAGACACATGAATGTGCACACGGACAACCCACACTTTAAATGCCCTCAATGTGACAAAACATTTAAACACCAACGTAGTCTTAAAACACACATGAAAATACACACTGACATGTGCTGGAAATGCTCTGAATGTGACAAAGCTTTTGTTAGCAAGATAAATCTGAAAATACACATGAGACACCACACAGGTGAGAAACCTTTCGCCTGCTCAATTTGTGGTAAAAGATTCTCGACGTCGTCAAACTTGAAAGTACACACAAGCATACACACTGGAGAGAAACCTTTTCCTTGCCCGGAGTGTGGTAAACAATTCAAAGTAAAAGATGCTTTAAAGAGACATATAACAAGACATACTGGAGAGAAACCTTTTGCTTGCTCGGTGTGCAATAAACGATTCACAGAAAAAGGTGATTTAAATAGCCACTCGATAATACACACTGGAAAGAAACCTTTTTCCTGCTCAATCTGTGGTAAAGAATTTGTGAAGAAGTCACGTTTAAAAACACACACATTAATACACAGTGGTGAGAAACCTTTTCCTTGCGTGCTGTGTGGTAAAAGATTCTTTCAAAAATGTGACTTAGAAAGACACACAAGAGTACACACTGGAGAGAAGCCTTTTGAGAAGCCTTTTTCCTGTGCAGTTTGTGGTAAAGGTTTCTCTCAGAAGATAGGTTTGACAGTACACGCAAGAACACACACGTTGGATAATGTTTATCCTTGTTTAGTATGTGGTCAGCGATTCACAAATACTACAAACTTGATTGAACACGTAAGAATCCACGCTGGGGAGAAACTTGAAAACTTTATTTAAAGGACGCATCCAGCTGGATTTCAAAGAATACTAATGGAAGTTTGAATAAGCAAGACTGTATGACTTTTTAAAAAAACAGTGTAAAAGAAGCACTTCTAATGTTGCTAACTGACATTATTATTAAATGTTTGCATTATTTGCTGCATCTATCACATGTATGAACACACTTTTGTTCTTGTTGACTAGACCCTTAAAAAAAGGGGGGTTCTCATTGTTTCAATACCTGGCCAGGGTTGCGCAAAGAAAGACATAGAGGGGCTCAAACAGCCTAAAACACAACTAATGACGTCCATGGCTTCTCTAAGTGAAGGTCTGAATGTATTGTTGGTCCTTATGTGCCCTGTGATTCACTGTCTTTTGTCAATAAAGTCCTTATTTCTTTCACTTTGCTGTCTTTCTTTCTAACACTACAAATTATGTTGAGTGACTGTATTGAAGCCTGATGTTTTGTCGCTCTTGCTATCACAAAGCCTTAACGGTCGTGAAACAAAAACATTCTTATGGGATATGGTGTTCCCGTGCAACGCGATAGGTCAGTCGCGAAGTGACGTCACTGGGGGCGTTCCAAAGCACAAGCGCATACGGGCCGCCGCCTGAGGAAACATGTTCCGGTAGCCTTCGGAGAAAACACAATGGATAATTGTTCAAAATATTTACCGTGTACTGCGCAGAGATTAAATGACAGTGAGAGACTGTTTTATTCATGACAGAATAAACTCGTCTCGGTCAACTTTGAAGCCTGTCAGGCTAGCTTAGCTTGCTAGCTGCTAACAAAGAGACCCGGAAGTTATCAACACATCGCTAAGCAGATATCAAATGCGATAAGTAGCAATGTTACAAAATTTTGAAATTTGTATAAACAAGTCTGTGATTAAATCTGATATCGATTATATCTGATAAAGCATGACTAATTTGATGCCTTATTCACTTCTCTACCGCTAATATTAAGGAAGTTAGAGCAGATTTTATACCGGAAAATAGTGCCTTCGGTCCCCATTGGTTTAACATTGAGTCAAGACAAAAGCTGTAATCGACCCACGGACAACCGTACTACAAAATATACTGCTCAAAAAAATTAGAGGAACACTTTGAAAACACATCAGATCTAAACTGAGGGAAAAATGATCTTGAATATCTTTCCTGATAATAAGTGGGTGATGTATTAGTAACAAAATGATGCCACATAATTTGATAGAAATGAAAATGATCACCCTATAGAGGGGGGAAATCAAAGACACCCCAAAAATGAAAGTGAAAAAATGATGCAGCAGACTGGTCCATTTGGCTAAAATGTCATTGTAGCAACTCAAAATGATTCTCAGTAGTTTGTGTGGCCCCCACGTGCTTGTACGCATGCCTGACAACGTCGGGGCATGCTCCTAATGAGACTACGGATGGTGTCCTGGGGGATCTCCTCCCAGATCTGGACCATCATTTTGTTACTAATACATCATCTACTTATTATCAGGAAAGATATTCAAGATCATTTTCCCCCAGTTTAGATCTGATGTGTTTTCAAAGTGTTCCTTTAATTTTTTGAGCAGTGTACTTTACTACATGTCGCATTTGCATTGTGCTTAGTGTGGGGTGAAAACGAATACACAGCGTGTTGCTGCACTGCAGTGTGAGGCATATACATGAAAAATTTGACACTTGACTTCCTTCTCTGGACTTTTTGATGATCACAAACATGTAAATGGCTACTCTGCTGACTTTTAAAACAGATTTTCACAGCCTAAGTTATTATATATTTTGTAGTACGGTTGTCCGTGGGTCGATCAGAACTTTTGTTTTGACTCAATGTTAAAGCAATGGGGACAAAGGGCACTATTTTCCTGTATAAAATCTGCTTTAACTTCTTTAATATTTCGGGTAGAGAAGTGAATGAGGTATCAAATTAAGATTGAAGTCATGCTTTATCACAGACTTCATTTTAAACATTTCAAAATTTTGTAACATTGCTACTACTGACATACCATAGAAGAAAAAAAAACTGCATGCGCATAAGTCCATCATCTTCCGCTTTCTATGGCTCATCTGGATTTATGACGAAGTGGAATTAATGAAAGTCATTTTTGATGTTTGTTAGAAGGTCTGATATTTGCTGTATTGTGCGCTTGTGTTATCTGTGCAGAGATCATTGCTGACAGGAAATCACAAGAGGGTCCCAGGCTCTGCAGTCATGACACTCACAGTGGATTGTGCAAACAAAGACGGCAATAAGGATAACTGGGGGTGAAGAAGGAAGTATCTCACCGAGAGAGCTGGAAGACATCTACAAAAAGCTGTGGCTTTTAATGCTGGGGGTTGACTTTCTCTTCTTCTCGTCGGGAGCCTGCAGGAGGCCACTACAAAAGACATTTAGCCCAGAATTCTGTTGGTGATTCTATTCTGACATATTTACAGTACATTTTGTTAACCTTCTACTGGTGTGTCTTATTCCTTCTCATAAATGGAGATGAACAAACACGTAAGGGGAGGTGAAGTTTACTGAACAGAGTGGTCCTTGTGGCCTTTATTAGGTAGCAGAGAAGTTCATCTCCAACCCTTTTAAAATGTTCTTTCTGTAATATTATAACTTTTTCCCCCCAACCTAATTTTCCAAAAATTACAACTTAGTTTTGCTTTGTTTTTCTCATAATTTCTTTACTTTAAAAAAAAAATGTGTTTATATAACAACTTTTATTCGTGCAAAAATGCAACTATTTTTCTTGTGTTAATACAAATTTCTTCTCTTAATATTTTGACTGTATTACTGTGAAATTACAGCTGATTTTCCATTTTTACTGTTTTCCCCCCCAATTAGTTCAACTTTCTTCTTGTAAATTTTCTACTTGTAATTATGACTTTAATTTTGTAACATTATAACTTTTTTCACAACCTAATTTTCCCCAAAATCGTTTTGTTTCCCATTATATTAACTTGATCCTTTATATGCAGACAACACCGCAACACAGGAGATATTGAAGTGGAAGAGCGATTATCATGTTTTATGGTACAAGAGGGTCAAATATGTAATACTCTAGTCTACACGTGAGACATGAAACAAACATTTCATCATGTCAGTTAGTTACATTAGAAGTCCATCTTCTGCACAACTTTAGCTTCTTCGAAGAGTAATACTGTCTTGCGAAATTGTACTTCCCTTATTGTGTTCTTTGAAATCCAACTGAATGCGTCCTGTCAAAAAAAGTCAAGTGTTCCGCCATATTTGTCCTTTTGGTGTATTATCGCCGACCACACATTCAACAATAAGCCTTTTCTCAAGTGTGCGTTCTTGTGTGTCCTATCAAAGATATCTTCTTAGAGAAACCTTTAGCACAAACTGCGCAGGAAAAAGGTTTCTCTCCAGTGTGTATACGTGTGTGTTCTTTCACTTGTGACTGCCGAGAGAACCTTTTACCGCACACCGTGCAAGGAAAAGGTTTCTCTCCGGTGTGTATTCTTGTGTGTCTGTTTAAGTCATCTTTTTTATAGAAACTTTTACCACACATTGTGCAAGGAAAAAGTTTATCGCCACTGTGTAGTCTTGTGTGTGCTTTCAAATGTGATCGCTGAGAGAACCTTTTACCACACACCATGCAAGAAAAACGTTTCTCTCCGGTGTGTATTCTGGTGTGTTCTTTCAAATGTCCCCGCTGAGAGAATCTTGCGCCGCACACTGTGCAAGGAAAAGGTTTCTCCCCGGTGTGTGTTTTTGTGTGTTCTGTCAAAGATATCCTCCGAGGGAAACTTTTACCACACACTGCGCAAGAAAAAGGTTTATCGCCAGTGTGTCTTCTTGTGTGTGCTTTCAAAGATATCTTCCAAGGGAAACATTTACCACAAACTGCGCAGGAAAAAGGTTTCTCTCCAGTGTGTATTCTAGTGTGTTCTATCAAAGACATCTTCCGAGAGAAACTTTTACCACACACTGTGCAAGGAAAAGGTTTCTCTCCGGTGTGTATTCTTGTGTGTACTTTCAAAGATATGTTCCGAGAGAAATTTTTACCACACACTGTACAAGGAAAATGTTTCCCTCCAGTGTGACGTCTCATGTGTCTTTGCAGATTTCCCTTGCCGCCAAAGGTTTTGTCACATTGAGAGCATTTCCAGCAGGAGTTGTCAGTGTGAGATGTCATATCAGCTTCAGTGTCAGGAGAGTGTGACGTTGTGTCGTCACTATCTGATAGTGGAGCTAAGAGGTTGTGTGCTTGTGATCCTCCACAGTGGTCTCCATCAGCTTCTGTTGTCATGTGTTGAGTTGAGCTGCTGCTTGGAGGCTCCACCTCTCTCTTCTCCTCACTTTCACCTTCATCATCTTCACTCTTCACAGTGACACATATCACTGGGAACTCCTCCAGTCCTTCAAAATAGTCTCCCTCCTGACTGATGCTGTGATCCTCTTCTTCCTTTTTAATATGGGGGGGCTGTGGCTCCTCTTCTTCATCTTTAATGGGGAGGTACTGTGGATCCTCCTCTTTAATGTGGGGTGGCTGTGGCTCCTTCTGGTCCATACTGGAGCTCCACTCCTGCTGCTCAAGGGGAAGATGTTCTTCACTGACGTCTGCAGGACACAGGAAGACAAAGACATGCTTTAGAAAAGTCCAGCTTTGCTCTGTCACGCGAGGCATTGTCCTGCACCAGCATATGTTCTGACAATGTCTCTAAGGATGTCATCAGTGTCGCTCACAGCAGTCAGGGTCCCACCAGCTGACAAGTAGAGTTTTATAATATACAGACGTGGGGGAAAAAGCACCTCCTGCACACAAAAAGGTAATGTCAAAACATGCACCACTACTGTGCTGCTTTTGCTATTGTTTTCCTGATAAATACACATTAGATTTGGCGCTATCTGCTCACCCTTGCTCACATTCACATGATAAAGATATTTCTGAGTGGCTTGTCTTTACAATTCCAGCCAGTAGATGGCATTGTTACTCTGCAGAGTCCGAAGCACTTGAGCTTGCTGAAGGAAGGCGCTCTTCAATTTGCAAGCGATAGCCAACAACTAGCTTGACAACACAGTGCAAAAGGACACTCATCAAACACGGCAGTCTTACAACTCACAAAAAATAAACATCTAAAATTTAAATTAACACACATAAACATTAAACTAGCAATGTTATTTACAAAGACCTCACAAGGCATGCTGTACTCCAGCAGGAACTGGACGCACAATATAGTGATATATTAGATAGATATAATGTTTGAAATTATATTTGAAATTTAGTGCACACTTACAGGGAGCCCAGGAAACGACCTTAATGTTTTTTTAATTGCCCGTGCGTGTTATAAGGCGCACGCACGTCTACTGCGGCACAAACTGAAACGAACACCTACAAGTCAATAACTTTATAGATAAAGGAGGTTTTTAAAACATGAATGGCTGGCATGCCCAATTATGACAGACAATGACATCATCTAAGTTATCCTGGATATGAAGAAATCCTGCTTTGTAGTACAGGCCTATGTACAGCTTGATGTTCTGCTAGTGTGATTGATTAATATTGTATGAAAGAACCCAGAAGACTGGATCCTGTAGTGTATGTACCTATTTTTCCCTTTCGGAGTAATACTGGTTGTTCCTGAACCACCGTGTGTGCGTAGTGATACAAACTGCACTCTGTTCAAAATGGCCGCCGCCTTGCAGTAAACAAACTGAGTTGAGTCCGTCTGTTTTCCTTTTTTTTTTTTTTTTTTACAAGTTATTAAAGATACAAGTTCACAAAAACACATGTTTTTGAATATAAACACAACACAATTGAAAAATATCAATCTCGTCACGCGAGTGTCGATCGGACTCTGGAACCACCTCTTGATATCAATACGATGGATATGTGGAGTGCATAAAGAAAATGGACTTCGACGTAGAAATTCTTCCAATGTAGTGTTTAATGAACAAATAGAAAGCTTATAAACAAGTGAGAGTAAGAATGAAACTAACCTGCTCCGTGTAACCCGATTTGAGGCTTCTTGAAAACAGCGTCCAGTAGTTGACGTTGTCGCTCGTTCTCCCTCTTTTGTTCGAGAAAGTTCCTCCTCGCACTCTGCTATCACTCTTTCTCCCACTACAAATGTTTCTTCAACAACCGCTTAGTGATGTGTTGATAGATTCCGGGTCTCTTTGTTAGCAGCTAGCAAGCTAAGCTAGCTTGAGAAGCTTCGAAAGTATATCCTGATGTAGCCGAGCTGGGTGTGCGGCTGCACGTCCCAACTACACTGCGTTGGTTTCTGGTGCACCATGGAGGGACACAGAGTTGGCTTTGGAACAGGAGTTTATTCCTTTCAGTCCAAGTAGCGTCAAACTGCAGTGGTGGAATATATGGAAAGGACATGCGCATGAGCACCTCAACAACAGCCCTGTACAGGAATAAGGCACATTCAGCACAACGCATGATAGCACGCTCTCGCACACACCCAGCGTGGCTGCTAGCTAAATATTTAGCTTGCGCTCCCACAGTCAAAAACATCCCCAAAAGCCACACTACACGATATGTAATTAAGGAAATATAAATAATTAACGACATGGGTTGAATATGCATAACATAAAACAATATTTTAACCCGTGAAATGTTATTATAGAGTTTAGCTGCTCCCTCACCGAGGTAACGCTCAGCCAGCACATAAATGGACTAACGACGTGAGCAACAGCACATCCTGTGAATCTTCCAAATAAAAGCACAAACCATGGCAATAAAGGAACGACAAAAATAAAGTCACAAATGTTCAATTATAGCTTAAGAAGAAACCAAAACAAATCACAAGGTAGGGATTTGGGTGAAATTAACCCATAAACATAAACATTTCAGAGATGATAATAAATGTTATCATTGTCCCGCTGCAGAACCCAAGTTGGTATCAGCTTAAGGTAACAAACAGATGGCCGAACATTCTCCTTCGGTATTTTTTGATAGACAGCAGAATTCATACTTCCATTTATCACATCACGCCTTCCAGGTCCAGAAGCAGCAAAACAGCCCCAGACCATCACACTACCACCAGAACATTTTACTGCTGGTATGATGTTCTTTTCTGAAATGCGGCTTTACTTTTACGCCAGATGTACTGGGGCACACACCTTCCAAAAAGTTCAACTTCTGTCTCGTCAGACCAGAGTATCTTCCCAAAGGTCTTGGAGCTTATCAAGATGTTTTCTGGCAAAATTGAGACAAGCCTTAATGTTCTTTTTGTTCAGCAGTAGTTTTAGTTTTGGAAATCTGCCATGCAGGCCGTTTTTGCCCAGTGTCTTTCTTATGGTGGAGTCATGAACACTGACTTCAACTGAGGCAAGTGAGGCCTACAGTTCTTTGGATGTTGTGGGGTCTTTTGTGACCTTTCAGATGAGCCTTTGCTGAGTTCTTGGGGTCATTTTGGTTTGCCGGCGACTCCCGGGAAGGTTCAGCACTGTTCCATGTTTTCACCATTTGTGGGTAATGGTTGTTACTGTGGTTCGCTGGAGTCCCAAAGCTTTAAAAATGGCTTTCTAACCTTTCCCCTTGAACTCAGGTGTGAACAGGGGGGGCAATCACTTTCTCACACAGGGCCATGTAGGTTTGGATTTTTTTTCCCCCTTAAAAATAAAGTTTCATTTAAAAAACTGCATTTTGCGTTCAATTGTGTTGTCATTGACTAATATTTTACTTTATTTGATGATCTGAAACATTTAAGCCTGACAAACATGCAAAAGAAAATCAGAAATCAGGAAGGGGTCAAACACATTTTCACTCCACTCTATCTCTGCTTCGTCTTGTCTCTGGATTTTTTTCTCCTACCAGCAGCTTGTAATGCACAGATGTTGATTGAGGGGTTCATAGATTTACTTTTTTTTGTTGTTGTCCTGTCCAGCCATAAGGGCAGATAGTATTGTTGATCTAAATGCCCTTACATGCTCAACAGATTTGTTCTACCAGGGAAAAGTGTGAGATACGCTTCCCCTGTTACACAGAATTGATTTGACTTTGATGTTTTGTTGTTATGCAAATTTGGAGCAGCCAGACCAGAGCAGGAGGGTATAGAGAAGAAGAGAAAAGAAAACAGAGAGGGGAGTGTGGGATAGAGGGGGACAAAACAGAGAGACAAGGACAACAGAAACAAGCGGGGCAAGCAGGGCAACCCACCACACAGCACCAGCCGACACCCGTTGGGCAGCAAATCCCTGGAGAGGGAGTGCCGCGCCCCCAAGCCGCAGGGAGGCCGAACACCAGAACTGAGAAGGCGAGACCAGCAGCCGGACCCCACCCGCCCCAAAACCGACAGCGCACCACCCGCGCACCGGAGCACCACCTCCCGACAAGCCCGCAGACAGACCGGGGGGAGGCAAAGATGCAGACAGTGGCCCAGCAAAGCACAACGACCAGCGACGACAAACGCCCAAGCGCCCGACAGACCCGGCCCCAGGCCCACGGTCCTCACGAGCAGGACCAAGCCCCACCCCCCTAGACAGCCCGGCCCCCCAGCAGCCAACACAGCTGCATGCAGGCCACCAGAAGCACGGGCACCGCCCCCCGGAGACTGCCAAATCCCCCCCCAAGCGCTCAGAAGTGCCCACGTTCCGCTAGCCCCGGCATCAACCGGCCCCAACGGGCCACCCCTGGGAAGGGCAGGCGAACCAGACAAAAACACCCCACAAGCCAGGCCGCCGCGCCGCGCAGCGGACAAGTCCACAGCCACATCCCCAACCCCGGCGAACAGGCGCCGCAGAATAGGCAGGAGGTACCCCAATCCAGCCCGCTTCACCTGCGTATGTGGTAAAATGGGATTGTGTCTATTATGCAATTAAAAATATAAACACATAAATAAAAGAGGACAGCTCTGAAGGGCTGGGCTCTTTGTCCCTGAGGGGTGTTTGTGTGTGCATGTATATGATCGGGATGTATGTGGATGACAGCTAACGATGCAATTAAAAATGGGGGACGACTGTACAACCATGTAAAATTCCTGTTGTTTTGTCAATTTTTATTGTTTTTTATTATTAAATTATCTTTTTAGAATGTGCCACAGGACAATAATAAAACAGCCATGGGCCACACTTCGGATACCCATGATTTAACAAGCAATGACAAGGCGTGGTTGAAGACCAGAGTCTTGGAGAGCCTCTACCTGATTCACGGTCCAAATATGCAGAGAGCGCTGCTCATCTCATTCCATATGTACCTGAAACACACTCTTATTCAGCACCTGTCAGTTATTTGGAAGAACAGCAAAAACTTGCCTCAATGATCCTTCATTTGCAGACAATGCTGCACGTTTCCACAAGTGCAACACAGGAGAGTGACATTGTATCCTGTTCTAAGGTACAAGAGGGCCAAATATGTAACGCTCTAGTCTAAAACAAAGACACGAGATAGATGAAACAAACAAACATTTCATCATAATGTAAGTTAGCAACATTAGAAGTCAATCTTCTGCACAACTTTAGCTTTTTCCAAAAGTAAGACTGTCTTGCTAAATTGTACTTCCCTGATTGTGTTCTTTGAAATCCACCTGGACGCGTCCTTTCAAAAGTCTTGTGTTCAGTCAAGTTTGTACTATTTGTGAATCGCTGACCACACATTGAACAAGACGTTTTTTCTCAAGTGTGCGTTCTTGTGTGCCCTATCAAAGATATCTTCTTAGAGAAGCTTTTAGCACAAACTGCGCAGGAAAAAGGTTTCTCTCCACTGTGTATACGTGTGTGTTCTTTCACTTGTGACTGCCGAGAGAACCTTTTACCGCACACCAAGCAGGGAAAAGGTTTCTCTCCAGTGTGTATTCTTGTGTGTCTGTTTAAATCATCTTTTTTAGAGAAACTTTTACCACACATCGTGCAAGGAAAAAGTTTATCGCCACTGTGTCGTATTGTGTGTGCGTCCAAATGTGACCGCCGAGAGAACCTTTTACCACACACCATGCAAGAAAAACGTTTCTCTCCTGTGTGTATTCTTGTGTGTTCTTTCAAATGTCCCCGCTGAGAGAATCTTGCACCACACACTGTGCAAGGAAAAGGTTTCTCTCCGGTGTGTGTTTTTGTGTGTTCTGTCAAAGATATCCTCCGGGAGAAACTTTTACCACACACTGGGCAAGGAAAAGGTTTCTCTCCAGTGTGTATTCTTAAGTGTTTTTTTAAATCATCTTTTTGATAGAAACTTTTACCACACACCGTGCAAGGAAAAGGTTTATCACCAGTGTGTCTTCTTGTGTGTACTTTCAAATCTGACTGCTGAAAGAATCTTTTACCACACACCGTGCAAAAAAAAGGCTTATCGCCAGTGTGTCTTCTTGTGTGTGCTCTCACAGATATCTTCCGAGAAAAACTTTTACCACACACTGTACAAGGAAAAGGTTTCTCTCCAGTGTGCATTTTTCTGTGGGATTTCAAATTTGACTTCCCAATGACTCTTTTACAACAAATTGAGCAGGTAAAATGTTTCTCTCCAGTGTGACGTGTCATGTGTCTTTGCAGATTTCCCTTGCTGCTAAAGGTTTTGTCACATTGAGAGCATTTCCAGCAGGAGTTGTCAGTGTGAGATGTCAAATCAGCTTCAGAGTCTTCATCATCAGTGTCAGGAGAGTGTGACGTTGTGTCGTCACTATCTGATAGTGGAGCTAAGAGGTTGTGTGCTTGTGATCCTCCACAGTGGTCTCCATCAGCTTCTGTTGTCATGTGTTGAGTTGAGCTGCTGCTTGGAGGCTCCACCTCTTTCTTCTCCTCACTTTCACCTTCATCATCTTCACTCTTCACAGTGACACAAATCACTGGGAACTCCTCCAGTCCTTCAAAATAGTCTCCCTCCTGACTGATGCTGTGATCCTCCTCTTCCTTTTTAATATGGGGGGGCTGTGGCTCCTCTTCTTCATCTTTAATGGAGAGGTACTGCGGCTCCTCCTCGTCCTCTTTAATGTGGGGTGGCTGTGGCTCCTTCTGCTCCATACTCGAGTTGTTCTTCACTGACATCTGCAGGACACAGGAAGACAAAGACATGCTTTAGAAAAGTCCAGCTTTGCTCAGTCACGCGAGGCATTGTCCTGCACCAGCATATGTTCTGACAATGACTCTGAGGATGTCATCAGTGTTGCTCACAGCAGTCAGGGTCCCACCAGGGGGGGAGCACCTCCTGAGGTGTCCTAATGCTTTTACATAATTGTAGTTTTTATTTGGCTAAGCTCTTTCTCCTCCTGAACCGCTGCACACAAAAGGGTAATAATATGTCAAAACATGCACCACTACTGTGCTGCCTGTGCCATTGTTTTCCTGATAAATACGTATTTTTAAAATAGATTTGGCGCTATCTGCTCACATCCACGTGACAAAAGACATTTCTGAGTGGCTTGTCTTTACAATTCCAGCCAGTAGATGGCATTGTTACTCTGCAGGGTCCGAAGCACTTGAGCTTGCTGAAGGAAGGCGCTCTTCAATTTGCAAGCGATAGCCAACAACTAGCTTGACAACACAGTGCAAAAGGACACTCATCAAACACAGCAGTCTTACAACTCACAAAAAATAAACTTCTAAAATTTAAATTAACACACATAAACATTAAACTAGCAATGTCATTTACAAAGACCTCACAAGGCATGCTGTACCCCAGCGGGAACTGGACGCACAATATAGTGATATATTAGATAGATATCATGTTTGAAATTATATTTAACATTTTCTGCACATTTACATGGAGCCCAGGAAACATGAATGTTTTTTTAATTGCCCATGCGTGTTATAAGGGGCACGCACGTCTACCGCGGCACAAACTGAAACCAACACCTACAAGTCAATAACTTTATAGATAAAGGAGGTTTTTAAAACATGAAATCATACTGTACATTTTTTATGAGACAAAGCAAAAGGCTCCATTCTTTTCAACCGTCCGTGCACAAAACACTGAGTTTTGCTGGCATGGCCAATCATGACAGACATCAGACATCATCTCAGTCAGGGGTGTCAAACTCGTGCCATGGAGGCCGAGACACTGCAGGTTTTCTTTCCAGCCAGTCACTAAAGCAGGTGATTTTAATGATCAACACCTTCAGTTTGAGGGAAGGAGCTCATCAATTAAATCACCTGCTGAAGAAACTGGTTGGAGAGAAAACCTGCAGCGTCTCGGCCCTCGAGGGCACGAGTTTGACACATGTGATCTAAGTTATCCTGGTTAAGAAGAAATCCTGCTTTGTAGTACAGGCCTCTGTACAGCTTGATGTTCTGCTAGTGTGATTGATTAATATTGTATGAAAGAACCCAGAAGACTGGATCCTGTATTGTATGGACCTATTTTTCCCTTTCGGAGTAATACTGGTTGTTCCTGAACCACCGTGTGTGCGTAGTGATACAAACTGCACTCTGTTCAAAATGGCCGCCGCCTTGCAGTAAACAAACTGTTGAAGTCAAGCCCGAGTCCGTCCGTTTTTCCTATTTTTACAAGTTATCAAAGATACGAGTTCACAAAAACACATATTTGTGAATATAAACACATAACAGAATATAAAAATATCTATCTCGTCACGCTAGTGTCGATCCCACACTGGCACCACCTCTTGATATCAATACGATGGATATGTGGAGTGCATAAAGAAAATGGACTTCGACGTAGAAATTCTTCCAATGTAGTGTTTAATGAACAAATAGAAAGCTTTTAAACAAGTGAGAGTAAGAATGAAACTAACCTGCTCCGTGTAACCCAATTTGAGGCTTCTTGAAAACAACGTCCAGTAGTTGACGTTGTCGCTCCTTCTCCTCTTTTATTCGAGAAAGTTCTCCTCGTACTCTGCTATGGTTCTTTCTCCCACTACAAATGTTTCTTCAACAGCAGCTTAGCGATGTGTTGATAGATTCCGGGTCTCTTTGTTAGCAGCTAGCAAGCTAAGCTAGCTTGAGAAGCTTCGAAAGTTTATCCTCACATAAATAAAACTGTCTCTCACTATCACTTCATCTCTGTGTCTTTCACATAATTTTTTTTAAACCATTTATCACTTGTTTTTCTCCGAAGGGTACCCGGAAAAAACGTAGCGGCCAGTGTGCGCATGCGTTATTCGACGTCTCCATGAACGTCACTTCCTGAATGACTACTATTATTAATGAACTTGAAATTATACGTACAGCAGAAAACAGGCACTTTGGAAGTTTATCAAGGTATTTATCATGACTATTTACATTCAATACAACCCTTTGGCGAAATAAACATTAAATGAAAAAAAACATTACGGTCAAATAATATAAAGATGGCGGACAAAGTAATATATTTTGATTATTAAAATGGCTGAAATCATGGATTTAAAAATTGTGATTCCCTTTGGAACTGCATCCCAAAAAAGGTTTTTGCCGATTCTCTGAGAACTTGGGTTATGCCACCAAGTGGGTGAGACTGGTATTGTATGCTGAATGAGCCTCAGAGATGCTGGTGCTTGACAGACACCGATGGGATTTTTTCTGTAGTGTCTGAAAGTCTATTTGTGTTTCAAGAAGTGCACCACAGGAGACATTGAAGTGGAAGAGTGACATTGTATCCTGTTTTAAGGTACAAGAGGGTCAAATATGCAATTCTCAAGTCTAAAAACAAAGACACGTGATAGATGAAACAAACAAACATTTCATCATAATGTCAGCAACATTAGACGTCGTTCTTCTACATAACTTATTTTTTTTTCAAGAGTAAAACCGATTTGCTAAATTGTGTAAACTTCCCTTATTGTGTTCTTTGAAATCCAGCTGGATGCATCCTTTCAAAAAAGTCTTGTGTTCAGTCAAGTTTGTACTATTTGTGAATCGCGGACCACACATTGAACAAAAAAAGTTTTTTCTCAAGTGTGTGTTCTTGTGTGTCCTATTGAAGACATCTTGTGTGAGAAACTTTTACCACAAACTGTGCAGGAAAAAGGTTTCTCTCCAGTGTGTATTCGTGTGTGTACTTTCACTTGTGACTGCCGAGAGAACCTTTTTCCACACACCATGCAAGGAAAAGGTTTCTCTCCAGTGTGTATTCTTGTGTGTCTTTTCAAATCATCTTTTTTATAGAAACTTTTACTACACAAGGTGCAAGGAAAAGGTTTATCACCACTATGTATTTTTGTGTGTTCTTCCAAATGTGATCGCCTAGAGCACCTTTTACCACACACCATGCAAGAAAAACGTTTCTCTCCTGTGTGTATTCTTGTATGTTGCTTCAAATGTGTCCGCTTAGAGAATTTTGTACCACACACCATGCAAGGAAAAGGTTTCTCCCTTGTCTGTGTTTGTGTGTGTGTTTTTGTGTGCTCTGCCAAAGATATCTTTCGAGAGAAACATTTACCACACACCATGCAAGAAAAAGGTTTATTGCCAGTGTGTGTTCTTGTGTGTACTGTCAAAGTTATCTTGTGAGTGAAACTTTTACCACAAAATGCGCAGGAGAAAGGTTTCTCCCC
Source organism: Dunckerocampus dactyliophorus (assembly GCF_027744805.1). NCBI lineage: Eukaryota > Metazoa > Chordata > Actinopteri > Syngnathiformes > Syngnathidae > Dunckerocampus > Dunckerocampus dactyliophorus. The sequence continues at coordinate 4,071,059 of NC_072819.1, forward strand.
AGTGTGTATTCTTGTGTGTTCTATCAAAGATATCTTCCGAGAGAAACCTTTACCACACACTGTGCAAGAAAAAGGTTTCTCTCCAGTATGAATTCTAGTGTGTGCTTTCAAATTTGATTGGTCAGAGAAACTTTTACCACAAACCGAGCAGGTGAAAGGTTTCTCTCCTGTGTGAAGTCTCGCGTGCTTTTTCAGATTGCCCTTGCTAGCAAAGGTTTTGTCACATTGAGAGCATTTAAAGCGTGTGTTGTCAGTGTGACATGTCATATCAGCTTTGGAGTTTTCGTCATCAGTGTCAGGAGAGTGTGACGTTGTGTCGTCACTATCTGATAGTGGAGCTAAGAGGTTGTGTGCTTGTGATCCTCCACAGTGGTCTCCATCAGCTTCTGTTGTCATGTGTTGAGTTGAGCTGCTGCTTGGAGGCTCCTCCTCACTTTCACCTTCATCATCTTCACTCTTCACAGGGACCCCAATCACTGGGAACTCCTCCAGTCCTTCAAGATGCTTTCCCTCCTGACTGATGCTGTGCTCCTCCTCTTCCTCTTTAACATGGGGGGGCTGTGGCTCCCCCGATTCCTTTTTAACGTGGGGGGGCTGTAGCTCCTCCTCTTTAATGAGGAGATACTGTGGCTCCTCCTCTTCCTCTTTAGTGAGGGAGGGCTGTGGCTCATCCTTCTCCATCCTGCCGTTCCACTCCTGCTGCTCAGAGGGAAGATGTTCTTCACTGACGTCTGCAGGACACAGGAAGAGAAAGACATGCTTTTTAAAAGTACAGTTTTGCACCATCACGTGAGGCATCGTCTTGCACCAACATATGTTCTGACAATGTCTCTGAGGATTTCATCAGTGTCCCTCACGGCGGTCAGCTCACATATGGAGTAGTATAGCTTACAGTAGCGGTGTAACGATTCATTCACTCCATCGATGCATCGATTTATATTCCAATCATGTTGGAAGCTTCACCTGCACTGTCCAGTATCCAGGTATTTATTTCACAGTTACACTGGTTGAATTTTTGGCTGAAAAGTTACTGAATCGATTAAAAGTTACTGAATCGTTTCAAAGTTACTGAATCATTTCGGATCGGATCGTCCTAGATGAACCACTATCGTCCTTGAATCATATCGGCAAACACGAATCATAATACGAATCGAATCGTTACTGAAACGAGTTATTACACACCTAGTATACATGCGGGGGAAAACACCTCCTAAAATGTCGTAAAGCTTTTACATGACTGTAAAATTATTTGTTCGGCGAAACTAACTCTTTTTACTCCTGAACCGCAGCTCACGAGTAAAAATGTGTCAAAACATGCACGGTTACTCTGCTACCTGTGCTATTGTTTTCCTGATAAATACACAATTTTTCTAAATAGATTTGGCGTTATTTTTCCACCCTAGCCCACATTCACACGATAATGATATTTCTGAGTGGCTTGTCTTTAGAACTCCATCCAGTAGCTGGCAATGATAGTCTGCAAAGTCAGAAGCACTTTAGCTTGCTGAAGGAAGGCACTCTTCAGTTTGCAACACAGTGCAAAAGGACAGTCATCAAACACAATGACAGTCTTACTCACGACTCACAAAGGATAAACATGTACATTAACACACATCCACAATGAACTACCATTCCAAAACGGGTAATGACGACTAATCGCTAACAACAAACACATAACTTGAAATGTAATTCACAAAGACCTCACAAGGCACGCCAGGTACTCCAGTAGGAACTGGACGCACAATATAGTGATACTGTATATTAGATATATGTTTTAAATTATATTTTTAATCTAGCGCACACTTACATGGAGCCCAGGAAACAACATGAATGTTTTTTTTAATTGCCCGTGCGCGTTATAAGGCGCACGCACGTCTTCCTGAGGCACCAACTGAAACCAACACCTACAAGTCAATAACTTCCTGGAAAAATAAGGTTTTTAAAACATGAAATCATGCCGCACATTTTTTATGAGACAAAGCAAAAGGTTCCATCCATTTCACCCGTCCACGCACAAACTGTGAGCTTTGCTGGCAGTGCCAATTACAACAGAAAATGGCGTCATCTAGCCCCCCTCCTCTCAGCCACACAAACAGCAGACCTGTGGGAAACACTGACAACATTTTCAGAGACAACTGATTAATCTGTGGGCGGGGCGTTTATCAACTTTGACCTCTTATTGCCAAATTTAATCTCAACAGAACAGGTTACCTAATAAGTAACATATCCTACTAAGAAGGTAACCATCTTTGTCGTACTACATATCCGACGCTAATCCTCTAATTTATCCTGGATAAGGAGAAATTCTGCTTTGTAGTACAAGCCTCTGTACGGCTTGATGTTCTATTATTGCGATTAATTTATATTGCAACCATCATGTATTACCTTTACGTCTTCGTTTTAATCACATCAGGGTATCAAAGAACCCTGGAGACTGGATTCCCTAGTGTATGGACCTATTTTTCCTTTCGGAGTAATACTGGTTGTTCCTGAAACACCGTGTGTGCGTAGTGATACATACTGCACTCTGTTCAAAATGGCCGCCGCCTTGCAGTAAACAAATTATTTTGAAGACAAGCCCGAGTCCGTCTGTTGTATCATTTTTATAAGTTATGGAAGATACAACACACATATTTGTTAATATAAGCACAGAAGATACTTAAACAAATATCTATCTCGTCACGCGAGTGTCAATCCGACACTGGCATGACCCCGATATCAACACGAATAATATGTGGAGTGCACAAAGAAAATGAACAAATAGAAAGCTTATAAATATGTGGGAGTAAGAATGGAACTTACCTGTGGAACACAAACTGAGGCTTCTTGAAAACAGCGACCAGTAGTTGACGTTGTCGCTTGTTCTCTTTTGTTCGAAAGTTCCTTCTCGCACTCTGCTATCGTTCTTTTTCACATGACAATTTATTCAACAGCCGCAGATGATTCACCACCGCTCTCAGCATTTGTTCCTTACGCAATCAAAACACTGCTTAGCGATGGTTGATAGCTTAGGGGTCTCATTGTTAGCAGCTAGCAAGCTAAGCTTGAGAAGCTTCGATGTTCAATGAGAATAGTTTAACCTGACTTTAATAATCTGTATCTCAATAGTAAGTAATATTTTTGTAACAATTATCATTCGTGTTTTCCTCCGAATGGAACCCGGAAATATTTCCAAAGGTGGTGGGCGGTGTGCGCCTGCGTAATGCAGTCTCTTCAGAGACGTCACTTCCTGAATTACTTTTTTTTTTTTTTTTTTACTATTACTTATCCATACATTTTGTATTCAGCTTCTCCTCATTGGTTTTCGCGGGGGCATGCTAGAGCCTATCCCAGCTGACTTCGGGCGACAGGCGGGGTACACCCTGGACTGTTTGCCAGCCAATCACAGGGCACATATAGACAAACAACCATTCACACTCACATTCACACCTATGGACAATTTAGAGTCGCCAATTTTTTTTTTTTACTATTAATAAACTTCAAATTATACAGTGAAGTGAAAGTGTTTGCCCTCTTCCTGATTTATTTTTTTTGCATGTTTGTCACACTTAAATGTTTAGGCTCATCAAACAAATTTTAATATTAGTCAATGACAACACAAATGAACACAAAATGCAGTTTTTCAATGAAAGTTTGTATTATTAAAGGAGGAAAAAAATGAACACCTACATGGCCCTGTGTGAAAAGGTGATTCCCCTCCCCGAAAGAAATTAATTGAGATCTATCAGTCTGGAAAAGGTTAGAAAGCCATTTCTAAAGCTTTGGTACTCCAGCAAACCACAGTGAGAGCCATTATCCACGAATGGCCAAAACATGGAACAGTGGTGAACCTTCCCAGGAGTGGCCGACCAACCAAAATGACCCCAAGAGCGCAGCGACGACTCATTAAGAGGTCACAAAAGACCCCAAAACAACATCCAAAGAACTGCAGGCCTCACTTGCCTCAGTTAAGTTCAGTGTTGATGCCTCCACCATAAGAAAGACACTGGGCAACGGCCTGCATGGCAGAGTTCCAAGACCAAAACCACTGCTAAACAAAAAAAAAAAAAGGCTCGTTTACATTTTGCCAGAAAACACCTTGATGATCCCTAAGACCTTTGGGAAAATGGTGTTGTGGTATGACTGCATAACTTTTACATCTGCTGTAAAAGTTATGCAGCATTGTCGTGTGATGGTGTGGGGTTGTTTTGCTGCTTCAGGACCTGGAACACTTGTTGTGATAAATGGAACCATTAATTCTGCTGTCTACCAAAAAAATCCTGAAGGAGAATGTTGCATGACCTTAAAAAGGCACTTCATGCTGGAAAAACCTCCAATGTGGCTGAAATACAACAACTGAAAAGAATGAGCCAAAATTTCTCCACAGCTCCACTGTAAGAGACTCATTGCAAGTTATTGTAAACGCTTGATTGCAGTTGTTGTTGCTCAGGGTGGCCTAGCAACCAGTTATTACGTGTAGGGCTCATCACTTTTTCACACAGGGCCATTTAGGTTTGGATTGTTTTTCTCTCTTAATAATAAAAAGTTTCATTTAAAAACTGCATTTTCGGTTAAGCTGTGTTGTCATTGACTACTACTTACATTTGTTTGATGATCTGAAACATTCAAGTGTAACAAACATGTAAAAAAAAAAAAAAAAAAAGAAAAAGAAATCAGGAAGGGGGCAAACACTTTTTCACAGAACTTGCGCAGGTTCACAGCCAAGACCGGGGATCTTAGGCACAAAAAGGTTCATGACCACTGCTCTGGTGTGTTCTAGTGTGTCCTATCAAAGTTACGTTCTGAGAGGAGAGAATTTTTTTTCCACAAACACCATAGAACAAATACTATTGTGTATTGTGTATTCTTCTGTGTCTTTTTAAAATAAAGCTTTGAGAGAATCTTTTACCGCACACTATGCAAGAAAAAGGTTTCTCTCCAGTGTGTATTCGTGTGTGTCTTTTTAAAATAAAGTTTTGAGCGAATCTTTTACCACACACCATGCAAGGAAAAGCTTTCTCTCCACTGTGTGTTTTTGTGTGTATGTTCAAATTTGACCGCTGTGAGAATCTTTTACCACACACCGTGCAAGGAAAAGCTTTCTCGCCAGTGTGTGTTCTTGTGTGTACGTTCAAATTTGACTTAGAAATGAACCCTTTACCACAAACTGAGCAGGTGAAAGGTTTCTCTCTTGTGTGCTGTCTCATGTGTATTGTCAGCTTTCCTTTTCCGCCAAAGGTTTTGTTACATGGAGAGCATTTCCAGCGTGTGTTGTCAGTGTGACATGTCAAATCATCTTCAGAGTCTTCATCATCAGTGTCAGGAGAGTGTGACGTTGTGTCATCACTATCTGATAGTGGAGCTAAGAGGTTGTGTGCTTGTGATCCTCCACAGTGGTCTCCATCAGCTTCTGTTGTCATGTGTTGAGTTGAGCTGCTGCTTGGAGGCTCCACCTCTCTCTTCTCCTCACTTTCATCTTTATCATCTTCACTCTTCACAGTGACACCAATCACTGGGAACTCCTCCAGTCCTCCGAGATGCTCTCCCTCCTGTCTGATGCTGTGATCCTCCTCTTCCTCTTTAATGTGGGGGGGGCTGTGGCTCCTCATCTTCCTCTTTTATGTGGTGGGGCTGTGGCTCCTCCTGCTCCATCCCGGAGTTCCACTTCTGCTGCGCAAGGGAAAGATAGTCTTCACTGCGGTACACAGGAAGACAAAGACATGCTTTAGAAAAGACCAGCTTTTCTCTGTCACGTGAGGCATTGTCCTGCATCAGCATATGTTCTGACAATGACTCGGAGGATCTTATTAGTGTCCCTCACAGCAGACAGGGGTACCTCCAGCTGACCTGCAGTAGTGTAATATACAGACGTGAAAAATAAAACACCTCATAAGGTGTCCTGATGCTTCTACATTAGGGGGGTTTCACGAGACACAAACTCACAAGCTGAGACGCTACACGAGATTGGATACTGGGTACCATGAAAAAATATGAGTACACAAACACAATCACAAAACAACGCAGGTGCATTTCGAAATGTTTATTGTCCCACAAATTATTGACAAGCAATATTATTGTCAACATTCATTTCAGGCCAAATTAATCACTTATGTTATTATTATATTTTTCATAGACACACACACACTTTAAGACAAACATTTTAAGACCAGTTGAATATTTGCAAGAATTGACATTTTGCACTGGTCTTAAGGACGTTCTAAGTCAAGCATCAAAATGCAAAAAGAAGAAATGGGAGTGACAGAAAAAATGTTTGGAGCAAGCACTTTATGGCAAACGAGCATTAAAGTGAAATAGGCTGCTCTTCAGCTCATCAAACGTTTTAGACCACAGCTAAAAAACACCCCAAATCTCGTAAAATAGAAAAAAAGCGTTGAAAGAAGTACTCGCTCATGAGTAGCTGCGCCATTCTTGTTAATCACCTCAAAAATGGGTTTGGGCATGCTTGATGTCAGTCTTTCCAGGTGGCTGGTGGGAAGGTGGTGAAGACAATTCCATTTATATGTGGCGTACGTCAAGAAAATTGACCTTGACGGAGCTTTTCACGAGTAGTGTTCATGAACAAATACTGAGCTGCTAAACATCTTATAAAGAAAGAAACATCCTATTACAAAGAAACTAACCTGCTCTGCGTAACACAATTTGAGGCTGCTTGAAACAGCATCTCGTAGTTGACTTTGTCGCTCGTTCTCGTCTTTTGTTCGAGAAAGTTCCTCCTCGGACTCTGCCATCGTTCTTTCCAACAGCCTTCAGCCAACATCTTCAACAGCCGCAGTTAGTAGGCTGATTCACGAACGCGCTCAAGCAGTTGTACTTGACACACTTTCACACAATCGCAACACTACACTCACACTTGATCTCTGTTTGGCAATGTGCTGCTAACTTCCGGGTCTCTTTGTTCCCACCGAGCAAGCTAACCTAGCCCGTTAACCTTCGACGTTCACTGAGACGAGTTCATTCTGACATGAATGCAACTGTCTGCCGCTGTCACTTAATATCTGCGTCGTTCACATTACACATTTTAACATTTATCAATTGTGTTTGTCTCCGAAGGAAACACGGAAAAGGTATACAGTATTCCAAAAGGTGGTGGTCAGTGTGCGCATGCGCTCTACAACGTCACTTCCTCGATGCATTATTAATAAATAATATAATAATCATATTATTATTAATGAACCATCATTTAAACAACATGAAAAAGGGCACTTTGAAAGTTTATCATATTGCCTACTTTACTAGATTAATTGAAGATATTAAAAACCAACTCAACTTTAATTTAATTTGGTGAAATAAAACCAATAATACCACAAACGACTTACCATATATGGTCAAAGAATGTAAAGCTGGAGTACTCAAGGCAATAGACTTTGATTGTGAAAATGATGACAGTATGTTAAAATTGAATTGGTTGAAATCATGGATGTAAAAAATGTAAATATAAATCCATCCCCAAAAAGTTATTTCTTCTAAATTATTCATTAATTTATTATAAATGAAGAGGATTAGCAGTGTTAACGCCACCCTGCCCTGATCTCTGTCCAGTGATCTCCTAACCATAGTACAGAGGCTGAACAGGCATATGGTGTCCAGTTACTCCCGACAGATCCCGAGGCGTGCCCAGGCCGGTTGAGAGGCTTCGTCTCTCCAACGTGTCCTGGTTCTTCCCTGAGGCCTCCAACCGGCGTGATGTGCCTTGAACACCCCCGCAGGGAGGGTCTGGGAGGCATCCTGACCAGATGCCCGAGCCACCTCATCTGGCTCCTCTCAAACGGTTCTACTCCAAGTTTCTCCCGGATGACAGTTCTTCTCACCTTATTTCTAAGGCCCCAGCAACTCTCCGGAGGAAACTCATTTCGGTTGTACCCACGATCTTTCCTTTCGGTCACTACCCAAAGTTCATGCAGTCGCATGACTGCAGACTCTGCAACAATCTGCCTGTTGATAACATGTTCCATCCTTCCCTCACTCGTGGACAAGACCCCGAGGTAGTTGAACTCCACCACTTGGGGCATCATCTCATCCCCGACCCAGAGATGGCACTCCACTCTTTCCCAGTCAAGAACTGTGGGCTTCAACTAGAAATTGCCGATTCTCATCCCAGCTGCTTCACACTCGGCTGCGACGGTCAAAGTCGATCGTCAAACTGCGGCCAATGGTGTCCTGCTGCCAAGTGCACGTGGACACCTTTATGTTTGAAGAAGGTGTTGTTGACAAACTGCGAGGAGCACAGAAGTCTATCAACAAAGTACCGCGCGCATTCAATCACGCCTCTCCAGGTCTGACTGTCGCTGCCAATGTGGGCGTTGAAGACCTCAGCAGAACAAGAGAATCCCGTGAGGGAGAACTATACTTGATGATATACATAATGTATACATTTTTAATGCACACATTGTACATCTAATACAGCTGACACAAACAATGATATAAAACAATTTATATCAAGCTAGGACAAATGCATGTTCCCATTCTTAAACAACAGTAAACTCATCTTAAAGGTACACAAGGTCTCGCTGATTATCAGGAAAGCTTTCAAGCTGAGAACCTGTGCAGATTTTGCCAAGGGAGGCATACAAACCAAAGATGTGACTTGGTTTCGACTTAGGACCACAGACCAGCACAACTCCATCACAAATGAACTGAGAGATCAACCTGAGTTTCAGATAGAAGTGATTCTAATATAGTTAGTAATAATGATCACAATAATAAAACATTGTATTTATCAATTCGTTTGACTTACATGAAGAGAAGATCAAATTTTATGCCAAATTTATTCAGAAACCCATGAAATTCCAAAAAGGTCACATACTTTTTATGCCACTGTATTATATCATTACAGCTGATTGATTTTAGACTTTTACACCAAATGCCCTTCCGGACGCAACTCTGGCTAGGCATCAAACCCACTGGAATCCCTTGTGTGTGTTTATGAAAGAAAAGTGTGTTCATACATGCGATGAATGAAATAAACATTGCAAACATTTCATCGTCAGTCACCAAGGTTAAAAGTCGCTATTTACACAACTTTAGTTTTTTTAAAGAGTAATACTGTCTTGCTTATTCCTACTTCTCTATGTTCTTCAAAATCCAGCTGGAAGCGTCCTTTCAAAAAAGTTTAAGATACTCCCCAGTGTGGATTCTTCTGTGTTCAGTCAAGCCTGTGCTATTTGTGAATCGCTGACCACACATTGAACAAGCAAAGATTTTTTCTCTCGTGTGTGTTCTTGTGCGTGTCCGGTCAAAGAAATCTTCTGCGAAACTTTTACCACACACTGTGCAAAGAAAACGATTCTCACCAGTGAGTATTCTTGTGTGTGTCCTTAAAGCAACTTTTTGAGAAAAACATTTACCACACTTTGTGCAAGGAAAAGGTTTCTCTCCAGTGTGTATTCTTGTGTTTTTTTAAATCACTTGTTTGAGAGAATCTTTTACCGCACACAGTGCAAGAAAAAGGTTTCTCTCCAGTGTGTATTCTTGTGTGTATCTTTAAGTTATACTTTTTACAGAATCTTTTACCACACACCATGCAAGGAAAATCTTTCTCTCCGGTGTGTATTCTTAAGTGTCCTCTGAAATCACTTCCTTGAGAGAATCTTTTACCACACACTGTGCACAGAAAAGCTTTCTCTCCAGTGTGTAATTTTTCGTGTATGTTCAAATTTGACCGTCGAGAGAATTTTTTACCACACACTGTGCAAGCAAAAGCTTTCTCACCAGTGTGTATTCTTGTGTGTCTCTTTAAATCACCTGTTTGAGAGAATCTTTTACCACACACTGTGCACAGAAAAGCTTTCTCGCCAGTGTGTATTTTTTTGTGTATGTTCAAATTTGACGGCCGAGCGAATTTTTTACCACACACAGTGCAAGGAAAAGGTTTCTCTCCAGTGTGTATTCTTGTGTGTATTTTTAAATCATATTTTTTACAGAATCTTGTATCACACACCATGCAAGGAAAGGCTTTCTCTCCAGTGTGTATTGTTGTGTGTTTTTTTAAATTACTTGTTTGAGAGAATCTTTTACCACACACCGTGCAAGGAAAAGCTTTCTCTCCAGTGTGTGTTTTTGCGTGAATATTCAAATTTGATCGTCGAGAGAATTTTTTACCACACACTGTGCAAGGAAAAGGTTTCTCTCCTGTGTGTATTCTTGTGTGTTCTTTCAAATTGGACTGCATAGAGAATCTTTCACCACAAATTGAGCAAGTGAAAGGTTTCTCTCCTGTGTGCCTCATGTGTCGTATCAGATTTCTCTTGTGAACAAAAGTTTTGTCACAATGAGAGCATTTCCAGCGTGTGTTGTCAGTGTGACATGTCATGTCAGCTTCAGAGTCTTCATCATCAGTGTCAGGAGAGTGTGACGTTGTGTCGTCACTATCTGATAGTGGAGCTAAGAGGTTGTGTGCTTGTGATCCTCCACAGTGGTCTTCATCAGCTTCTGTTGTCATGTGTTGAGTTGAGCTGCTGCTTGGAGGCTCCACCTCTGTCTTCTCCTCACTTTCACCTTCATCATCTTCACTCTTCACAGAGACAACAATCACTGGGAACTCCTCCAGTCCTCCAAGATGCTCTCCTCTCTGACTAATGCTGTGGGGGGGCTGTGGCCCCTCTTTTTCCTCTTTAATGTGGGGCTGCCGTGGCTCCTCCTCTTCCTCTTTAATGTGGGGGGGTTGCGGCTTTTCCTCTTTAAGGTTGGGGGGGTGTGGTGCTTCCTCTTTAAGGTTGGAGGGGTGTGGCTCCTCTTCCTTGTTCATGTAGGGCGGCTGTGGCTCCTCTTCTTCCTCTTTAATATGGAGGGGTTGCGGCTCCTCCGCTTCCACTTTTAAGTTGGGGACCTGTGGGTCCACATCCTCCTCTTCCTTTTTAATGCTTTCCATCCTGGATTTTCACTCCTGCTGCTCGGTGGGGAATATGTTGTTTACTGATGTCTGCAGGACACAAGAAGACAAAGACACACTTTAGAAAAGTCCAGCTTTTACCTTAGTTTATTTGAAACATGCATACAAAAATGTTTTGAGCAGGAGCAGACTTACCATTAGGCAAAGGGACCCCAAACGTCTTGTAAAAAATGATTTTTTTCTTGAAAGCACATATTACTGTTTAATCTTAATCCACATGCTTAAAACTACATCAAAATGCGTAATCTATCATGATTGTTTTGACCTCTCCGGCCTCCCTTCTCATGCAATGGACTATTCCATGTTACTGCGCATGTGCAGATTGATTCAAGAAGACGCTGGCAAAACAAACTTGTTGGTAGGGTTGGGCATTGAGTCTTGAGGGAACCGGGACTAACATTCGAACTCTACTGGGATTGTTCAGATCTTTTTATTTCAATTCCTAGTTTCGATGCTTACTTCGTAGACCGGAAGAAATAGCCGCAAACACCAACAGAGAAGAGGCCGGAGAGCACCAGCAAACAAGACGTGGCTAAAAAGTTTAGCTTAGCTTCATAAAAAAAAAGAGCGGTCTGTGATCAATGATATGATGCACGACCAACATGATTCATGTTCACACATTCATGATGTAGAAATAACACAGTACCTCGTCTTTGATGCGCCATGTCGAACTTCCTCTAAGCAGTCAGAATCAGGGAGGTCCAACAATAAATTACAGTACATGTGTCTCATGTCGATGTAACCCACAGTTTCAGGATGCTAGCTGATGAGGAAGTTGGAAGTTGCGCAGTACACCTGTTAGCAACAGGCAAGGGACCTTCTCAATCCACACAACACAATTACAACCTTCAAAATAAGTATATCCTGTTTCATTTTCTTAACAAAATAAGGGTGCAATAAAAAAATGTTTTACACATTGAGGCAGAAAACAAAGTTCACTATGTTTCAAAAATAAACACCTTTTGTGGAAGTGTACTCCTGTAAAAAGAAACTTCATCACATTTATATTCAAGTTGAATGCTTTGATATTTATACAACGTTTGAACATATCCCTGTCAGAAATTCATAGTCAAGTTGATAAAAAGTTGATGTAATTAAAAGAAATCACAGAAAAATTCAGACATTTTATACAAAAATAACTCTGGTTAGCACCCTTCTTTAAATCATGCAAACTTTTGTGACGCTGCCTTTTAAAATCTTTGGAATCGAGAATCATTAGGAACCGGAATCGGGATCTTTCAAATTCCAACGATGCCCAACCCTACTTGTTGGCACGGTTTGGGGAAAAAATGAAGGAGTTACCCCAGTGGAGCGGAGACGAGGAGAAGGCGAGAGGAAAACAAACAGTTTTTTAACACAACGACCAAAGGTGTCAACCTTTTTCACAGTCACATCAAACAGACTCATGAGGACGGCAAGAGCCAGACGCTCTTGACAGCAGCAGCCGCGGAGAATGCAGTAGTTGCAGAGATGAAGCTGAAAGTGATGCTTTTCATCGCAAAGATGTGAGTATTAAAGCGGTAAACTATATGAACTGTCGCTGAATGGTCTTATCAATTCCAGTAAAAGCGTTGAGGTGATTCACTTGTTAGGTAATAATGAGTAAACACGCCCCTGCATATACCAATACATGAGTACAACAGTGTAACAACACAACAAAAACCCAAAACATGTTAATATAAACGCAGAAGAGAATTTAAAAATATCTATCTGGTCATGCGAGTATCGATACAACACTGACACGAGCCCTTAATATCGATACGATGCCTATGTGGAGTATATAAAGAAAATGGACGTTGACGCACAAAAGCTTTTTATGAGTGTTGTTAATGAACAATTAAAAAACTTATAAACATGAAAGTAAGAATGAAACACAACCCACCTTTTATCACCAACGCAGACAAACAGACACGCACGAGCATCTCAACAACAGAACTCCGACTGGCTCTGTGGTCCTACGAAGGACGTCTAGCTGCCCTGCAAGGTGCCTGGCGTAAAAACAAACATGAAGTCCGCCCTAAACAGTGCCTGTACTAAATATAAACGGATAATTAGGGAATTTACTCCAAGTAGCCCACTACGTTCAACAGGCTCAGTTTTGACTTTATACGGAAACCAAAGCACACTATATTAGACAAGGTAATTTAATTAAACAATTTGAAGGATTGCAAGCTATTGAATGTGAACCCTAAAAATAAATGGGCTTGGGTCATTCATAAGAAGCACATACACACATACACGCCTACAGAGATACCTGTAAATGTAAATGTAAATGTAAATGTATACATATACATATACATATACATATACATATACATATACATATACATATACATATACATATACATATACATATACATACTCACAACTTCCCCACATAACTCACTGATTTATCCACGGTGTTATCATGTTGTTGGGTTTATTACAGTGATGGTGATGTCGGAAATAAGATTATTAACAGTTATTGTCAATTTGTTCACCATTATAGTTAATCGTTTAATTACCATTGTTACCACTAATCGGTGTGACTGTTTCGATGCAGTATTAGCACTGTGGCTGTTATTGTTGTTGCTGGTGTTGTTATCTCTCCCTGTAGTGTCCCCCCTCTGTCTTCTTTTCTCTTCTTCTCTGTCCCCGCCTGCTGTCACTCCAAATGCGCATAACAATAAACATTTAATAAAGTCAAATCAGAATCTCTGCACCAGGAGAAGAGTATCTCACACTTTTCCCTGTTTAGCATGTAAGGGCATCAAGATCAACAATACTGTCCGCCCCAATGGCTGGACAGGACAAAAATAAATAAATATTATTAATATACAACAGAAAAAAGGCACTTGGAAAGTTTATCAAGACGTATTAATTCTGTCTAATTTCATGCCGTACTGCTTAAATCATTAAAGATATAAACCACCTCAACTTTATTTTAACTTAAAGTAAACCCCTTTATATCAAAAAGGGTCAAAACGTCTAAAAAAGGAGGACTCAAGGTAATAGATTTTGATCTTTAAAATGGTACACTTAAATGGTTGATTGTTCATGGATTAAAAAAATTGGGATTCCCTTTGGTACTGCATCCCAAAAAAGATTACATTACATTAAAAGTACATATTACTTACTATAAATTAAAATCAGCTATGAATATACGATACTACAAAGCTGGTTAAGATGTTAGTGGGATATGTCACCGTGGTAACCATACCCCACTTTGTGGAGGTAATATTGGGTGCTATCAGTTAATAAAAGCCCCACCCACCGACCAATCAGTTGTCTCTGAAAATGACATCAGTGTTTCACACAGGTCTGCAGTTTGAAAGATACTTTATTCATCGGCAAGAGAAATTCACTAGTTTGTCCTGTTCATGTTGCTTATTAAAGGTCAAATATACAATTCTCAAGTCTAAAACAAGCAGTGATTTGATAAATTATTTGAGAAATGAAACAAACATTGCACATATTTTATCATAAGATCCGTTAGCTATGTACTTAACTGATGTTTTTTGAAATCCAACTGGATGCGTCCTTTCAAAAAGTTACTCCCCAGTGTGCATTCTTATGTGTTTGGTCAAGCTTGTAGTATCTGTGAATCGCTGGCCACACATCGAACAAGAAAAGTTTTTTTCTCTACCGTGTGTTCTTGTGTGTCTTATCAAAGATATCTTCCAACAGAAACTTTTACCACACACCGTGCAAGAAAAAGGTTTCTCTCCAGTGTGTACTCTTGTGTGTCTTTTTAAGTGAGGCGTTTGAGAAAATCTTTTCCCACACACTGTGCACGGAAAAGGTTTCTCTCCAGTGTGTATTCTTGTGTGTGTTTTTAAGTCTCCTTTTTTACTAAATCTTTTCCCACACACCGTGCAAGGAAAAGGTTTCTCCCTAGTGTGAATTTTTGTGTGGTCTTTCAAACATGAACGCTGAGAGAAACTTTTACCACACACCGTGCAAGAAAAAGGTTTCTCTCCAGTGTGTATTTTTGTGTGGTCTTTCAAATGTGACGGCTGAGAGAACCTTTTACCACACAGCATGCAATGAAAAGGTTTCTCTCCAGTGTGCATTCTTGTGTGTTTTTTTAAAACACTTTTTTGACTAAATCTTTTCTTACACACCATGCAGGGAAAAGGTTTCTCTCCCGTGTGTATTTTTGTGTGTTCTTTCAATTGTGAACTCTGAGAGAATCTTTTACCACACACCGTACAAGAAAAAGGTTTCTCTCCGGTGTGTGTTTTTGTGTGGGCTTTCAAATGTGGCCGCTGAGAGAATCTTTTACCACACAGCATGCAAGGAAAAGGTTTCTCTCCAGTGTGTATTCTTGTGTGCGTTTTTAAAACACTTCTTCGATTAAATCTTTTCTTACACACAGTGCAAGCAAAAGGTTTCTCTCCAGTGTGTATTCTTGTGTGTTCTTTCAAACGTGCACGCTGACAGAATCTTTTACCACACACAGTGCAAGGAAAAGGCTTCTCTCCATTGTTTACGTTTGTGTGTTCTGTCAAATTTGACTGCAGGGAGAATCTATCAGCACAGATTGAGGAGACACAACATTTCTCTCCTGTGTGTCTGTGTCTTGTCAGACTTCCCTTGCCAACAAAAGTTTTGTCACATTGAGAGCATTTCCAGCGTGTGTTGTCAGTGTGACATGTCATATCAGCTTTAGAGTCTTCATCATCAGTGTCAGGAGAGTGTAACATTGTGTCATCACTATCTGATAGTGGAGCTAAGAGGTTGTGTGCTTGTGATCCTCCACAGTGGTCTCCATCAGCTTCTGTTGTCATGTGTTGAGTTGAGCTGCTGCTTGGAGGCTCCACCTCTCTCTTCTCCTCACTTTGGTCATCTTCCCTCTTCACATAGACACCAATCACTGGGAACTCCTGCAGTTCTTCAAGATGCTCCCCCTCCTGACTGACGTTGTGATCCTCCTCTTCCTCCTTAATGTGGATGGGGCGTGGCTTCTCATCTTCCTCTTTAAGGTTGAGGGGCTGTGGCTCTTTCTGTTCCTCTTTAATGTGGGGGGCCATTGTCTCCTCTTCTTCTTCTTGAATGTCAGGGGGTTGTGGATCCACATCCTCCTCTTCCTTTTTAATGTGGTCCATCCTGGAGTTCCACTCCTGCTGCTCAGGGGGAAGATGTTCTTCACTAACATCTGCAGGACAGAAAGCAAAGACACGCTTTAGAAAAGAAGAAGAGGTAGAGCAGGTCACCCAGAAAGTGGATGATTGGCGGTTCGATCCTCCCTGCCTCCTGTTGTTGTGTCCATGGGCACCCACCTTGCCTCCAGCGCTGCCCACACTACAGTAGTGTATGTATGTGAATGAACGTTTGGTGGTGGTCGGCGAGGTCCTAGGCGCAAATTGGCAGCAACATTTCCGTCAGACTACCCCAGGGCAGCTGTGTATACAGATGTAGTTTACCACCACCAGTGTGTGACTGAGGAGTGAACGAATAATGGGTTCACTTCATTGTGAAGTGCTTTGGGTACCTAGTGCTATACAATTAAACCCATTATTATTGTTATTAAAAGTTCAACTTTTACTTTAGTTTATTTGAAACATACATCCAGTTTTACATTGAAATATATCACATATACACCTGATCAAAACTTGAAGGCTAGTTTAAAAATTGAAAAGGTTCCAAGTAGAGCTTCAAAATGCAAAAAGAAAAAATGTGAGTGAGACAAAAATGCTTTGAGCAGGAGCGGACGTACCATTAGGTAAACACAGGCAACTGCCTAGAGCCCTGAGATTTCCAGGGGTCCCCAAACATCTCATACGAAATGATTGTTGATTTTTTGTCTTCTATTTAATGTCGGGATGTTCGATAATATAGTCCCACCGATATTACTGGCCCGATATTGACATAAAAATGTAATATCCGTAGATATCGCTATGGGGTGTTTTCCCAATAATGAATACTAATTTTAAAAAGTGCTGTACCCTGTATATAGGCCTATGCAGTGGTGGACTTTGTGAATTTTGGGGCCAAAGGCGAACATAGTGGGGGGTCCTCTTCATATGTTCTTTTAACACAAAAAAGCAGGAAAGGCAGCCTCAGATGTAAAACCAGTGTATGTCAAAATGCCAGATATTTACTTTTTAACAAGAACAAACCAGACATCATCACAACAGATGTGTGTGTGTGTTTCAGAGAGAAAGAGGTGTGTGTATGTATTGAGGGTGAAGATGAACAATTACAATGTAACAAAAGCAATTACTAAATAATATATGCCAACAGTGATAAAGTGTCAGGATGAAGGCATGGAAAAGGGGAGAAATCAGTTGTTTGCAAAGATGAATTATTGTTATGTATGTGAGACAGACATAACGTGGATGCTCACTATTTTGTTGAAGTACATCCATACTGTTGTCCATGTATTTCATAGCATACATTTCAAAGAAAGAAAGTCCTACTTGTTGTGTAACTTCTCACTGGACTTCACACATAGGTGAGATGTCGCTATCCCTTTTTAAAGGAAAAGTGGAATTGGAATTTTGCCCTTAAAGCATCCAGATTTTTTTTAGGAGGCATTTCTGTGATGTAAACGTATTCATCTTTTGAACACATTGTTTTGAGAAGCCAAACTCTTCACTTAAATGGCCCCAGCATCAAAGCAGAATTACGTTCTTCATCACCGAAATCTGACCAAAACTGGGCTTGGGGGGTAAGTCGTTGTTCATGTACTACACTGCTGATGGGGATGTCATACAACTTCATGTAAAAAAATCCAGACTATCCCTTTAAGGTGTTTTTACTCACATGATAACAGAATGGAGAAACAGGATGGGCCCCTCAGAGCTGAGGCACTGCGGCATTAAGTCATGTCTAGTTTACGTAATGTCTTCTAAACACCATTCCAGGATAGGAACAAGGCTGCAAAGCATTACACATGTTATATACACATCTTTTGACAGTGATATGTAAATGTTTACATTCTGTGTTTTGAAGGCGACTGATGTTCATCTCCATGTCTTAAGGCTTAAGTCCATGTTCTGCAAGTTCTCCGTTTCAACTCCAAATTATTCTTTCTTTCTTAAAAACTACTGACACATCGCTCAAATGTTCTCTGTACTCACCGTCAACATCGTCTGTCTCGTACACCGCCAAGTTTGTGTCACTGAGTGATGATGTCGCTTACGGAATTGAGACTGAACTGCAAGAGCTAGTTTGTCATAGTTGGCGCCATAAACTATAAAAGTCATTTTGCAAATTTCCCGTTCGCTTTCAAAAATCGAACAATGTAAAACATAATTACAAAAAATATATAACATATTTAAGCGAAGTTGACCAATCCTGTCAAGGACCAAGAACCAAGTTTATTTGTATTTCAAAATTGAAGGTGTTTTTACTCACTTCACATCATCACAGAAAGGAGAAACAGGATCAGGCCCTCAAAGCTGAGGCGCTTGTTTTTTTTTTTTTTTTCAATGCCAGTCTTCAGTAAAAACAAAACTGTTACCTGGATGCTGCTTTTTCTTTTCACGTTTTAATTTATGTTTTTTATATACACATATAGATATATATAAAATGGAGCTGTTCATTGAAGACTTAATTTGCCGTCATGTAATTCTTACATTAGTAATTCATTTTACACAACACACATAACTTGGTAATAAATTAATTTAAGACAAAAAATCTGAGGAGCCACTTGGGAGGCCAAAGATGCGGCTCTTTTTAGTGAGCCAAGCCAAACGAACTGGCTCTCTAAAAGGAACCGGAATTTCCATCACGGACACTGACACGTGCCCTTGATAGCGACACAATGCAAATGTGGAGTACATCAAGAAAATGGACCTTCACGGTAAAAAGCTTTTCCATGAGTAGTGTCAATGAACAAATACAACGCTTATAAACATGTGAGTAAGAATGAAACCCAACCCACCGTTTATCACCAACGTAGACATACGGACATTTACGAGCACTTCAACAACAGATGGCTCTGTGGTCCTACAAAGGACCCCTAGCTGCCATGCAAAGTGCCTGGCGTAAAAGAAACATGAAGTCCGCCCTGAACAGTGCCTGCACTAAATATATACGGATAATTAAGGAATATACAATAAGTGGCCTACTACTTTCAACAGGCTCAATTATGACTTTATATGGAAAGAAAAACACACTATATTAGACAAGGTAATTGAATTAAACAATTTGAAGACAGAGGATTGCAAGCTATTTAATCCGACAGCCTAAATACCTTATGATTCCATATTCCAAATATAATATTTTCAGATCTGGGTGGAATATTTCAAAACATTTTGCGAGTTATATTGGATGATAAGCCCCCACCACTAAACAATCAGTTGTCTCTGCAAATGACGTCAGTGTTTCCCAGAGGTCTGCAGATTATGTCCTGTTTGTTATGTTTGTTAAAAGGTCAAATATACAATTCTTAAGTCTAAAAGAAGAAAAGTGATACATTTGATAAATGAAACAAACATTGCAAACATTTCGTCATAATGTCAGTTAGCTACGTTAGACGTCTGAGAAATAGCTGTTTTGCACAAGTTTTATTTTGTATGATCATGTTCTTTTGAAATCCAGCTGGGTGCGCCCTTTCAAAAAAGTGTTCACGTTACTCCCCAGTGTTTTTTTCGTTAGTGTGTGTTGTTGTGTGTCTTATCAAAGATATCTTCCAGGAGAAACGTTTACCACACACTGTGCAAGGAAAAGGTTTCTCTCCAGCGTGTATTCGTGTGTGTGTTTTTAAATCACTTTTTTGAAGAAAGTTTTTCCCACACACCTTGCAAGGAAAATGTTTCTCCCTAGTGTGTATTCGTGTGTGTGTTTTTAAATCACTTTTTTGATTAAATCTTCTCCCACACACCGTGCAAGGAAAAGGTTTCTCGCCAGTGTGTATTCTTGTGTGTGTTGTTAAATAACTCTTTTGATTAAATCTTTTCCCACACACTGTGCAAGGAAAAGGTTTCTCTCCAGTGTGTATTGTTGCGTGTTTGTTAAAATTTGACCGCCGAGAGAATCTTTTCCCACACACCGTGCAAGGAAAAGGTTTCTCTCCAGTGTGTATTTTTGTGTGTTCTTTCAAATGTGACCGCTGAGATAATCTTATACCGCACACCATGCAAGGAAAAGCTTTCTCTCCAGTGTGTATTTTTGTGTGCACCTTCAAATTTGCCCGCTGTGAGAACCTTTTACCACACACTTTGCAAGGAAAAGGTTTCTCTCCAGTGTGTATTCTTATGTGTTGTTTCAATTTTGACTTAGAAATGAACCCTTTACCACAAACTGAGCAGGTGAAAGGTTTCTCTCCTGTGTGCTGTCTCATGTGTACTGTCAGCTTTCCCTTGCCGCCAAAGGTTTTGTCACACTGAGAGCATTTCCAGCGTGTGTTGTCAGTGTGACATGTCATACTAGCTTCAGAGTCTCCATCGTCAGTGTCAGAAGAGTGTGATGTTGTGTCGTCGCTATCTGATAGTGGAGCTAAGAGGTTGTGTGCTTGTGATCCTCCACAGTGGTCTCCATCAGCTTCTGTTGTCATGTGTTGAGTTGAGCTGCTGCTTGGAGGCTCCACCTCTCTCTCCTCCTCACTTTCACCTTCATCATCTTCACTCTTCACAGTGACACCAATCACTGGGAACTCCTCCAGTCCTTCAAGATGCTCTCCCTCCTGACTGATGCTGTGATCCCCCTCTTCCTCTTTAATGTGGGGGGCCTGTGACTCGTCATCTTCCTCTTTTATGTGGGGGGGCTGTGGCTCCCCCTCTTCCTCTTTAATGTGCGGGTGCTGTGGCTCCTCCTGCTCCATCCTGGAGTTCCACTCCTGCAGCTCAGGGGGAAGATAGTCTTCACTGACGTCTGCAGGACACAAGAAGACAAAGACATGCTTTAGAAAAGTCCAGCTCACGTGAGACAGTCCTGCACCAGCATATGTTTTGACAATGTCTCTGAGGATCTCATTAGTGTCCCTCACAGCAGTCAGGGTACCTCCAGCTGACCTCCTGTAGTATGGTATACAGACATGTGAAAAAAAACACTTCATAAGGTGTCCTGATGCTTTTACATTAGGGGTTTCACGAGCCTCACAAACACACAAGCCGAGACGATATACAAGATTGGGTATTAGGTACCATGAAAAAAAATACATGACTCGACAAACACACTTTTTAAATTTAAGTCACAAAACAATGCAGGTGCATTTAGATTTTTTTTACTGTCCCACAAATTATTGACAAGCAATATTATTGTCAACATTATTTTGAGGCCAAATTCATCACTAATGTTATTATTATACAAGTATTTATTATACAGACACACACACACGCACACACGCACAAACATGCTTAATGCCAGTGTTTTCAGGAGGCGAGTGGGAATGGGTGCTGAAGATGGCTTCACGGAGGGCATCCACTGTCTGGAACTGATGTCCATTTTTGTAAACTTCCTTTGCCATCCATCCCCAAACGTTGTCAGTTGGATTTAGATCAGGGGAACACGCAGGATGGTCCAAAAAAGTCATCTTATTCCTCTGGAAGAAGTCCTTTGTCAGGCGGGCATTGTGATGTGCAGGGCTGTCACGTTGAAACACCCACAGAGTCATGCAACAGCACCACATAGTCAGCCGTTTGACATCCCTGCACAACCTGAAGCTCCATTGTTCCATTGAAGGAAAAAACAGCCCAGATCATGATGGCACCGCCTCCACAGTGCCGTGTGGAAAACATGTCAGGTGGGATCTCGTTGTCATGCCAGTAACTTTGAAAGCCATCAGGACCGTCAAGGTTCCATTTTTTCTTATCAAAAAAGAAAACTTTCTTCCACCTTTCAATGTTCCATGTTTGGAGCTTTCGTGCAGCTTCCAAATGTTGGAAACATCTCTAAAGACCTTGGCTCCCAAGGCCTTTAGAGATGTTTCTTCTTCTTAAAAGTCTTCTCTCGCAAATGCCGTCTGATGATTATTGGAATGCACTCGGGACCAGTAACAACGTTTGGCCTGAGGATCAACCCATGTCTTGACAGACAACCCATTGGATCCGGCATCCGTGACATTTTTGGGGTCTACCACTTGTTCCATAACCCTCAGGATCTTTGAAGAAGTTTCAAATGACTGTCCTACTGTGTTCAACCTCAGCAGCAATGGCGTGCTGCGAGAGGCCTTGCTTATGCAGCTCAACAATTCCATCACATTCAAAGAGAAAAAGCTTTTTTTGCCTTTGCCATCCAGAGCTCATGACAATGTGAATACAGGAAGAGAATACAGAAAACAGAAAATGACACTGAATCCACAATTTTGCCAACATTTTGGCTTTTAATGTTTTTTTTTAACAGGTACATGGGAATACAACTGTTCCCCAATTCAACATGTCCAAAAAGAAGTAGGACAAAGCAGAGCTTATTTCATCCTACTCCTTCTTCAGATCACCGCAATCACTATTTTTTTCTTGTGTTCATTGTATGTTGTTCACACAAAGTTAGGGGCATCGGGCAGCCGAGCAAAACCAAGGACAAAGGAAACGCACACCACAGGTGATCCCAATCCGACCCCGACACCTCTCACACACGTCAAAACCCCACAAGGGTACGTGCTGTATGAGTAGCTCAACAGATCAGATGTTAGAGTTGGCTCTGTACCAGTACAACGATCAGTCATTTATATTAACGTTTGTTTGGACATTAAAGCAAAACGAAACAAAAAATAGTACTCCCAACAGCGTCTGTGTAGACGCTACAATTCGATAGATACGTGGCGTACGTCAACAAAATAGACCTTGAGGGAGAAAAGCTTTTTGTGAGTCGCCTGAATGAACATATAGAAAGCTTATAAACATGTGAGAGTAAGAATGAAACTAACCTGCTTCCTGTAACACAACTTGAGGCGTCTTGAAAACAGCGTCCAGCAGTTGACGTTGTCGCTCGTTCTCTTTTGTTCCAGAAAGTTCCTCCTCGTACTCTGCTATCGTTCTTACCCACACTAGAAATATTTCTTCAACAGCTTCAGTTAGTTGGCTGATTCACGAACGCTCTCTAGCAATTATCATTTACACACAATCAAGATCTCTCCTTAGCGAGGTGTTGCTAACTCCCGGGTCTCTTTCATAGTAGCTAGCAAGCTAAGCTAGCCCACTACAGTGATGGAAATTCTCTTTTTCGTGAGCCGAGCCAAAGAAACCGGCTCTCTAAAAAGAGACGGCTCTTTCGGCCAAATTATGTCAGATATACATATACACACACACACACACACACATATGTATATATATACATATATACATATATACATATATATATATATATATATATATATACACACACACACACACACACACACAAACAGGCTACAAATGTGTATGGGTTGTTGCTGTGGCGACAAAGGGTCGCCTGTCAGTTTATTGGAATCACACTCACTCCGTACTTCTGAAGTTTTCTTAATGAAGTATGCCAAATCATGAACTGAGTCTGGGGTATCTTTAGTTTTCAAAGTCAAGTCTGGTAGATTGTACTGTCGTCCATACAATATCTCGAGCGGGGCCAATGATTGTCCTTCGGCTGGCACTATGTGCATGTTCATTCTAACAATGTCAATACATTCAGGCCAGGGGCGGCCTGTTTCCTTCGTTGTTTGACATAGTTTGCTCTTGATAGTGCCATTCGTCCTCTCAACCAATCCTGCTGATTGCGGGTGATACACACAGTCTTTTCAGGTCTATTTTAAAATGCTCTGCCAAGCTATTTATCACTTTGTTCACAAAATATGTTCCATTGTTGCTCCTAATTACTTGTGGAATTCCAAATGTTGGGATTATACCTTTGCATCATGTTTTTGCTACCGTTAATGCATCTGGTTTGGCCGTTGGGTATATTTCAACCCATTTTGAAAAGGCATCAATGATTACTAAACAGTATTCAACACCTTGAATCTTGTTTAGTTGGATAAAATCCATGTGAATGGTATGGAACGGAGGTGGGGGGGTCTGGGAAGCTCCCCCTTTGAGGGCGGACCTGCCTTTGTGGTTTATTCTTAATGCAAATGATGCATTGTCTGCAAATTTTTTTAGAACATAATGTAAATCCGTGTGTAGGGAAGGATCTATTAATGATCTCCACCATCCCCCTGTTGAGACATGGCACAACCCATGACTCAATTCTGCTGCCCATTAGAACATAGGACGCGGTGACCACGGTTTGTTATCAGGTCCTATGTAAATGCCATTCACAAGGGTGGCTCCGTTATTGAGCCAAACTTGTTTTTCTGAGGAGGTGCTTGGTGTCGTTTTTATTGTCTTGTAGATCTTCCTGTGCGCTTTTGTCATCGTCTTGTGCTGTGCAGATGGTGGCATGGCCTTGTGCAGCATCTTTTGCTGTTCTATCAGCTAGCCTGTTGCCCACCGTGACATCGTCAATGCCTTTTAGGTGTGCGTCGCACTTACAGATTGCCAATTGTTTGGGTATCTGGACTGCATTTAACAAATCTTGAAGTAGAGCTTGATGTGCTACTTCCCTGCCAGTGGCAGTTTTAAACCCTCTGAGTCGCCACTGTCTGCAGAACACATATGCGAACTGACTGTCTGTGTAAATGCTGACATTTCTATCCTTGAATAATTTGCATGCTTCTGTTAATGCGATCAATTCAGCTGCTTGAGCTGACAAATTTGACTTCAGTCTTGACTGTTTGGGCACTTTTGAGGTAGTTGTGATAGCCATATTTTTACCTAATTTGTTTTTTCTCACAGAACCATCTACAAACACTGTCTGTCCGGTGCTTAGGGATGTGTCTTGTATGTCCGGTCGTGGTTTGTAGATAGTTACTGCTTCGTGTATGCAATTGTGTGGTGTTCCATCACCAGGGAGAGGGAGCAGTGACGCTGGGTTAAGCGTTGTGCATCTCTCAATGGTGACGTGTGGTTGCGATAGCAACGTGGCTGTGCACATCAGATGACGTGATGGAGACAAGAAGGCCATGTTTGTCTGGAGCAACAATGCTGACACTGCATGCGGAACCTTGAGTGTGAGGGGATGAAACAGAACAACTTCCGCTGATGCAGTGATCGCCATGGCTGCGGCCAGAACAGCTTGAACACAAATGGGAGTGGCCTGTGCCACTGGTTCTAATTGGTAAGAATATTACGCAACAGGTCTCAGCTTGTCGCCATATTTTTGTAACAGAACAGAGGTCATAAAGCCTTGCTTTGCATCAACAGTCTGAACGGTTTATTATAAACTGGTAATGCCAATACTGATGCTTGGTGCAATTGTTGTTTCAAATTGTCAAATGTAGTACTCGAGTCCTGTGCCCATGTGATCTGATCACGCATTGCCATGGGTGTGGTGTAGATGAGATCTTGGAGCGGGCGTACTAGCGCTGCGTAGTCTAGTACCCATGCTATACAATAGTTGCAAAGGCCCAAAAAGGCCATCATTTGCTTCTTGGTGCGTGGTCTGGGACCGTCTACAATAGCTCTTTGACGATCCTGATTGATTGATCGGCCATATTGTGTCAAGTTGTTGTGTCATTTGTTGCCATAGTTGCATTTTGTCGCAGCTGACCTTGTTTCCGGTGTCAGCAAGGTATTTAAGTAAGGCCAATGTGTCCTTTTGACACTGTTCAAGTGTTGTGCTTACTAATAAGAGATCGTCGACGTAGATCAGAATTTGTCTGCCGTTTGGTGGCGTAAATTTGGATAAGCACGTTGTTATATTTTGACTGAAAATGGTCGGGGACTCCACATAACCCTGTGGTAGCCTCGTCCATGTTTGTTTTTCACCCTTGTAGTTGAACACGAACCAGTGTTGACTATCCGTATGTAATGGAATTGACAATCACAGAGAATCATTCTCCCTTTGGTTTGACTGAATTGAGCAAGGTGTGTGGATTTGGGACATTCGATGCTCTTTGGCGTACAGCTGTATTTACTGCACGGCGGTCTTGAGTTAGGCGCCACGATGTTGATGGTGGTGCCTTTTTAACTGGGAATATTGGTGTGTTACATGACGAGTCGGGACATGGCACCAATATCCCTGCGTCCCGTAGTTGTTGGATGACAGGTTTTATCCCCTCTTCAGCATCTGGCCTAAGAAGGTATTGCCTGACTAATGGTTTGAATTCTGAAGATCCTTTCATAATGACTGGCACGGCATTTTTCATACGGCCTACATCGGCTACTCCTTCACTCCATAGCGAGTCTGGGAGATCTTTGAGGGCTGTTTCTTGCTCCACCGTGAGGGGGAAACAGTTTGTCAGTTTGCAATGTGAACATTGGGTGTCAATGGTGCTCTGATTTTTAGTGAGATGCTGCTTGAAGAAGTAGATTATTTTTATGATGCCTAATTCACATATATTTACATTATTTAGTTGACTTACATTACTATGCATCATAATTAACATATATCTATATTACTTAGTTGATTTGCACTGCTATGTATTATAGTTTATCTTAACATATTCACATCACTTAGTAGTTACTTGGGCACCATAGTTAAGATATTCACGCACACACATCCTGACTTGGGTTTAATCTTTGGCCAGAGCAGGCGCGCTAGGTCAGCAGTTATATGACACATGCTGTGTTCCTCTCATGAACCTACAGAGTTCAGAGGAAGGGCAACACAGGTCAACAGGATGTCCCAGGAAAAACCCCCACCGTTTGAGTGCACACAGATGGCAGTTTCTCTCCAATGGACAAGCCTTATCAACGTCTGGCGGACTTCAGAGAATCACCACACCCACCGTCACGGATGCTATAAGACGCTTGGCCAAAAAGAGAAGGATGCTCTTCATGGTTGCCTGTGATGAGACCTGCGTATTTCTGTTGGCAACAGATACAACTACAGGAGTCCAGATACTGTATCTGTGGTAGTTTTGTTTGTTAGAAATAAAACTACTGATTTGGAAATGAACTGTCTTCGTCTCCATCATCCCTCGATAGAATTCCACGCTTCAGGCTCCATCCTGTTGATGGTGATATTTCGCCTCTTGTACTTTCTCTCCAGTCTGTTATGCGTTGCACTTGGAGGGCGTATCGGCTCATGGTGTGCCACTGCTCATTTGGGTGTTTCGTTAGGGACACACCAATCAGATGTTAATGGCTTAATGGCCTTTGGATGATTTATATCACAAAAGGATGTAGCCTTTCTGTAATATAAATAATTCAGTTCACAACTCTGTGGGCCTAGTTTGAAAAGCTCAGCAGTATACTCGCGATCTGGGCCGGGTGTGTGTTTATACCGCGTTGTCATGTGTAACGTGTGTTGCGTCATGGCGTCATGCGGTTGATTCTCGGCACTTCGGGCTGTCGTTAATAAATGTACTGCTGTTTGGGCGGTATCATTTCCGGGCATGTCAAGACTCCACCAATAGAATTGTTCAGTTTTTGCTTGGACCACATGAGCGTCAATATGGACGTTTACTGAATGTTTTATGACTGTGAGGTGTCCATCAGCTGTTGGGACGACAGCCAACTCGAGGTGTAACATTAGCTCACGTCCCGTTAAGTTGTGTGGACACTCTGGTGATAACAGAACTTGAGCTGTCACGACATCTGTGCTCAGTGACAGAACTGTTATTTGTAGTGGCGCACTTAAGGGTGTCATTTTAGCAATACCGTTTTCACCCCAGATCATGATGGGCCCCCCTCCACTGTGCCGGGTAGAAAACATCTCAGGTGGGATGTCCTTGTCATGCCAGTAACATTGGAAGCCATCTGGACCGTCAAGGTTACATTTTTTCTCATCACAGAATAAAACCTGTTTCCACCTTTCAATGTCCCATTTTTGATGCTCCCTGGCAAAGCCGAAACGGGCACTTTTGTGGCGTTGGAGGAGACAAGGTCTTTGAATTACTTTTTTGTTTTTTTAAACTCTTTTCCCATAGATGGTTATTGCGCTGCAGTCGGCACCAGTAAGTGCCTTAATTTGGGTCGAAGACCACCCTGTGTCTTGATGGACAGCCAATTGGATCCTTCGGCTTAGCGCAGGTGTGATTTTTTTTGGGTCTACCACGTGACTTTTTTGTTCCATAATGCTCAGGATCTTTAAAAAAATGTAGAATGACTGATTTACTGCACCCAACCTCAGCAGCCATGGCACGCTGCGAGAGGCCTTGCTTATGCAGCTCCACAATCCCACCACGTTGAAAAAGAGAAAGCTTCTTAGCTTTACCATTAGGAGGGCATGACAGTGTGAATGCCTGACAGAAAATGAACATTTTGAGCAGATTTTGGCTTTTATAGCCTGTGGTCCTAAACTTTTGATCAGGTGATAAACAACCTATTTCAGTTTGGGTTTTTTTGTTGAAATTACAAGCTCCAAATTTTTTTGGTCTCACGCCCCGTTAGCTAGTTCCGGTAGAGGACCGTTGAGGATTCGCCTGCTTAGCGCATGACTGTGGAATGTGCTTTTTGTCCTTGAATTGCCTGCAGCTTCTCTGAGCCCACGCATGTGGGGGTACTTGGTCATGCCTTGCACCCAAGGTGCTTCTTTATCTCAACCACTTTCTCTCAGTCCACTCACGATACTTTCCACATCCACAGAATAAACAGACAATCACAGTGATGCTTGAGTTTTTGATCAACTTCAGATAATAAAATAAAGTATGTACATTCATTGGTATTTGATATTGTAAGAAAATCTTTAAGAACGTTCAATAACCGAACAATGTAGAACATAATTACAAATGATATATAACATATTTAATAGGGATGTCCGATAAAATCGGCTCGATATGGGCTTAAAAATGTAATATGGTCAATATTAGTATCGGGACTTATAAAGAAAGCCAATAATAAACATAATGCTTTTTATAGGCCTATGGGCTCTTGTATTTTCCGGCGTGCGTATGATGACCTCATCAAACCGCCTCTCAAGCATGTAAACAACCTGTTCCTTCCATTCCATCCATCCATTTTTTATTCCGCTTATATTTAATAGTAGGAATGTTACAATTTCCGTAAGTAAGCAACGGTAAAATATGACACTGTGTGTGCGCGCTCGATTAGGAGAGTCCGTGGGTATGTCTGTGAAAATGCTGCTTTTTCACATATCGGGTGTATTTTCATTCGAATACATGTTTGTTAGGTAGATTACTTATTCCTTTTCAATTGTGTATCAGATTTACACTGAGTGTTGGACCACCTTGACTCATACGATGTTAAGACCAACTTTAAGCCTTTGAAACTCATGGATCGGAGCTTAAGGACAAGATAAAAGGTGTGTAGGATATAAATTCACTTTAATACCTATCTGCAGACTAAATTTCATTCAAATCTGTTGGTGCAAAATATATTAATGTTGGCCCGAAATGAATGTACATGCAAATCTGTAGTGTGGCGTGGAAACGAATACAGCGTGCTGCTACACTGAGAGTGCTAAGCCTAGATGAAAATGATGACACTTGGTTTTCTTCCCTGGACTTTTTGATGATAAAAAAAATGTAAATGGATACTCTGTTGACTTTTAAAACAAATGTCACACCCTAAGCCTAATCACGAGTAATTCTCAGATGTTTGGCAATGTTGTTTACAGCCACGTTGAGAAGCTAATTGCTGATGCTGTATACTACTAATAGCTTAACAACAGATATGTGTTAATTCCACAACAGGAAATACTGTATGCGATGTGCTATACCAGGAAGGGACGTTCCTGAATGACTTTTTAAAAAATAATTATTAATGAACTATAATACTGTATATACAACAGAAAAAAGGCACTGTGAAAGTTTTTATCCTGTCTACTCACATGCCGTACTGCTACAATCATGAAAGATATAAACCACCTCAACTTTCAATTCATTTAAAGTAAAACCCATTGTATCAAAAAGGGCACTATGGCCAAAGAATATAAAGATGGAGGACTCAAGGTCATAGATTTTGATTGTTAAAATGGTACCTTGAAATTGAATTGGTTGAAATCATGGATTTAAAAAAAAATTGTGATTCCCTTTCGTACTGCATCTCAAAAAAGTTCTTACATAGTTATTATAAAATTAAATAATTACTTCTGGATATACGGTACTACAACGCCGGTTAACATATTAGCGGGATATGTTGTGGGCATGTTAACTGTATCCTACTTTGTCAAGGTTAAAATGAATGATGACATATCAGTTGATAAAAGCTCCCCCCACTAAAAATGACGTTAGCGTTTCTCACAGGTCTGCAGTTCATGTCCTGTTTATTAAAAAGCCAAATATACAATGGTCATGTCTAAAAGAAGAAAAGTGGTACATCTTCCAAGAGAAACTTTTACCACACACCGTGCAAGGAAGAGGTTACTCTCCAGCGTGTATTCTTGTGTGTTTTTTCAAATGAGGTGTTTGAGAGAATCTTTTACCGCACACTGTGCAAGGAAAAGGTTTCTCTCCCATGTGTATTCTTGTGTGTTTGGTTAAATTACCTTTTAGATTAAATCTTTTCCCACACATCGTGCAAGGAAAGGGTTTCTCTCCAGTGTGCCTTTTTGTATGGTCTTTCAAATGTGACCGCTGAGAGAATCTTTTACCACACAGCATGCAATGAAAAGGTTTCTCTCCAGTGTGTATTCTCGTGTGTTTTTTTAAAATACATTGCCGATTAAATCTTTTCCCACACACTGCGCAAGGGAAAGGTTTCTTTCCAGTGTGTATTCTTGTGTGTTTTTCTAAAACAACTTTTTGAGAAAAACATTTACCGCAAACTGTGCAAGGAAAAGGTTTCTCTCCAGTGTGTATTCTTGTGTGTGTTTTTAAATCACTTTTTTGATTGAATCTTTTACCACACACCGTACATGGAAAAGGGGTCTCTCCAGTGTGTATTCTTGTGTGTATTTTCAAAACAACTTTTTTAAAAAAAGTTTTACCACAAAATGTGCAAGGAAAAGGTTTCTCCCCAGTGTGTATACTTGTGTGTTTTTTCAAATGACTTGCTTGCGAGAATCTTTTACCACACACCATGCAAGGAAAAGGTTTCTCTCCAGTGTGTATTCTTGTGTGTACTTTTAAATCATATTTTTCACGGAAGCTGTTACCACACACTGTGCAAGGAAAAGCTTTCTCTCTGGTGTGTATTATTGAGTGTCTTTCTAAACCACTTGCTTGAGAGAACCTTTTACCACACACGGTGCACAGAAAAGCTTTCTCTCCAGTGTGTATTTTTGTGTGTCTTTTTAAACCACTTGCTTGGGAGAATCTTTTACCACACTCTGTGCAAGGAAAAGCATTCTCTCCAGTGTGTATTCTAGTATGTTCATTCAGATTTGACTGCATACAGAATCTTTCACCACAAACTGAGCAGGTGAAAAGTTTCTCCCCTGTTTGTCTCATGTGTCTTAACAGATTTCTCTTGTGAGCAAAAGTTTTGTCACATTGAGAGCATCTCCAGCGCGTGTTGTCAGTGTGACATGTCATACGAGCTTTATAGTCTTCATCAGTGTCAGGAGAGTGTGATGTTGTGTCGTCACTATCTGATAGTGGAGCTAAGAGGTTGTGTGCTTGTGATCCTCCACAGTGGTCTCCATCAGCTTCTGTTGTCATGTGTTGAGTTGAGCTGCTGCTTGGAGGCTCCACCTCTCTCTTCTCCTCACTTTCACCTTCATCATCTTCACTCTTCACAGGGACACAAATCACTGGGAACTCCTCCTCCAGTCCTTCAAGATACTCTCCCTCCTGACTGATGCTCTGATCCTCCTCTTCCTCTTTAATATGGTGGGGTTGTGGCTCCTTTTCTTCTACTTTCAGGTTGAGGGGCCGTGGCTCCTCCTCTTCCTCTTTAATGTGTGGGTGCTCTCGCTCCCCCGCTTCCTCTTTAATATTGGGGGGCTGTGGATCCTTCTGTTGCATCCTGGAGTTCCACTCCTGATGCTCTGGGGGAAAATGTTGTTCACTGACGTCTGCAGGACACAAGAAGACGAAGACAAACTTGAGAAAAGTTCAACTTTTAGTTGACCTGATCAAAATTTTAAGACCAGTAAAAAAAATTGAAAAATTACAAAATAAAAGCCGCCACACCTTAAAAATGTTTTTTTTTAAACAATGTTAAGCAATATATTGTATGAATGGATATACTGTTTTTGCTATATAGATATATATAGCTTATTATTTACAGACATATTGACCACGTTCAAGCTTTGCTGGTTGTTGAAAAATGTTAAGTTAAATAAATAAATAGGCCACAAAAAAATGTGATCTGTCATTTTTAAAAATTGCAGACGCAGCAGCGGCATGACAGAGCGGCGGCAGTGCCATGCAGCCCACCACCACAGCTTCAGAAAATCCTAGGGGAAACCCTGGATTTTAAGTGGCCACACAAATACAAATGTTTTAAAAACGCATATTTTCTATGCATTTTGTCATGGGCGTTGTAACCGTATCCTACTTTGTCAAGGGTAAATTGAATGATGACATATCAGTTGATAAAAGCTCCGCCCACTAAACAATCAGTTGTCTCTAAAAATGACCTTAGCGTTTCCCACAGGTCTGCAGTTCATGTCCTGTTTATTAAAAAGTCAAATATACAATGGTCATGTCTAAAAGAAGAAAAGTGGTACATCTTCCAAGAGAAACTTTTACCACACACCGTGCAAGGAAGAGGTTACTCTCCAGCGTGTATTCTTGTGTGTTTTTTTAAATGAGGTGTTTGAGAGAATCTTTTACCACACACTGTGCAAGGAAAAGGTTTCTCTCCCGTGTGTATTCTTGTGTGTTTGGTTAAATTACCTTTTAGATTAAATCTTTTCCCACACATCGTGCAAGGAAAGGGTTTCTCTCCAGTGTGCCTTTTTGTATGGTCTTTCAAATGTGACTGCTGAGAGAATCTTTTACCACACAGCATGCAATGAAAAGGTTTCTCTCCAGTGTGTATTCTTGTGTGTTTTTTTAAAATACATTGCCGATTAAATCTTTTCCCACACACTACGCAGGGGGAAAGGTTTCTTTCCAGTGTGTATTCTTGTGTGTTTTTCTAAAACAACTTTTTGAGAAAAACATTTACCGCAAACTGTGCATGGAAAAGGTTTCTCTCCAGTGTCTATTCTTGTGTGTGTTTTTAAATCACTTTTTTGACTGAATCTTTTACCACACACCGTACATGGAAAAGGGGTGAAGATTTGGGAAAACTCCGGTTTCAGTGTATACGTGTGGACGGCAAAATTGGAGCTTTTCGCTTGTTGCCGACAAATGAGTAACAATTATGTGCCGTTATTTCCACATTAGATAAGTATAATTTAATGTGTGCAATGGTAAATTGCATTGCTGCTTCTAAGCATACTGAAATGTACGGAGCCCCGGAGGGGACATGGAGAAAAAAAAATATGATGGGTAAAAAAATGACGTTCTGTAAGCCTAAACATAAAACTACTTTCACTTGACACTGACTAACAAAGGCGCCATTATGGGCTTTCGGAGGACGCTACTGCTTTTTCTTTTCAATAAAGATAATTCAAATGAACACATATCGGCGCTGTAATCGATTGATATTGCAACATTTATTCCTTTTACTTCTTTGTTGTTGTTTTTTTTATCAGGGAATGAAAGAACCCTGGAGAATGGATTCTGTCATGTATGGACCTTTTTTACCTTGGAGTAATAGCACTGACTGTCCCTGACGCGTGGAGTGATATACATTGCACTCTCTGCACTCAAAATGGCCGCCGCCTTGCAGTAAAACAAATGTGCCGGAGACCATCTCTTTTCCCCCAATTTTATAAGTTGTGAAAGATACAACAATATCATGTCACCATGGGAGTCCATGTAACTGGACTCTATTTTCAAAGCAATGGATCATCCTCATGTGGACTATTTTTGGGCGATACTGCAAATTTTGGTATCGATCGGACACAATGCGAACAATTTAACCATTTATAAATACAACAATGCAACAACAAAAACACACATATATGCGAATACAAACACTGAAGAGACTCGAAAAATACCTTGACGGAGGAAAGGTTTTTTATGAGTAGTGTTAATGAACAAATACAAACAAATATAACCACGCGAGGGTAAGAGTGAAACTAACCTGCTCTGTGTAACTTGAGGCTTCTTCAAGAAACCCGTTTTTCACTCTGGCCCGTTGCTTCCTGAACCATAAAGAGTGGACGGCTAGAGTTGTACACCTGCTCAACATTATAGCAGGTACAATCTTCACATTTAAAACTCACCCATGTCTCTCTTCAGGAGTGAGTGTCACACACAAAACGTTTCCCCCTGCAACTTGTGCTAACTCGAAACATTTCCATTGCTGTCCCATGAACCTATTGCAGGGGTGCTCACACTTTTTCAGCCAAATGACCAAGTCCCTAAGAGATACCTCCTAGTATAAACATAGAAAAATGTATTTATGAATATATAAATGTGTAATATATTTGTAACTATATATACTAATGAGTATTTATGTACATTATACATGTATATCAGGGATGAACACGCTTTTTCAGCATGCAAGTAACAAGTCGACATGATTTGATCTCCTAGGGTATGGCAATTGTCACAGGGTACGTGAATAAAAATGAAATTAAGAGTGCGCCTGAACGCCTCACAGCACAGAATGCACTGTCAGAGCAGAAAGAAGGAAGGAGACAGAGCATGAAGTTCTTCATTGCGCTGTGTGAGTTACGTGAAGAAAAATAAGTAAGTCTGATGATTACATTGTGCATCGAGTGCTCAATCTTGAAGATTTAATTTAGATTACTGTTGAAAACCTGTTAATGTATGTGCGTGTTGGGATGAGAGTGTGGGGATTTCCTCAAAAGTGAGGCTTTATCGCTGGTTGTATGTATTTTTGTATTTTCGATATCATGTTTATTAAACTTTCCCCTTCAATTTGGTATCAAATTAATATGCAGATCATAGCAATATTGTGAGTGGACAAAAGCAAAGCTTCAAAGTTCAACCCTTCAAGCGGAAGGATCCCAAATTCCGGCATAAATAAAAGCTGACAGTAGTAGTAGTGTTCATTATTACGTCTGGTTAGCATTTGCTATCAAGCATTACCGACATACAAGAAATGAAAATGATTATGCAAAAGGCAATGCAGCCGAAGTCAATACATTGAAAAGGTTTCAGCAATGGGCACATTTTCCAGTTTATTATGAAATAATAATTTAACAGGCAGAAGTGTAGAAAACACACATTTCTATAGTGGAGTTCAGGATGCAAACCAAAGCCATCAAACAATTCACTTTTTTCCCTAAATAACTAGCCGCTAACAAAAGATAACAGATTTGTATACAAATGAACAGATATCTTTTGTTATACATGTGCTGTAGATACAGGCATCTTGCTGCTGAGATAGTTTCTCTGTAAATAGAATAACAAAGATGAAAGTTGCATCTGGCACAGGCAATGTTTGAAATTACATTTTAACATTCGTAATTGTCATACAAGTGGAAAAAGAAGTTAAGCAACTGTTAACAGTTCGACTGACTGAACCGCTTATAAACACATTGTACATCACGTGTTTGTAGGAAATGTTGTTAAAAGGAAGCTCCAAAAGCCTGAGGGATATTTTCATTTGTGGTCAAAGATCTTCTGAAGGACAATAAACAACGAGCTGTTGTGAAAGTAAAATTATTGTTGAGTTGAGTTGAGTTGGCGAATTTAAACAACATAGCAATTTGAAACCAAAAGGTTTTAAGGATGCCCTCAGCAGGACACCTTTTTCTTATCACTTATGCTGTTGCTGCTGTAGAGTTGTACTTCGATACAAAGTCGATGTCAACACGTGAAAAATACTTTGCCTGCTTGTTTAGGCGTCGTCAGAATCAAATATGCAACTTTTCCCTCTGTGAGCCGTATGGATTCTCAGTGTGACGTGGGTGGTGCACGCGTATTAGCACCGAGGTGGCGAAACAGCACAGAAAAACAGGGCTGTGCATGTGCATTGCGTAACTTTTTTTTACATAGCTCAGTCTTGGCGGATGTCATTGTCACTACTCAATCCGTCCCGGAAACGCAGTTGGTTCTACGCATGCGCGAGATCTACGTCACTTCCTCCTTCAGCAAATTTTTATGACAGCGCTTCTGCGACGTCACATGGTGTGGTGGTTATTTAAATGTATGAACGTAAACGGTCAATACTCATACTCAATATATGTAATATGTTGGGGGTTATTTTAAACTCTTATCAAAAGAGTTCGTTAGCATGCGGATGTTTCTATCATCTTATGACATCCACCAAGACTGAGCTACGTAAACACGTAAACGTCATATCCGGTTACATATAACAAACATAAATAGAATAAAACACATTAAATGCAGTTTTATTTGAATGTAAACAACCATAACAGATTGCAATGATGGATTAATCTCGAGGATTCAGCTATTTTTTTTTCTAAACAGAGAAATACCGTCCATCCAAACATAATGTATCTTCCTAGCAAATTGGATTTTTTTCAGTGGCGAAGAAAAAACTTAATATGGAACCAAGAAAAGAGGGCTTATAAATGATCCACTTGCCCCATGGATATGGGAAAAGAAAAAAAGATCAATTGCAGTATGTTGTAATTTCTCAAATCTTAACGTTTTTGTGTGTGTGTGTGTGTGTGTGTGGGGGGGGGGGGGGGGGGGGGGAACGTATATTCCGTAAAATAGGCGCATGTGACTACCGAAAAATAGGCCAACCGGATGTAGACACGTTCTGCACATGCGTAAAACTGATTGCTTTTCCGGTAGTATCGCGTAGTGACAGTCATTACACGATAGAAACATACGCATGCTAACGAACTCTTTTAATAATAATTATGATTAAAATAACCCCCAAATATATTATATACACTAAGTCCCCTACTAACGAACATCCAACGTGTGAACACTCGGGAGATACGAACACAAGCCGATTGGTCTATTTTTTCATGTGTTTTGCCTTATAAGTCCATATTTATACTGCTACATGCTTGACCGGCAAACCCATATTTATACTGCTACATGCTTGACCAGCAGAGGGCACTGTGACACTGCTAATGGGACCAACAGATACAGGAAGACGAGGAAGAGGAGAGAGGAAGGCTATGAGTTTTATGATACAACCCGGACAGTGCGTGTGATTAAAGTTTATGAAGAGTTAATAGGCCTGCTTAATTCTACACCACCCACAGAACACTACCTCTTTTAGAAGAGTCTAACGATGACAATTTGTCCTTTTTTTCAATAACTCCTCCTCCTCCACCACGACGACGTATTCTCGACCACTCCTCTTCAAAGGTAAATAACATTTATCATTACGTATTATATCACTTTTATTATTGTTTTTTTCATTAATTATCCTGGTTTAATATTACTATTGCATCCAAACTCATATTTACATACATACACACACATATACTGTATATGTATATACGTACATGTAATACCTATATCATTGGTAATTTTACCTTTTCCCCTACTTAAGAACAATTCGACTTAAGAACGGTCGTCTGGAACCAATTGTGTTTGTTAGTCGGGGACTTAGTGTATATGAAGTATGGTTATTGACCATTTATGTTCATACATTTAAAAAAATCAACTACCACACCACGTGATGTCGCAGAAATTTCCTAAAGGAGGAAGTGACATAGGACCGTTTGCGGGACGGATTGGTTGGTGACAGGCAACACTGCTCTGTGGTCCTGCAAAGGACCCCTAGCTGCCTTACAATCTGCCCGGTGTGAAAAAAACCCCCACGAAGACCGCCCCGAACAGTGCCCACACTAAATTTAAACAGAGAATTGGAGAATTTACTACAAGTAGCCTACTACTTTCAACAGGCTCACTTTATATGGAAACATAAAAAGGTCAACGATACACTTGTGATGTCTAAAAGGAGAAGTGATACATTTGATAAATGAAACTAATGTTGCAAAAAATTTTAGAAATACTGTAATTAATTTATCTTCTTCTTTTGAAATCCAACTGGATGCATCCTTTCAAAAAGTTACTCCACAGTGTGGATTCTTAATATGTGTTTAGTCAAGCTGGTACTATTTGTGAATCGCTGAACACACATTGAACAAGAAAGGTTTTTTTCTCTAGTGTGTATTCTTGTGTGTCTGATCAAAGATATCTTTCTCGAAAAACTTTTACCACACACCGTGCAGAGAAAAGGTTTCTCTCCAGTATGTATTCTTGTGTGCGTTTTTAAATCGCTTTTTCGATTAAATCTTCTCCCGCACACGATGCAAGAAAAAGGTTTCTCTCCAGTGTGTATTGTTGTGTGTTCTTTCAAATGTGACCGCTGAGAGAAACTTTTACCACACAGCATGCAAGGAAAAGGTTTCACTCCAGTGTGTAATTTTATGTGTTTGTTCAAATTTGACCGCCGAGAGAATCTTTTACCACACAGCATGCAAGGAAAAGGTTTCTCTCCAGTGTGTAATTTTATGTGCTTGTTCAAATTTGACCGCCGAGAGAATCTTTTACCACACAGCATGCAAGGGAACGGTTTCTCTCCAGTGTGTATTTTTGTGTGTTCTTTCAAATGTGACCGCTGAGAGTAGCGTGTGTTGTCAGTGTGACATGTCATATCAGCTTCAGGGTCGTCGTCGTCATCAGTGTCAGAAGAGTGTGACGTTATGTCGTCGCTATCTGATAGTGGAGCTAAGAGGTTGTGTGCTTGTGATCCTCCACAGTGGTCTCCATCAGCTTCTGTTGTCATGTGTTGAGTTGAGCTGCTGCTTGGAGGCTCCACTTCTCTCTTCTCCTCACTTTCACCTTCATCATCCTCACTCTTCACAGGGACAACAATCACTTTGAACTCCTCCAGTCCTTCAAGATGCTCTCCCTCCTGACTGATGCTGTGATCCTCCTCTTCCTCTTTAATGTGGGGATGCTGTGGATCATCCTCTTCCTCTTTAATGTTGAGGGTTTGTGGCTCCACATCCTCCTCTTCCTTTTTAATGTGTTCCATCCTGGAGTTCCTCTCCAGCTGATCACTGACGTCTGCAGGACACAAGATGACAAAGACAAGCTTTACACAAGTTCAACTTTTAATTTAGCTTATTTGAAACATTGCATACAAGTCCATCCATCCATTTTCTATGGCGCTTATCCTCACTAGGGTCGCGGGTATGCTGGAGCCTATCCCAGCAGACTTCGGGCGAGAGGCATGGTGCACCCTGGACTGGTCGCCAGCCAATCGCACACTGCATACAAGTTTACATTGAAATACATCACATACACTCCTTTATGTATTGGTTTATTTTACAGGGACAGTGTACATTAATTAGCATTGCTGCAAATGCACCAGAATTATCCTCAAGGCTATTTTTACATCCGTTGTCCCTGGACAGATCTTAAAAATTGTCTCCCTAAAACAACAGTCAAATAATTCTAAAAAGAGAACAATGCAAATATAAAAGAGTAGTAAAAACAGATGGGACGAGATAGAAGAGACCCTGGACGTTAGCCTGGTCTGGAGCAGGCCAACTCCACAGAATAAATCTCCATGGTAACTTATGTCAGAACATACCCAACTTTCCACTATCCTACTTTTGTGCAAATGGATCATGGATAAGTTGAGCCAGGATAACACAGATATCCCGGCTTAATCCCTTATCCTAGCTTCGTGCAACGGGCTCCAGGTTGTAAGACAGCAGGTTGAACGTGGCAGGACCATAGCATGCATGACAGTTTAGCCGCCTGCAGCGACAGGTGTGATTTTAGGTACTGGAAAGTTGAAATATTATATTTGACTTTTTTTTTTTAAGCTGAGATACAAATGATAGTGTAGAGTCTATAAGGACACCAAGATTTTTGAATTGTGACACAACTTGAATCTTTCCCCCTTTCATGCAGATATCTGTCTGATTATTTGCAATGTTAGATTTAGAAAAGAACCTTGCAATTCTTTTGTTTCCATTGAGTTTTAAGCAGGGCTGGTTCAGCCATTCTGAGACTCGTGTAAGTTTATCAACTACTTGAATTGTGTTTTTACCATGAGGATAAATGACGGTATTGTCTGCATATGACAGCATGAAAGTTGATGGCTTCCATACACGAGGAAAAATTGCCTCAGAAATTGAGAGATTGATCACTCTGATTACTAGAATTATGAATGTGGAACTGTGTTATTTCATGTTTCGTATTTTTGTGTTCGAAGGTTTGAGTGAACGGATTACCTGTGAGACTTCAAATTCAGTAATGCTGCCTGTCAAAATTTGTCTCCGAAGCGTTTATAGGACCAGCAATTATGTTACTGGGTGGGAAATTATGTTACTTGGCAAAAGCGGATACACATTTAATATAATACTGAAGGCGTCTGCAACCTTGTTTGCGGTATTTGTAATTGGTCCATTAACAGTTTATCTTCATTTCTAACAGTTTTTTCCTTTTTGAGTCACATCCTACAAGTTTTTTCACTTAGTCTTTTTTTTTTTGGCCTTTGCGTTCTCTCCGAAAAAATCTGCTTTGGCCTTTCGTATGTTTTTATTGTATTGGTATGTCTTTATTCCTGAATGTTGTGAACAGAGGTAATGGAGGGTAGTATGTTCTTGTTGCGTTTGTGGTTGAGTTTGGAGCTGAAGTCTTTCATCGTTCTCGCAATAGCTGTTTCAAAAGATTCACAATATGTTTGTTCCCAGCAATATTTGATCCCAATCAGTATGTTGCACTGCATTTTTAAATTCTTCCTGACGATTTTTGGGGATTCCAACAAACTTGTGTGTTCTGTGACAGAAAAACAAAATCTCTTTTTAGAAAGCTTTCTGCCCACAGGTATCAAACTGTGATCAGAAAGACCAACTAACATGTTATAAGACTGTATTATTCTCTCAGGTCGATTGGTAAATATTCAATCAAACTGGGTACTGCTCGGTGTGGTGATTCTAGTGGATCATCTGGACTCCTTCAAGTTAACAGTCTCCTTGTTTAAAATGCACTCCTTTAGTAACTTTTCAAGCGTATCATAAAAAGTACCATCTCGAGAGCATGATATACTGTATGACCTAAGCATTCCAGGTCATGGCCACTAATCCACTGAACTTCCTGGCACTGATTATTTTTGACAGAAACCATGGCACCACCATCCTGAGCACCTAGTCTATCTCTCCTGAAAATTGCCACGTCTCAGATAAACAATGATAGTCTAGTTTTGAGTTGAGTAACAACTGATTTTTTTTATTCAATTTTAGACATGATGCTTCTTATATCTAAATGCCCACCTAAAAGATTTTATTTCAGCTTTGTTTTAGGGTCTCAAGCTATTTTGGAGCGATTGACAGTTTGAAAGTAGAGCTTCAAATGCAAAAAGAAGAAATGGGAGTGAGACAAAAAGTGTTTTGAGCAGGGGCAGACGTATCATTAGGCAAACACAACAACTGAGACTTCCAGGGGTC
Organism: Dunckerocampus dactyliophorus; assembly: GCF_027744805.1. NCBI lineage: Eukaryota > Metazoa > Chordata > Actinopteri > Syngnathiformes > Syngnathidae > Dunckerocampus > Dunckerocampus dactyliophorus. The sequence goes on from NC_072819.1 coordinate 4,112,157, forward strand.
CCCAAACGACCCATAAAAAGTGATTATTCATTTTTTATTTAATTTAAAAGTCCGTATTACGGGTTTAGTCTTAATTCACATGCTTAAAACTACATTAAATGCGTAAGCTATCATGATTGTTTCGATCGTTGTCCCTTCTCATGCAATGGACACCATGTGACTGCGCATGTGCGGATCGATTCAGAAAGACGATGGCAAGGAAACGTTTTGAAGCGGTTTGGAGAAAAATGAAGTTACCGCAGTGGCTCGGAGAAGACGGGAGGAAAACAAACAGTTTTTATCAAAACTACCGAACTTGGGCCGTATGAAATCAGTTTTATTTTTTCCCCAAATTCTGTTTTTTCCATTTTAATTTTTTAGAATTCCGTTTTTTAACTTTGACACTTATTTTACCAGCATAGAGTGTGTGACTTTTAGTTTAGTGAATAAAATGTCCATTAATTAAATGCAAAAATCCTTACATTGGATGCCTTGCCTTTTTAACTCAGAACTTGCATGTCGTTTGCGGGCATTGTAAAACGCTTGCTTCCATTAAAGCGGTAAAACACAACACGGTGTAAAGTCGCTCGCTCGCTCGCACGCACGCACATTAACACTAAATTAAAATCGTTTTGGGGGTGGTGGGAGTATATTATCATGGCTATGTAACACGTGCCTTGAAATTCAAACAATAAAAGGATTTTTGAAGGCAGCCAAATGAAAACGCGTCAATTTTCAAAAATGTACCTTTACAGGGACGTCTTTGCCAATACTGAGTCACATCAGTCCGTGAGGGTGGCCTAATTTCAGTTGCAACCTGGGCTGCGGCATCCCTGTGTGTATCTTCAAGCTGTTTTGAGTAAACAGGTGAGCAACATTCACTGACATTGTTCTGTGATGAGTACGTAGTTAACACGTTGTGCATTGCAACGAACACGTATACACTGGTTTTTCAACACTTACGCGGTAAGCACTGTCGGCTGGCACTGTATCAGTTTGCGAAGCCAGAGCTGTCTCCACTTGTTGACAAAGCAGCAACTGATATAACGCACAAAACACATTTAAGAATACTAATAATAATAAACAGGAATGTTTCTGTGTAGGCTCTCAGTCGTACAGGAGTTGTCCATCGAGGGAAAAGCTTCTTGGGACGTCATCTGTACTTCTGTGAATAATGTGTCGGACGTTTCGCTCTTCATCCGAAGAGCTTCGTCAGCGAACTAATAAGTGCTGGTAGCCTAGGCCTTAAATACAGTAAGAGTGGGCGGAATTGGTGTGCCAATGCCCTCCTCCTATTGGTTCCTTACACTAAGCCTGGGCGGAGTTGTGGTGTAATCCTCTCCTGCCATTAGCACCTCCGATCAAAGGGAAGTGTAGCTCCCTGTAGTTGGGTATGAACAACTCTGATACAGGCTCGTTAGCATCTATTGTTTCTCACCCGGCCCTGGCTCCACCTAGTCTTGTAAATGAGGTGGAGGACGTCTCAAGAAGCCTTTCCCTCGATAAACAGGAATGTTGTTTTGCTGGCAGTGATTGAGATTCATGCAGACTATAAGTTACAACACTAGTGAGCAGTGATTGAAGCTTGCACTGAAATTTGACATGAAAACATATTATACTAAGATTGGTAGAACAAAAATAGCACGAAAATGTGGATTGACTTACTGCCACCTTGGCACGCTTGTCCACGGTCGAGCATCTTCTTGGTTTTTTACTTTTTCTATTGCCGTCTGCATCGGTGCTTGTGTTTTGACTCGCACTCGGTCTGGGTTGAGGAAAAATGGTTGGGATAGCTGATGGTAGAAGCACCCTCCGCCAATACACACCCAGTCCAAAACTTTCCTTTAACTGAGGAGTCGTATCAAAACAATTGTCCTCGAAGTGTGCCGAGCACAATACCGACGAATTTGATGGTATCCATTTTGCCCGGGTCCGTTGCACTTGCCTGGTCCATTTGTTGCGGCGAATTGGGTCTTTTGGAAAGGTGAACAAGCTTACTCCATCTGCTCGAGTGTTTGAGCAAAAGCCTGCCACACAACGCTCAGGCATAATATCAAAAATATGTATAGAAATTCAACAAAATATGTGCCACCACAACACGAAGACACTTGAAACAATGGATGGGAGGGTTATGTGTGTGACGTCACGTCCGCATTCTGCAAAAGACTCCTGAAAGAGAGCATTTTTAGTGATAAAAACTTGACAAAAGTCAACAATCGAGCATACATCTAACCTAAGAAATGTGCCTTTCAATGTTTAATTTTTCATTGCAAAAATAACATTAACATGTGTTTTGGCATCAGGAGCACTTTAAGCTGACGGATAACTACCAGATTTCAAAAGCAGGAAAAGTGTCCCATTTGTTGCTACCCACGTTGAAGACCCTGCGTTGAGGTGACAATGTCAGTGCAGTACAAAGATGCGGCCGGACCCCTCTTACCGAGTTTGCCTTGGGCCCCCAAAGGACTAAATGTAACAATATATGAATACAACAATGTAACAATACAACAACAAAAACAAAAATATGTGTTAATGGAAACAGAACAGAATTGAAAACTCTCTATCTGGTCATGCGAGTATCGATCCGACACTGGCACGTGCCAATGCTATCGATATGATGCCTGTGTGGAGTATATAAAGAAATTTAACCTTCGCGGAGAAAAGCTTTTTCTAAATAGTGTTAATAAGCAAATACATAGCTTTGAAACATGAGAGTAAAAATGAAACCCAACCCACCTTTTAACACCAATACAAACAGACATATAAGGGAATCTCAGTAACAAATCCACGGATGGTTCTGTGGTCCTACGAAGGACCCCTGGCTGCCCTGTAAGTTGCCTGGCGTAAAAGAAACGCGAAGTCCGCCCTGAACAGTGCCTGCAATGAATAGAAACGGATAATTAGGGAATTTACTACAAGTAACCCACTACGTTCAACAAGCTCAATTTAGACTTTATGCGGAAACAAAAAAACACACTACAGACGAGGTAATTTATTTCAACAATATTGAAGACGGAGCATTGCAATCTATTGAATTTGAAAGCCTAAATGAACCCTAAAAATAAATTGGCTTCAGTCATTCTTAAAAACTTATGATTGCATATTCCAAATAAAATATTTTAAGATCTGGGTGGAATTAGCCTATTACTTAGGTGTTATTTCGACATTTAAAAACTACCCATAAAACTTCCAGAAGCAGTTTTTTTGTGAATGACATTATTTTTGGTACTCTAGAGAAATAGATGATTTGAAAGAGGAGTAAAGGAAGCTATTTTTGTCAAACAACAGAACCCATCATTGAATTGGAATGGTGGTTTGAGGTTTAATTTGGACCCTGTGTTCAGCAGGTTACTGAGACCGAAACCCACAGCTCTTAGTCTTGCAAATGAGGTGGATCCAGGGCCAAGCCAGAACTATAGATGGTAACGAGCCAGTATCAGAGTCGTTCATACCCAACTCAGGGAGCGACACTTCCCTTTTATCGGAGGTGCTAATGGCGGGAGAGGGTTAGACCTACTCCGCCCAGGCTTAGTGTAAGGAACCAATAGGAGGAGGGTGTTGGCACACCAATTCCGCCCACTCTTACTGTATTTAAGGCCTAGGCTACCAGCACTTATTAGTTCGCTGACAAAGCTCTTCGGATGAGGAGCGAAACGTCAGACACCTTCTTCACAGAAGTACAGATGACGTCTCAAGAAGCCTTTTCCTCGATACTCTAGAGAAAGAAAAGAAATACAGTGTCTTAAATGTATTTATTATTTGGATTAATTTTTTCATTCACAAATGTCGTCTTCTGAAAACTAAACCATCTTTCCACACCTTTCACAAAGAACAAAAAACAAGTCGTGGAACTCTTTAACACAATTAATGCTCTGCACCTCATGGAAGATCACTAGTTTATAATTTATTTCCATTTTTTTTTTAATATCTATATTTTATTTCTTTATTTGCCTTTTTCATTTTCTATGACAGCCTGTCCTGGAAATACTCCTTTCTGGAAATGTACTGGTAGTAGGTGTGTACTGTATATATGTTGTATGTACAAAGTACAAAGTTGATAGAACAGCTTTGCAATTATGTAGGAAATACTACAGTGAAGTGTCGGGTAACTTGGGTGTTATCCTGGTTACTGCATGCAAACATGACTCCTGTCTTTGTCACAAGGCCGGTATCGTATGAAAACCGGGCCCAAATAATAAGTCATGCCATAATCTCACAATGACAATACCCAACGACCAATTTTTGGCCGTGCAGTTGCTCAGTAGTCTCAGTTGAACATACACTTACACAGTTACTGAACAGCCTCAGTTATTCAAGGATATAGAGTTTCACTTATGTAGTAAAATCAGTGTTTGGTTCAGCAGTCACTATTTTACAGTATTCACACTACAGATAACAAATATTAAAAGTGGCAGTTTGACATACTCTTTAGGGAACTCATAATTCATAAGATAGATAGATACTTTATTCATCTCCAAGAGAAATTCACGCTTCGAGCAGCACTCCAAAAATGTCCCAATAAACTTAATCACTTTGTCACAAAATAAAACAACCAAGGCAAGACAGTAGAGAAAAGAAAATTAAAAAATAAGTAAATAGAATACGTATAAATAAATAAATACGGTTCACTTCCAATTTGTAGTGCAATAATACATAATAATAATAATACGTAATAATAATACATAATAATAATAATAATTAGATCAAAAGTCCAGTCCTGTGTGAGTTTTTATCGCTCCCCCTCTGTTGTGTTGAAAATCCACATGGCGTGGAGGAGGATGATCTGCTCAGTCTTTCAGTGGAGCAGGGCAGTGATAGTAATCTGCCACTGAAACTGCTCTTCTGTTGGGAGATGATGCTGTGCATTTGATGATGCTGGTTGTCCATGATGGAAAGCAGCCTCCTCTATGTTCTTTGCTCTGCCACAGATGTTGGATGGTCCAGCTCAGTGCTAATGACAGAGCCTGCCTTGCTCAACACTTTTTCCAGGCGTGTGGCATCCTTCCTCTTGTGGCTGCTCCCCCAGCACACTACTGCATACAGGAGGCCACTACCTACCAGACTGGTAGCTGTAGCAGCTTCTTGCATAAGTTGAAGGGCAACAGCCTTCTGAAGAAGAACGGAGGGCTCTGTCTTTTCCTGCACAGAGCATCCATGTTAAGAGTCCAGTCCAGTTTATCATCCAGGTGCACTCCCAAGTATTTGCAGGTGTGAACCACCTACACACAGTCACCTTTAATGAGAACAGGTTCTGGGTGCGTCCTGTTTCTCCTAAATAATAGTTAAGTTGTACAGGCAATCAGGCCAGCATTAGGCACACTGTCAGCTATAGAAAGGGATCGTTCCAGCTGAGATGGCGTCACCCCGAGGGCCACATCCGAGGGGCGAGACCACTCCAGCTGAGACGAGCCATCGCCAAGGGCCGCATTCGAGGAAGGTTGCAGTTGGAGCTGAAATGACATCCAGGAGGTTGCCAACAAGGAAGGAGTGAGATGAGCGCCCTCCTCCTACATGTGATGTGCAAAGTCACCAACTCGTCTCAGCGAAGGAAGCTCCTCATTACAAAGAGTCCCTCCAGAAGACATTCATTGTCCTGATCACTGGCAGGTGACTGAAGAACGAGACTGTTGATTTTTTTTGACATTCTTTCATTATTTAGTGTCCCTTACTCCTGCCAAAAAGCCCCGCGGGCAGTAGGAGGAGGGAGGTCTAAACTCCAAATAAAGACAAAGTTCTGGTAATTCAGATGCTATCATTTAGAACCCTATTTGTGATTTAATAAACAAGCGGAGCCCCCTTCTCCCTCAAACTGCAGTCTTCTGTCTTGTTTGTTTCTCAATACTGCACGACAATGAAAAATAAAACAAACATTGCAAACATTTCATCATGTCAGTTAGCAACGTTAGCAGTCGTTCTTCTTGCACAACTTTTATTTCAAGAGTAATAATGTCTTTGTTCATACTTATTATTGTGTTAAGTGTGTAAAGTTTTCAAGTTACTCCCCAGTGTGGATTCTTATGTGTTCAGTCAAGTTTGGACTATTTGTGAATCTCAGACCACACGTTGAGCAAAACTGTGTGTTCTTGTGTGTCGTATCAAAGATACCTTCTGAGAGACACTTTTACCACACACCGTGCAAGAAAAAGGTTTCTCTCCAGTGTGTATTCTTGTGTGTTCTTTCAAATGTGACCGCTGAGAGAATCTTTTACCACACACTGTGCAAGGAAAAGGTTTCTCTCCAGTGTGTCGTCTTGTGTGCATTTTTAAATCACTTGTTTGGCAGAATCTTTTACCACACGCCGTGCAGAGAAAAGGTTTCTCTCCAGTGTGTATTCTTGTGTGTTCTCTCAAATGTGACCGCTGAGAGAATCTTTTACCGCACACTGTGCAAGGAAAAGGTTTCTCTCCAGTGTGTCGTCTTGTGTGCACTTTTAAATCACTTGTTTGGCAGAATCCTTTACCACACACCGTGCAGAGAAAAGGTTTCTCTCCTGTGTGGATTCTTGTGTGTTTTTTCAAATGTGACCGCTGAGAGAATCTTTTCCCACACACCGTGCAGGCAAAAGCTTTCTCTCCAGTGTGTGTTTTTGTGTGTACGTTCAAATTTGACTGTCGAGAGAATGTTTTACCACACACTGCACAAGGAAAAAGTTTCTCTCCAGTGTGCATTCTTGTGTGTATCTTTAACCCACTTGTTTGAGAGAATCTTTTCCCACACACCGTGCAAGGAAACGTTTTCTCTCCAGTGTGCATTCTTGTGTGTATCTTTAATCCACTTGTTTGAAAGAATCTTTTCCCACACACTGTGCAAGGAAAAGGTTTCTCTCCAGTGTGTATTCTTGTGTGTTTTTTTAAATCACTTGTTTGAGAGAATCTTTTCCCACACACCATGCAAGGAAAAGTTTTCTCTCCAGTGTGTCTTGTTGTGTGTTCTTTCAAATGTGACCGCTGAGAGAATCTTTTCCCACACACCGTGCAGGGAAAAGCTTTCTCTCCAGTGTGTGTTTTTGTGTGTACGTTCAATTTTGACCACATAGAGAATTTTTCACCACAAACTGAGCAGGTGAAAGGTTTCTCTCCTGTGTGAAGTCTCCTGTGTCTTTTCAGGTTTCCCTTGTTAGCAAAAGTTTTGTCACATTGAGAGCATTTCCAGCGTGTGTTGTCAGTGTGACATGTCATATCAGCTTCAGAGTCTTCATCATCAGTGTCAGGAGAGTGTGACGTTGTGTCGTCACTATCTGATAGTGGAGCTAAGAGGTTGTGTGCTTGTGATCCTCCACAGTGGTCTCCATCAGCTTCTGTTGTCATGTGTTGAGTTGAGCTGCTGCTTGGAGGCTCCACCTCTCTCTTCTCCTCACTTTCACCTTCATCATCTTCACTCTTCACAGTGACACCAATCACTGGGAACACCTCCAGTCCTTCAAGATGATCTCCCTCCTGACTGATGCTGTGATCCTCCTCTTCCTCTTTAATGTGGGGCGGCTGTTGCTCCTTTTCTTCCTCTTTAAGGCTGAGGTGCTGTGGCTCCTTCTTTTCTTCTTTAACACGGGGCGGCTGTGGCTCCTCCTCTTTCTGTTTAATGTGGGGGGACTGTGACTCGTCCTCTTCCTCTTTAATGTTGAGGGGCTGCGGACCCACATCCTCCTCTTCTTCTTGAATGTTTTCCATCCTGAAGTTCCAATCCTGCTGGGGAAGATGTACCTCACAGACGTCTGCAGGACACAAGAAGACATAAGACATCAGAGTTTCCGCTACGTGTAATTGATCGTGGCGCACCGCCACGGCAAAATAACAGCCACCAAACCTATTTTTTTTTACGTGAAAACAATATTTAGTAGTACATTGTATGAATGGACATATATGCTAATACGGTGATCGCAAAGGTAGTGTGGGCTGTCGCATGTGTCACCCATGTCATAAAGGTCACTTTGTAAATCAGCTGGCATTAAGCCCCCCTCCTGATTCGCTCCTGCGCCTAGCGGCAAAGTCATTGCTGAAGGGATGTCTGTAGCGACAGACAGACAATGCAACTTTCATCTTTATTATTCAGATTACGGACAAACTAACTCAGCGGTAAGATGCCTGAATCTACAGCAAAAGTTATCTGTTCTGTCCATTCTGAATGTCTGTTTACAGTTAAGGTGAGCTCGGTGCAAGAATAAACGAAAAGAAAGCAAAAGGAAAACATGATTGTTCACGAGTCCTAAGTCTTTTGAGCACGAGCCCAAGTCAAGTCCGAAGCCTCTCAGTGTGTGACTTAAGTGCGACTCGAGTCCAAGTCGCAAACTCTAGTCCCCATCTCTGGGTTATGTACACAACTATTGAAGAATTATGTGTCATAATCTTTATTGCCATATTGAATTGAGTTGTGAATTACTGAATATCAACCACTTTGATTTCCTGTAAACGTTGAAACTGTGAATGTGAAACATGAATGATTAGTATACAGAATAGTAGTTTTACCAGTTAGATTTTATATATACATGTTTTATAGTATGAGGTAGATCATTTTGACTTGTAACTTGCATGCTGAAAAAGTGTGTACCCCTGATTTACATGTGCAATGTACATAAATACTCATATTTATAAATATACCAAATATCTATATTCTCTATGTTTATTATAATAGGGAGATCTATGGGACTTGGTCATTTTAAAAGTAACTGACAGGCTGAAAAAGTCTCTCTCTCTCTCTCTCTCTCTCTCTCTCTCTCTATATATACACACAATTAGGTTGAAATCAAATTTACAATATCATAAAAATGTTTGACTACGCTTTATTTTGAAAAAAATGCACCGGAATAGCCTGTCTGCCCTGGTGGCACTTGACAGATAAGGAACGGGAGAAAAGACCAAGAGAATGGGAGTTAAATTTAATGTATTCATTTCGTATTCAAGCCTGTGCACCACAGAGCAGCGGCAGTCCGCCTCCCATGCAGCCCACCAGCACAGCTGATAAATCCTAGGGGAAAGCCTGGATATGCTGTAGAAAAGTTTCACTTTTACTTTAGCTTATTTGAAACATGAAACTGCAATTATCAATCCGACACTGACACGAGCCCTTGATATCGATGGAATGGCTGTGTGGACTACATAAAGAAAATGGACCTTCAAGGAGAAAAGCTTTTCATGAGTATAAACTTATAAACACGACAGGGTAAGAATGAAACCCAACCCACCTTTTATCAGCAACACAGATAGACATTCACGCGTACTTCAACTGATGCCCGGATGTCCTACGAAGGACTACTAGCTGTCCAGCAAAGTGCCTGGCGTAAAAGAAAAAGAAAGTCCGCCTTGCACAGTGCCTGTACTAAATATATAATTAAGGAACGTACTACAAGCAGCCGACTACTTTCAACAAGCTCAATTTGGTCTTTTTATGGAAAGAAAACACACTATATGTGGGGGGGTTGTATTGAAATTCTTTAGAGGGATGATGGAGACGAAGGCAGTTCATTTCCAATTCAGTAGTTTTATTTCTAACAAACAAAACTTAATACAGATATATCTGGTCTCCTGTAGTTGCATCTGCTGCCAACAGAAGTACACAGGTCTTATCACAGGCAACAGCGAAGAGCATCCTTCTCTCTCTGGCCAAGCTTCTTAGACATTTTGTGATTGTGCAGGATGCAGGAAGTCTGGCAATCGTGGACCAATCAGCTCGTGCAGGAAGTTGGTGACCAATCAGCTCTTGCAAGGGGTTGGTGACAAACACCGTGATGTGGACCAATCAGCTCTTGCCATCGCCTCCTTTCATGATGATTTACCTGCGTGTCTGCAGCGTCAACGTGGCGCGTGGAACACTTAACAGCCTTGAGCTCTTCCTGCTTTGGAGTCACCAAAACAGACATGCACGACAGGGGGGATGGTGTACCTGCAAGGCGACCACTACATCTCAATGCAGATACAAATGAACAATACAAAAGGAAGAAGAAGAAGCAGCCAGTGACAAAACATTCATACACCTTCATTAGCACTGCAAGTCAACTAAATAATGCAACTACATGTGAACACAATAAAAATAATCTACTTCATCAGTATCTATATTTTATTTCTTAAAATGCCTTTTTAATTTTCTATGACAGCATGTTCTGGCAATATTCCCTTCTGGAAATGTACTTGAAGTAGGTTTTTGTGGGTATTTATGTTGTATGTTGTGTGTTTTCTAAATAAAAACGTCTTAAAAAATATTCACACTGACCAGTTCCAGATCTGTCAGTGTTTCACACAGGTCTGCAGTTTTATACCCTGTTTGTTATTATTATTTTTTTTTATAAAGGATCAAATCTACATTTCTCAAATCTAAAAGAAGAAAAGGGTGTTCATACAGGGAAAAGACAAATGAGGAGTGCATAGCATGTTCTGTGGCTCCAACTGCGTTACCAATTGTAATTCCTGAAAAGAACAGTTTCAAAAGATACTTTGATGAACAAAGGCAACAATGTAAAGGAGGAAGATCCATTTCAGTTAATCCTAAAATTAGGCTTTTTCATCATCAATGTGTAATATACAATGTAGATTACGTCATGGCTCAAAAAAGATACACCTTCAAGAGTCCAGTGCCTGCTCCTGCTAAGAATAATGTGTGTACTGAGTCCAGACTCACAGCTGCCTTAGACGGTCAATGTCAATTGACTGGTTCACTTCAAAACTAGGATTTTGGTGTGCTAACTTGGCAAAAATGGGAATAATTGCATTAATAGGTGTGACAGTAATATGTCTGTTTCTTTGTTGCGTCGTAGCCGTTCTGAAGAAAATATAATTAAGATTTTCAGGTGACAGATGACAGCGCACGACAATGAAAAAAAACCAAAAAAACATTTCATGTCAGTTAGCAACGTTAGAAGTCGTTCTTTTGCACAACTATTTTGTTCATGAGCAATACTGCCTTGCTTGTTCATAGAGTAATTATCTTATTGTGTTCTTTGAAATACAGCTGGATGCGTCTTTTAAAAAAAAGTTACTCCCCAGTGTGGATTCTTATGTGTTCAGTCAAGTTTGTAGTATTTGTGAATCGCTGACCACAAGTTGAACAAGAAAAGTTTTTTTCTCTAGTGTGTGTTCTTGTGTGTCCGATCAAAGATATCTTCTGAGAGAAACTTTTACCACACACTGTGCAAAGAAAAGGTTTCTCTCCAGTGTGTACTCTTGTGTGTGTTTTTAAATCACTTTTTTGATTGAATCTTTTACCACACATCATGCAAGGAAAATGTTTCTCTCCAGTGTGTATTCTTGTGTGTATTTTTAAAACAGCTTTTTGAGAGAAACTTTTACCACACACCGTGCAAGTAAAAGGTTTTTCTCCAGTGTGTATTCTTGCGTGAATTTTTAAAACAACTTTTTGAGAGAAACTTTTACCACAAACCGTGCAAGAAAAAGGTTTCTCTCCCGTGTGTCGTCTTGCGTGCATTTTTAAATCACTTGTCTGACAGAATCTTTTACCACACACTGTGCAAAGAAACGGTTTCTCTCCAGTGTGTATTCTTGTGTGTTCTTTCAAATGTGACAGCTGAGAGAATCTTTTACCACACACCGTGCAAGGAAAGGGTTTTTCTCCAGTGTGTATTCTTGTGTGTTTTTTCAAATGTGACCGCTGAGAGAATCTTTTACCGCACACCGTGCAGGGAAACGCTTTCTCTCCAGTGTGTGTTTTTGTATGTACGTTCAAATTTGACCGCCGAGAGAATTTTTTACCACACACAGTGCAAGGAAAAGCTTTCTCTCCAGTGTGTGTTTTTGTGTGTACGTTCAAATTTGACTGCCGAGTGAATTTTTTACCACACACTGCGCAAGGAAAAGGTTTCTCTTCAGCATGCGTTCTTGTATGTATCTTTAAATCACTTGTTTGACAGAATCTTTTCCCACACGCCATGCAAGGAAAAGGTTTTTCTTCAGTGTGTGTTCTTGTGTGTTCTTTCAAATGTGACTGCTGAGAGAATCTTTTACCGCACACCTTGCAACGAAAAGGTTTCTCTCCAGTGTGTATTCTTGTGTGTTCTTTCAAATGTGACTGTTGAGAGAATCTTTTACCGCACACCGTGCAAGAAAACGGTTTCTCTCCAGTGTGTATTCTTGTGTGTTTTTTCAAATGTGACCGCTCAGAGAATCTTTTCCCACACACCGTGCAGGGAAAAGCTTTCTCTCCAGTGTGTGTTTTTGTGTGTGCGTTCAAATTTGACCGCCGAGAGAATTTTTTACCACACACTGCGCAAGGAAACGGTTTCTCTTCAGTGTGTGTTTTTGTGTGTACATTTAAGTTTGATCGCCGAGAGAATTTTTTACCACACACTGCGCAAGGGAAAGGTTTCTCTTCAGTGTGTATTCTGGTGTGTATCTTTAATTCACTAGTTTGAAAGAATCGTTTCCCACACACCACGCAAGGAAAAGGTTTCTCTCCAGTGTGTATTCTTGTGTGTTTTTTTAAATCACTTGTTTGAGAGAATCTTTTCCCACACACCGTGCAAGGAAAAGGTTTCTCTGCAGTGTGTCTTCTTGTGTGTTCTTTCAAATGTGACCGCAGAGAGAATTGTTTACCACACATCGTGCAAGAAAAAGCTTTCTCTCCAGTGTGTGTTTTTGTGTGTTCTTTCAAATTTGACTGCTGAGAGAATCTTTCGCCACAAACCGAGCAGGTGAAAGGTTTCTCTCCTGTGTGACATCTCCTGTGTCTTTTCAGGTTTCCCTTGCTAACAAAAGTTTTGTCACACAGAGAGCATTTCCAGCGTGTGTTGTCAGTGTGACATGTCATATCAGCTTCAGAGTCTTCATCATCAGTGTCAGGAGAGTGTGACGTTGTGTCGTCACTATCTGATAGTGGAGCTAAGAGGTTGTGTGCTTGTGATCCTCCACAGTGGTCTCCATCAGCTTCTATTGTCATGTGTTGAGTTGAGCTGCTGCTTGGAGGCTCCACCTCTCTCTTCTCCTCACTTTCACCTTCATCATCTTCACTCTTCACAGGGACACATATCACTGAGAACTCCTCCAGTCCTTCGTGATCTCCCTCCTGACTGATGCAGTGATCCTCCTCTTCCTCTTTAACATGAGGGGGCTCAGTCTCCTCCTCTTCATCTTTAATGTGGTAGGGCTGTGGCTCCTCTTTTTCCTCTTTAAGGTTGAGGAGCTGTGGCTCCTCCTTTTCCTCTTTAATGTGGGAGGGTTGTGGCTCCTCCTCTTCTTCATTAAGGTTGAAGAGCTGTGGCTCCTCCTTTTCCTCTTTAATGTGGGGAGGCTGTGGCTCCTCCTCTTCCTCTTTAATGTGTTCCATCCTGGAGTACCAATCCTGCTGCTCAGGGGGAAGATCTTCTTCACAAATGTCTACAGGATACAAGTAGACAAAGACATCAGGGTTTCCGCTACATGTAATTGATCGTGGCTACCGCAAAATAAAAACGGCCTCACCTTAAAAATTTGGTTGTTTATTTTTTTACATGAACACAATATATAGTAATAAAATATGAATGGACATACAGTCAAACCTGTCTTAACGGCCACCTTTATAGAACGGCCACCTGCCTATAGCAGCCACTGAAAAATCCCCCGCAGCAAATTTACATGTTATAGACCCTGTGTATAGCAGTCACCTGTCCAACGCGGCCAGCGGCCACCCATTTTGTCTCCCTTGGTCAATATCTGACTGCATATAACGGCCAAATTACCAACTCAAGTAGAAGCTTCATGCACAAAAAAACGTAGACTTTGACTACTGAGTCCTAGCTCAGTCACAATCATTCACAAGATCCACACAAATTGTGAGTTGTTCCACATAAAAAAGCTGTCTTCTTTTGAGCTTGCTATTTCCTGGTCAAACATGTAACTTTTAGAGCATTTGCACCAAAACATTACCGCAAAGTAGGCTGGGAACAGGACGTGCTCGCAGCGACGCTACAATTAAAAAAAAACATACGCTAGCATGCATGCGGCAGCGGGAGCAAAAATGAGTTGGGTTGTACTTAATTGAAGTATTTTAGAATGTACTCACGTTATTTTTCATCAATCCTCATCCACAAATCCATCAAAGTCCTCATCTTCTGTATTCGACACAAACAAAGCCGTCTTCTTTTCCGTTCGCTACTAGTCTGTTAACTTGTCAGTGTTATTCAGCTCCGAAGCAAAGAAGGAAACTTCTCCTGTTGCTTCTGCCAACTTTTACTGAACGCGGCCACCAGACAGCAGCTCAGAACACACACACATCTCTTAGCATCGTCTCTCCTTCCTGCTTGCCCACAAGCCAAAGGTTAAACAAACCCCACTACATAGCTGTCCTGGCAATGCCTGTAAGAAATGACACCGTTTATTTCCTGGTGTGCACTGGTCAATACTGTAATGCCGCTTGTTGTGGGGAAGGAGAGACTCACGTCGCCGATGCACTTTAATGGCTTTATTAACAGCGGAGAACACTGCAGGACTTTACATCCACGCCAACATAAACACACTTCCCAACTCTCTCCAAACTCACAGCTAGCACTGAGCTTAGCTCTCCTGCTCGGGACGCCCACCGTCACTTCCCGTCACTTCCTGATGAACTAAAGCTGTAATGACACTCTGCCGTATAAAAAGTAAAATATTAAAAACAAGCGTAAGACATTACTAGCACAGCTTTGTTCTGTGGGTCGTGGATATATTCTATCAGTTATTATTAAGCCTCTAGCTTCCTTTTAGTAAGTAAAAACCTTGGCTATGATTGCACTACATTGTCATGTAGACCTACAAAGTACACTTGGAAGAACAAGAGGTGAATAAATGTATTGAAACTGATGAGGGGTAGGATTAAATAAGCTTTGCTTCTTCCTACTCCTTTTTGGACATGCAAAATTGTGAATTGTACTATGTGATGTGCTACTGTTTGACTCATATGCATGTTCAGGATGAATTAAAACCATGAACCATGAACCATGATAATAACAAGCCTAGTAGTGCTGTACAACTTTTATCCGCAGTCCGCAGTGCCCTCTCCTGGTCAACATTATTATTATTTTTTTTTCCCTTTTTAAATTTTTTTTTCCTCTACTGGTTCAAACTGGGCGCCAACCTGTCTGTAGAGGCCACCTGTCTATAGCGGCCACTTTTGCAGACTCCCTCTAGTGGCCGCTATAGACAAGTTTGACTGTATATGCTAAATCGAGGGTGCCCTTTAGACCGCCGATCGCGAAGGTAGTGCAGAGCTATCGCATCTGTCACCCACATCATAAACGTCACTTTGTAGATATCATGTGACATTTGTCAGCTGACATTAAACCCCCCTCGTGATTCTCTCTTGTGCCTTGTGGCAAAGTCAGTGGTGAAGAGATGTCTGCAGCCACACACGGATAATGCAACTTTCATCTTTATTATTCTATCCATCATCCATCCATCTTCTACCGCTTATCCCAGATGGGGTCGTGGGGGCAGCAGCCTCAGCAGGGAGGCCCAGACGTTCCTCTCCCCGGCCACTTCGTCCAGCTCCTCGCGGCGATCCGGAGGCGCTCCCAGGGCTGTTGGGAAACAAAGTCTCTCCAACGTGTCCTGGGTCTTCCCCAAGGCCTTCTACTGGTTGGACTTGCCCTGAACACCTCCCTAGGGAGGCGTCTGGGAGGCATCCTGACCAGATGCCCAAGCCACCTCATCTGACGCCTCTTAATGCAGAGGAGTAACGGTTCTACTCCGAGTCTCTCCCGGATGACAGTGCTTCTCACCTTATCTCTAAGGGAGAGCCCAGCCACCCTACGGAGAAAACTCATTTCGGCTGCTTGTACCGGCAATCTTGTCCTTTCGGTCACTACCCAAAGTTCATGACCATCGGCGAGGGTAGGAACGTAGATCGACCGGTAAATTGAGAGCTTTGCCTTTCGGCTCAGCTCCCTCACTGGAAACAGGTCTGACTTATTGCCGACAGTGCGAACCAAACTCTGACACCGGTCATACAGGGAACGAACAGCCTGAATTAGCTGGTCCAATACCCCAAACTCCCGGAGTACTCTGCACAGAATTCCTCGAGGAACACGGTCGAATGCCTTCTCCAAGTCCACAAAACACATGAAGACTGGTTGGGCAAACTCCCATGCACCCGCAAGGACCCTGCTGAGGGTGTAGAGCTGGTCCACAGTTCCACGACCAGATCGAAAACCACACTGCTCCTCCTGAATCTGAGATTCAACTATCTGGCAGATCCTCCTCTGCAGAACCCCTAAATAAACCTTACCAGGGAGGCTGAGGAGTGTGATTCCACGATACTTGAAACACACCCTCCGATCCCCCTCCTTAAAAAGTGGGACCACCACCCTGGTCTGTCAATCCAGAGGCACTGCCTCCGATGTCCACGCGATGCTGCAGAGTCACGCAAGACACGTCTACAGAATCCAGGGCCTTAAGGAACTCTGGGCAGATCTCATTCACCCCCGGGGCCCTGCCACCGAGGAGCTTTTTGACAACCTCATCAACCTCAGCCCCAGAGATCGGAGAGCCCACCGTGAAGTCCCCAGGCTCTGCTTCCTCATAGGAAGACGTGTCGGTGGGATTGAAGAGGTCTTCCAAGTATTCTTTCCACCGATCCACAACATCCTTAGTCGAGGGCAGCAGCACATCATCCACAGTGTTGACTGTGCACTGCTTCCCCCTCCGGAGATGCCGGACGGTGGTCCAGAACCTCTTTGAAGCTGTCCGGAAGTCGTTCTCTTCTCCAAACTCCTCCCATGCCCGAGTTTTTGCCTCAGCGACTGCCAGAGTTGCAGACTGCTTGGCCTGCCAATACCTGTCAGCTGTCTCCGGAGTCCCATGAGCCAAAAAGGCCCGAAGACTCCTTCTTCAGCTTGACGGGCATCCCTCACCACTGATGTCCACCAATGGGTTCTGGGATTACCGCCACAACAGGTACCAACCACCTTACGGCCACAGCTCCGATCAGCTGCCTCAACAATGGGGGCACGGAACATGGCCCATTCAGACTCAATGTCCGCCACCTCCCTCGGAACGTGGTCGAAGCTCTCCCGGAGGTGGGAGTTGAAACTCCTGACACGAGACTCTGCCAGTCGTTCCCAGTAGACCCTCACAATACGTTTGGGCCTGCCAGGTCCCCTACCATTGTATGAAACTACCATTTCATGATGAATTGGAAAATATGCCTGTTGCTGAAAGCTTTTTAATATGTTTCCTTGACTTCGGCTGCATTTTCTTTTGCATGATCATTTATGTGTGATAGTAAATGCTAACTGGATGTAATAAATGAAGCGTGTGTATAATGAACGCTACATAGCTATTTTAACTGACATACTCCTCAAGTTACAGTATGTACACAAAAGGGGTGCCACGAGATCTCGCGAAATCACAACGGGACAAGATTTCTCGTTTGGAAAACATATTATAATAGGGAGATCTATGGGACGTGGTCATTTTAAAAGTAACTGACAGGCTGAAAAAGTGTGAGCACTCCTGCGCTATATGTACACAGCCATGTCAAAAAATTTGAATATTGTGTAAAAGTTCATTTTCTTCCGTAATATAATTCAAATTTTGAAACCTTCATATATTCTAGGTTCATTGTGAATGCAATGAACTATTCAAAACCTTTTTTGTCTGAATTTGGATTTTTCTGGCATACAGCTCTAGAAAACCCCAAAATCCATGTGTCATAATATTAGAATATTCTGACAGTACTCAGTTACTCGGTCTCAAAGTACTCCGGTGGCTAATTTAAAAATCAGCTAATTAACTCAAAACGCCTGTTAAGGTTCCCTGAGCCTATAAAAACTTGTCAGCCTGGTTCAGATCACAAAACCACAACCATGGGGAAGGCTTCTAACCTGAATGATAAGGAGAAGGCCGCTCTTCACATCCTCCATCACGAGGGCAAAAAACAAAAATACATTTCAGAAAAAGTTGGAAGTTCAAAGTGCTGTTTGAAAGCACATAAGAGGAAAGCTTGTTGGAAGATCAAAATGTGGGAAGAAACGCTGCACAAGCAGTAGAGATGTCCGGAAGCTTAAGAAAAAACTGAAGCAGAGCCGCTTCAAAAATGTGACTGAGCTCACAAATCAGCGGAATGAGGCTGGAGTGGGTTCATCATAAAAAGAAATTTCACTACGCTTTATTCTGAAAAACATGCACCGGAATCTGACATGGTGGCACTAGACACATAAGGAAAGGGAGAGAAGACCAAGAGAATGGGAGTTAAATTTAATGAATTCATTTCGTGTTCAAACCTGTGAAAACAACCCTAGTGTTGACATCATTACCGACAATAAATGTAAATATTTAAAAAAAGAAATCGCTGCCACAGCACCGCAGCAGCAGCACCACAGAGCAGCGGCAGTCCGCCTCCCATGCAGCCCACCAGCACAGCTGATAAATCCTAGGGGAAAGCCTGGATATGCTGTAGAAAAGTTTCACTTTTACTTTAGCTTATTTGAAACATGAAACTGCAATTATCAATCCGACACTGACACGAGCCCTTGATATCGATGGAATGGCTGTGTGGACTACATAAATAAAATGGACCTTCAATGAGAAAAGCTTTTCATGAGTATAAACTTATAAACACGACAGGGTTAGAATGAAACCAACCCACCTTTTATCAGCAACACAGAAAATTCACGCGTACTTCAACGGATGCCCGGATGGATCTGTGGTCCTACGAAGGACTACTAGCTGTCCAGCGAGGTGCCTGGCGTAAAAGAAAAAGGAAGTCCGCCTTGAACAGTGCCTGTACTAAATATATAATTAAGGAACGTACTACAAGCAGCCGACTACTTTCAACAAGCTCAATTTGGACTTTTTATGGAAAGAAAACACACTATATTAGTCAAGGTAATTTAATTAAACAATTTGCAGACGGGGGATTTCAAAAGATTGAATTTGACAGAATAAATGGCACAATCAAAATAAATTAACTTAGGTCATTCTTAACTAATCATAATAACTTATGGATGTATATTCCAAATAAACTATTTTCAGATGTGCGTGGAGTTATCCTCTTACTTGGATGTTATTATGACATTAAAAAACTGCCCATAAAAACTTCCAAAAGCAATTTTTTTTTAAATAAATGATATTGTTTTTTGTACTGGAAATAAAGAAAAGAAAGATGGGTACATTTTTCATTCACAAATGACATAATTAATGCTCTGAACCTCATGGAAAACCACTAGATTCAAATTTATTTTTATTATTTATGTCGTTTTTTTGGAGTATCTATATTTTATTACATTAGATTTGCCTCTTTAATTTTCTATGACAGCCTGTTCTGGCAATATTCCTTTCTGGAAATGTTCTTGAAGTAGGTGTTTGTGTGTATACAATGCAGATGAAGTCATGGCTCAAAAAAGATACACACCTTCAAGAGTCCACTGCCTGCTCCTGCTAAGAATAATGTGTGTACTGAGTCCAGACTCACAGCTACCTTAGACGGTCCCCCAACAAAGTAAATTATTTATGTTTTGTAGGTGGCGGTTATAAGATTGAAAACCAGTTCGCCAACTATGTAGGATGTTATCCTGGTTCCCGCACGTGAACATAACTCCTATCTTTGTCACAAAGCTAGTATGGTACAAAAACCCAGGCCCAAGTGATCATTCCATTCCATTCCATTCCATTTTCCTCCGCTTATCCGGGTCCGGGTCGCGGGGGCAGCAGTCTCAGTAGGGAAGCCCAGACTTCCCGGTCCCCGACCACCTCCTCCAGCTCCACCGGGAGGACACCGAGGCGTTCCCAGGCCAGCTGTGAGACATAATCCCTCCAGCGTGTCCTAGGTCTTCCCCGGGGCCTTCTCCCGGCTGGGCATGCCCGAAACACCTCACCAGGGAGGCGTCCGGGAGGCATCCGGACTAGATGCCCGAGCCACCTCAGCTGGCTCCTCTCGATGTGAAGGAGCAAGTGATCATCATGCCATAATATAACAATGACAATACCCGATAACCAGGGCTTGCCCGTGCATTCTACGGCAGTAGCTGATAGGTATTGGATGTGCGGTGATGACATAGTGCGTAATGTTCTTCATCAGCTATGGATTGGCCTACCTACATTGGTGAAGATGAAAGTCCCAGTTCAAGTAACGTACAAAAGGTGCAAGGGAGATACTCAAAACGCAAGGTGGAACAGGTAACACTAGTTTTAAAAGATCATATGTACCAGACTCCCGTGTCTATCTATACACAACAGGACAACCAAGAGGAATTTCTGAGGAATTCAAAGCTAGAAGTGAAATTAAGGCCGGTCTGGAGTACATATTTCTCTGGATTACGCCCAATAAAAACAATGAAGCCCTTTGAGCACGAGGAGAACAATTACGCAAAATAGCATGGCAAAATGATCAAACTCTGAATTGGATGCTTGCCGAAAGGGGGGAGTCTGAGACGCTGAGACGAGTCACCGACTCGTCTCAGCGAAGGAAGCTCTTCATCACAACTAGAACACCAAGATGACATTGCACTGATCATTGGCGAGTGATTGGAGAAAAAGAGTGTTGATGTTTTCTGATTTCTTTCATTATTTAGTGTGGCCCTTGCTCTTGCCAGAAAGCCCAGCTGCTAGGAGATGGAAGGAGGTCTAAACTCCAAATAAGGAGAAAGTTCTGGTAATCCACGTCATTATCGTTCAGAACCCTATTTAATTGTGATTTAATAAACGAGCAGAGCCCCATTCTCCCTCAAACTGCTGTCTTCTGTCTTGTTTCTCAATACTGCACGACAATAAAAATTACACAAACATTTCATGTCAGTTAGCAACGTTAGAAGTTGTTCTTTTGCACAACTTTTTTGTTCAAGAGTAATACTGCCTTGCTTGTTCATACAGTAATTCTTTTATTGTGCTCTTTGAAATCCAGCTGGATGCGTCCTTTCAATAAAAGTTACTCCCCAGTGTGGGTTCTTGTGTGTTCTTTCAAATGTGACCGCTGAGAGAATCTTTTCCCACACACCGTGCAGGGAAAAGCTTTCTCTCCAGTGTGTGTTTTTGTGTGTACATTCAAATTTGACCGCCGAGTAAATTTTTTACCACACACTGCGCAAGGAAAAGGTTTCTCCCCAGTGTGTATTCTTGTGTGTATTTTTAAAACAACTTTTTGAGAGAAACTTTTACCACACACTGTGCAAGTGAAAGGTTTCTCTCCAGTGTGTATTCTTGTGTGTATTTTTAAAACAACTTGTTGAAAGAAACTTTTACCGCACACTGTGCAAGAAAAAGGTTTCTCTCCCGTGTGTCGTCTTGTGTGCATTTTTAAATCACTTGTCTGACAGAATCTTTTACCGCACACTGTGCAAAGAAACGGTTTCTCCCCAGTGTGTATTCTTGAGTGTACATTCAAATTTGACCGCAGAGTGAATTTTTTACCACACACTGCGCAAGGAAAAGGTTTCTCTCCAGTGTGTATTCTTGTGTGTTTTTTCAAATGCCCCCGCTGAGAGAATCTTGTACCGCACACCGTGCAGGGAAACGCTTTCTCTCCAGTGTGTGTTTTTGTGTGTACATTCAAATGTGACCGCCGAGTGAATTTTTTACCACACACTGCACAAGGAAAAGGTTTCTCTTCAGTGTGTATCCTTGTATGTATCTTTAAATCACTTGTTCGACTGAATCTTTTCCCACACACGGTGCAAGGAAAAGGTTTCTCTTCAGTGTGTATTCTTGTGTGCTCTGTCAAAAATGACTGCTGTGAGAATCTTTTACCACACACCTTGCAACGAAAAAGTTTCTCTCCAGTGTGTATCCTTGAGTGTTCTTTCAAATTTGACTGCTGAGAGAATCTTTTACCACACACCGTGCAAGAAAAAGGTTTCTCTCCTGTGTGTAATCTTGTGTGTTTTTTCAAATTTGACCGCTCAGAGAATCTTTTACCACATATTGTGCAGGGAAAAGCTTTCTCTCCAGTGTGTGTTTTTGTGTGTGCGTTCAAATTTGACCGCTGAGAGAATTTTTTCCCACACACTGTGCAAGGAAAAGCTTTCTCTCCAGTGTGTATTTTTGTGTGTGCATTCAAATTTGACCTCCGAGAGAATTTTTTCCCACACACTGCGCAAGGAAAAGCTTTCTCTCCAGTGTGTGTTTTTGTGTGTTCTTTCAAATTTGACTGCAAAGAGAAACATTCACCACAAACCGAGCAGGTGAAAGGTTTCTCTCCTGTGTGACGTCTACTGTGTCTTTTCAGATTTCCCTTGCTAACAAAAGTTTTGTCACATTGAGAGCATTTCCAGTGTGTGTTGTCAGTGTGACATGTCATATCAGCTTCAGAGTCTCCATCATCAGTGTCAGGAGAGTGTGACCTTGTGTCGTCACTATCTGATAGTGGAGCTAAGAGGTTGTGTGCTTGTGATCCTCCACAGTGGTCTCCATCAGCTTCTGTTGTCATGTGTTGAGTTGAGCTGCTGCTTGGAGGCTCCACCTCTCTCTTCTCCTCACTTTCACCTTCATTATCTTCACTCTTCACAGTGACAACAATCACTGGGAACTCCTCCAGTCCTTCAAGATGCTCTCCCTCCTGACTAATGCTGTGATCCTCCTCTTCTTCTTTAATGTGGGTGGGTTGTGACTCCTTTTCTTCCTCTTTAAGGTTGAGGAGCTGCAGCTCCACCTTTTCCTCTTTAATGTAGGAGGGCTGTGGCCTCTCCTTTTCCTCTTTAATGTGGGGGGGCTGTGGCTCTCCCTCTTCCTCTTTAATGTGGGGGGGCTGTGGCTCCTCCTCTTCCTCTTTAATGCTGGGGGGTTGTGGAGCCACGTCCTCCTCTTCGTCTTTAATGTGTTTCATCCTGGAGTACAAATCAGGGGGAAGATCTTACCAGATGTCTGCAGGATACAAGAAGAAAGAGACATCAGGGTTTCTGCTACATGTAATTGATCGCGGCCTACCACCTCACCTTAAAGGTTGTTTTTTTTGTTTTTTTTTTACATGAACATGATATGTAGTAATAAAATATGAATGGACATATATGCTAAATCAGGGGTGCCCATTACACTACAAGGTAGTGCGGAGGTATCGCATGTGTCACCCACGTCCCATTGCAGAAATAAAATAAGATAACATACAGTATGAATTGCACTTGAGAAAATACATATCACAAACACCAATTCCGCCACTTTACAGAGTGTAAATATTATAATTTCTTCTTTTTATTATATATTATCATAACAGTGGTTTATTTGGTCTCAAAAAATGGAAACAATGATATCCTTTAGTGCCAATTTGTGGGACATCAAGCATTCCCATGTGCCCCCGCATGAGTTCATGATTTGGCTAAAATAAAAAAAGTGTGTTTGTCATTGTGCTTCTCTCGTCTCGTGGACGCAGTCTCGTGTATTGTGTGGTCTCGCGAGTTGGGAGTCTCGTCACACCCCTAGGACACAACTATTGAGACATTATGTGTAACTTGCGGCAATTAATCTAATAACTTAGTGATTACAATTAGTTTATAGAAATAATGCTTTATTAAATAATTAGCTAAGTAGATGACAGCTGTTTAAGTGTGTCAAAGGTCAAATCGGGAGAGCTCGCGCAGCGCAGGCCAGCTGGAATCAACAACCAGATAAGGGAAAGACAGGGACTAACTTGGGCCTTGAGATAGTTTTGGAAGAAAATGTGCTGATATGTGCAAGGACAAATGTTGTCCGGTCAGCGAAGGAGCCGCCTGACGCCTGCTGGTGTCACACAAGCTTCGTCAAGGAATCCAGGAGAAAGGTATCTTTCTTTCTTTCTTTTCCGCCTCCCACGCGGCCCACCACCACAACTTTAAAAAACCCTACGGCAAACCCTGGATATGCTTTACAGAAGCTCAACTTTTTCTTTAGTTTATTTGAAACATTAAAGTGTAAGTATCGATCCCACACTGGCACGAGCCCTTGGTTTCGATAGGATGGTTACGTGAAGTACAGAAAGGAAATGGACCTTCGCGGAGAAAAGCTTTTAGGAGTCGCGCTAATGAACAAATAGACTGATAGCATTAACATGACAGGGTAAGAATATAACCCAACCCACCTTTTTTCTCACCAACGCAGACAAATAGCCTTTTCCGACCACTTCAACAACCGACGCCAGGATAGAGCGGTGGTCCTACGAAGGACCCCTAGTTGCCCAGCGAGGTGCCTGGCATAAAAGAAACACGAACAGAACAGTGCCTGCACTAAATATAAACCAATAAATAGCGAATTTAGTACAAGCAGCCTATTACTTTCAACAGGCTCAATTTTCACTTTATTTGGAAAGAAATCCACACTCAATTAGATACGGTAAGTTAATTAAACAATTGTTGTCACAGAATGTAGCCAAAACAGACCCAACTATCAGCTGCTGGCGTCGCACAACTTTGTCAAGGAATCCGGGAGAAAGTTATCTTTAGAGAGACTGGCGCCAATGGTCTGAGCAGAACAATCATAAACAGAACTCACACACACGCACATACGTCGACACGTCCTACACACGCGCACGCACACACACACACACACACACACACACACACACACACACACACACAAGGACCCATCACAAGGCGCTGCACACACAAAAACTTTTCCACATTTTGAGCACTATAGGCCATAGGTAATATATAAATAATATATATAATATAATAATAATACATATATATATATATATATATATATATAAATATAAATATATATATATAAATATAAATATAAATATATATATATATATAATATATGCTATATATAATATATATAATATAATATATACTATTTAGTAATAAGTCACATAAAATTTTACTGACAAACATAAACACAACTCACACACACATCCAAAGACACGTCCCACACACGCACAAACACACACACGCACACACACACCCACTAAACTCAGTTAGAACCACTATAATCCCCAGACAAAACAGACTTAAAGAAGTATTCCCTGCACTCTCATTTTCCTACTAACCTTTTTCAAGTCCTTTTTTCCCCCAACCCCAAGTGCGTAATTTACACAGGCTATACGGAGGTCATGACCCCCGCAAAAATCAGATCTAGCCAATATAACCCTCGGAATATAACCACCTCATTCCAATAACTGGTTAAAACATAAAAATTGAAACAGAAAATTCAACTCTCACCGGGCGCTGGAAATTGTTTGTGTTTGTAGATCACAGCGGAGTCACATCTCCATCCCACAGCACATTGGGCCTCTCGTCTCCAACAAGGTAAAGGTGGGAGGACGTTTGGGTTTTAACACGTTTAAGGGGGTCAAAAATCCCTACAGACCCCCGGTCCGTTTAACCCGTTTTTTGCAGAACAAAACCCCAAGGACGCCCGGCCACATCTCTCATGATTCTTAAAGGATGTCAACCTACTGCGAAGATATCCTGTCTTATCTTAATAGCGGCAAACCATGTGTTCAGAAACGTTTGGGAATATCTTTATGCAATAAGAGCTAATATGAAGAGTTTGAATAAACAGGTCTCTTCTTACCTTTATGTGGGGCGGCCCTGATATTCCAGACACCTTTCCGTCCACCCGAAAATGTCCTTTCCTCCTCTGGAGATCACACGTCAGGGGTCACCATTAACTGTTGCAGATGACATTCCCCACAACCTACTAAATGTCCTACCTACTAAAGGACCAGTTGGGAACATTAAGCCAATTTCACCTCCACCTTGCGTGTTAGTTTATCTCCAGCCATGAGAAGGAAAGAAGACTCACACCAGATTATGTTTAAGAATTGTATTGAGAGTATTTAACAGTTTTTGGAGCACCACACCCCGTCTCATCCACCAGTCCCCTTGTCCTCCACACCAGCTGAATGAGAGAGGGTCTCGAACTCTCGCCTCGCCAGTCTCTCCAAAGATAACTTTCTCCCGGATTCCTTGACGAAGTTGTGTGACGGCAGCAGGTGATAGTTGGGTCTGTTTTGGCTACATCCCGTGACCATATCTGGCTGCTGCAAGCTGTTTATGCATTGTTATCTTTTATGCTCCCTCGTCCCCTTTCACCTACGTAAACCAATGTTCATCTATTCAGCTGACAGTTTAACAAAGCATCGTTTCTATAAACTACTTGTAATCACTCACTCAGTTATGAGATGAATCGATAATAAACAGTTATCATTCCATAGTACTTATATTAAGGCACTCAGTTAATAATTCAATCAATAAAAGTCAATGCAAACAGGTATTCTAAAATTTACTTGTAATAATTATTATAAGTTAAAACAATATCATCCTACACTTGTCTTCTTTCTCAGTACTGCACGACAATGAAAAACGAAACAAACATTGCAAACATTTCATCATGTCAGTAAGCAACATTGCTGCAACAAGTCGTTTTTCAAGAGAAATACTGTCTTGCTTTTTCATACTTCTCTTACTGTGTTCTCTGAAATCCAGCTGGATGCATCCTTAAAAAATAAGTTACTCCCCAGTGTGGATTCTTATGTGTTCAGTCAAGTTTGTAGTATTTGTGAATCTCAGACCACACGTTGAACAGAAAACGTTTTCTCTAGTGTGTGTTCTTGTGTGTCCGATCAAATATATCTTCTGAGAAAAACTTTTACCACACACCGTGCAAAGAAAAGGTTTCTCTCCAGTGTGTACTCTTATGTGTGTTTTTAAATCACTTTTTTCATTGAATCTTTTACCACACATCGTGCAAAGAAAATGTTTCTCCCCAGTGTGTATTCTTGTGTGTACTTTCAAAACAGCTTTTTGAGAAAAACCTTTAAGGCACACCGTGCAAGTAAAAGGTTTCTCTCCAGTGTGTCGTCTTGTGTGCATTTTTAAATCGCTCGTTTGACAGAATCTTTTACCACACACCGTGCAAAGAAAAGGTTTCTCTCCAGTGTGTATTCTTGTGTGTTCTTTCAAATGTGACCGCTGAGAGAATCTTTTACCACACACTGTGCAAGGAAAGGGTTTCTCTCCAGTGTGTATTCTTGCGTGTGTTTTTAAATCAGCTTTCTGAAAGAAACTTTTATTACACACAGTGCAAAGAAAAGGTTTCTCTCCTGTGTGTCGTCTTGTGTGCATTTTTAAATCGCTCGTTTGACAGAATCTTTTGCCACACATCGTGCAAAGAAAAGGTTTGTCTCCCGTGTGTATTCTTGTGTGTTCTTTCAAATGTGACTGCTGAGAGAATCTTTTACCACACACCGTGCAAGGAAAAGGTTTCTCTCCAGTGTGTATTTTTGTGTGTACGTTCAAATTTGACTGCCGAGAGAATTTTTTACCACACAATGTGCAAGGAAAAGGTTTCTCTTCAGTGTGTATTCTTGTGTGTATTTTTAAATCACTTGTTTGAGAGAATCTTTTCCCACACACCGTGCAAGGAAAAGGTTTCTCTCCAGTGTGTCTTCTTGTGTGTATTTTTAAATCACTTGCCTGAGAGAATCTTTTCCCACTCACCGTGCAAGAAAAAGGTTTCTCTGCACTGTGTCTTCTTGTGTGTTTTTTCAAATGTGACTGATGAGAGAATTTTTTACTACACACCGTGCAGGGAAAAGGTTTCTCTCCAGTGTGAATTCTTGTGTGTATTTTTAAATCACTTGTTTGAGAGAATCTTTTCCCACAAACAGCGCAAGGAAAAGGTTTTTCTGTAGTGTGTCGTCTTATGTGTTCTTTCAAATGTGATCGCTGAGAGAATCTTTTACCGCACACCGTGCAGGGAAAAGGTTTCTCTCCAGTGTGTGTTTTTGTGTGTACATTCAAATTTGACAGGCGAGAGAATGTCTTACCACACACTGCGCAAGGAAAAGCTTTCTCTCCAGTGTGTATTCTTGTGTGTACGTTCAAATTCGATCGCCGAGAGAATCTCTTCCCACACACTGTGCAAGGAAAAGGTCTCTCTCCGGTGTGTATTCTTGTGTGTTGTCTCAAATTTGACTGCAGAGAAAATCTTTCACCACAAACTGAGCAGGTGAAATGTTTCTCTCCTGTGTGATGTCTCATGTGTCTTTTCAGATTTCCCTTGTTAACAAGAGTTTTGTCACACTGAGAGCATTTCCAGCGTGTGTTGTCAGTGTGACATGTCAAATCAGCTTCAGAGTCTTCATCATCAGTGTCAGGAGAGTGTGACGTTGTGTCGTCACTATCTGATAGTGGAGCTAAGAGGTTGTGTGCTTGTGATCCTCCACAGTGGTCTCCATCAGCTTCTGTTGTCATGTGTTGAGTTGAGCTGCTGCTTGGAGGCTCCACCTCTCTCTTCTCCTCACTTTCACCTTCATCATCTTCACTCTTCACAGAGACAACAATCACTGGGAACTCCTCCAGTCCTTCAAGATGCTCTCCCTCCTGACTGATAATGTGATCCTCCTCTTCCTCTTTTATGTGGAGGGGCTGTGGCTCCTTTTCTTCCTCTTTAAGGTTGAGGAGCCATGGCTCCTCCTCTTCCTCTTTAATGTCAGGCGGTTGTGGATCCACATACTCCTCTTCCTCTTTAATGTGTTCCATCCTGGAGTTCCAATCCTGCTGCTGACTGAAGATGGTCTTCAGATGTCTGCAGGACACAAGAAGACAAAGGCAAAGACACAAAAAATGTGTTGTTTTTTTTATGTGAACACAATTTTTTGTCATACAATATGAATGGATATATAATGGGTGCTAGCTTATTTTAATAACAATTCAATTGGTATCACAATTTGTGGTTGCCGATGTGATTCAAGGACGATATTTGTTCATTTAGAACAATACAATCCAAAGTGATTTTAAATTTTAAATCGAGCGAGCAACTTTTTAACTAACGGCAAATCAAACTGTTACACGAGTAACATTTAGCATCTTTATCATCAAAAGTACTAAAAAAAACCCACATCCATTTAAAGCCTGTCTGATGGCTGTGCTTTGCGTCCTGAACTCCAGTATAGAAATGTGTGTTTTCTACATTTTCTTTGTGAAACTACCATGTCTTGATGAATTGGAAAATATGCCCGTTGTTGAAAGCTTTTTAATATATTTCCTTGACTTCGGCTGCATTTTCTTTTGCATGATCATTTATTTTTGACAGCGAACGCTAACTGGATGTAATCAATGAAGCGTATGTATAAGGAACACTATGCAGCTATTCAGACTACTCACTGATCTGTATTATATATCTGGATAGCTCATTGGCGATGACTTGTGAAGCCACACGGCCGCCATATTGCCACTCGCAAGAAACACTTCTCGACAAGCTTTTGCATTTGTGGTGAACTTCTTTTATTAATTCGGATTTTTTTTTTTTTATCTTGAACATGCATACAAGTCAAACAGTTGCACATCACACAATACAGTTCACAGTTTTGCATGTCCAAAAAGGAGTAGGAAGAAGCAAAGCTGATTTAATCCTTCCCCTCATCAGCTTCACATCAATTGCAATACATTCACTCACCTCTTGTTCTTCCAGGTATGCTTTGTAAGGCTACATGACAATGTAGTGCGATCATAACAAGGTTTTCACTTACTAAAAGGAAGCTACAGGCATAATGATAACTGATAGAATGATTGAAGAAGTGTTTGATTGATAATGAATGAGTACAGACCATGTAGTCACCACAATGAAAAGTTAATAGTCAGTATAGTAATGGTTAGATGTTGTATTGTATGTACACAGTGGTTCAGGTCTCTTCTTCTTTGTATTTTGTGAACATCAACTGCTTGTACTTTTTATTAAAATCGCTCATTGTTGTGCATTGTTTGAGTATTGGACACTAATTTTGCCTTAAGATGCCTGCATGTGCAGCTATTAACTGCACAAATCGCCAGTTCAAATGCTGTGGACGAACATTTCACATGTAAGTATGATTGAAATGTAGATTTATGATTGATCATTTCAGGGTTTTGCACCGTCGATCTCTCAGATATTTCTGATCGTGTAAAATTCCTCTGATTAAATGTATGTCCAGAATTGATACGTTTATATAGCTCTATAATAGCTAAGAGGAAATGTACGTACTTTTTTGTTATATCATGATATATGTATTTTTTTTTAGGGACGAAGGTTGCGTTACTTGAAGGAATGGGAGAATCTCCCCGCTTTTTAATTTACAATATAGATGTTCTGCGAGCCTCTTTATCTGCTTTGTACGCTGTGTACGTTGTGCGAATGTAGTCGAGATGTGAGTGGTAAGATGGCGTCTCTGTGGCTTCAGCGGCTTGCACGGCGGCGTGCGACGTATGAGCTATCCAGATATATTATACAGATCAGTGAGACTACTCAGGTTGTGTACACAATATGGGTGTCACGAGATGTCGCAAGATTACAATTTGAAGAGAACAGGGCAGCCAGCTCTCATAAATGGCGCTTTATTTTGCAACACATGCACCGGAATCGCCGGTCTGCCCTGGTGGCACTTGACAGATAAGGAAGAAAGAAAAGACCAAGAGAAAGGTATTTAAAGTTAATGAATGTTTCTTGCTCAAGCCTGTGAAAATGTTGTTGTACTTTAGAACTTCAAACATGAAACTGCGAGTATCGATCCAACACTGACACGAGCCCTTGATTTTGATAGGATGGCTATTTGGAGTGCAGGAAGAAAATGGGTAGTGTTAATGAACAAACAGAACGCTTATAAACATGTGAGTAAGAATGAAACCCAAACCACCTTTTATCACCAACGGAAACAGACATTTATTTATTCATACACAATGAGAATGAAATCTAATTTTAAATATCACAAAAATATTTCACTACGCTTAATTTGGAAAAACATGCACCTGAGCCGCCTGTCTTGGCAGATCCGGAAGGGAAGAAAAGACTACTAGAAAGGTATTTCAAGTTAATGAATGTGTTTCTTGTCAAGCCTGTGAACAGGATCCTAGTGTTGCCATTATTACTGACAGTACATTTCTTTTTTTATCGCTGCCAACGCGACGCAGTAACGCAGCGACGGCAGTCCGCCTCCGATGCAGCCCAGTACCACAACTTGAACAAATCCGAGGCGAAACCCTGGATGTGCTTTAGAAAAGTTCAACTTCTACTTTAGTTCATTTGAAACATGAAACTGCGAGTATCGATCCCACACTGACACAAGCCCTTGATATCGATACGATGGCTATATGGGGTACACAAAGAAAATAGACCTTCGCAGAGAAAAGCTTTTTATGAGTAGTGTTCACGAACACATAGAACGCTTATAAACATAAGAGAGCAAGAATAAAACCCAACCCACCTTTTATCACCAACCTAGGCAGACAGACATTTACGAGCACTTCAAAAACAGATGCCGGATGGGTCTGTGGTCCTTCGAAGGACCCACACCAGCCCAGCAAGATGCCTGACTTGAAAGAAACACGAAGTCCGCCCTGAACAGTGCCTGCACCAAATATAAATCTATAATTAGCCAGGTGTAGCACGGAAGGCTCTATAGGCGGTACACATGATATGTAAAAAAGAAAAAAAAGAAAATTTTATATTCCTTGAAAAAAAAATTGCCAGATTGAATCAAAATGTAAGAAAACTCAAATTGACCCAAGTGTTATACAATTGACAAAATGAAAGTATCAATATAATTCTATTCTATCTAACCAAGTGGCATTTTATTTCTTATGAGCTAAACAACTCTCCCTTTGCCCCAGGATGAACCACTGCCCACAGCACTTTCCCTTCCCCATTTAGTCAAAATAAACACATATATCATGATCCCCACCCCCCAACTCGATTTAAGAGACGGCCAGGTTGAAATGATACTTGACCTGATGGTTGTACGAGAGTGGCTAACACAATACGTTTCTCACATTCTTTCATTAGTAAGTGTCCCTTACGCGTCCCAAAAAGCCCGGCTGCAAGGACAAAGACGGAGGCCTAAACTCCAAATAAGGAGAAAGTTCTGGTAATCCACGTCATTGTTGCTGTTGGGAACCCAATTTAATTGTGACTCAACAAACAGGCGGAGCCCCCTTCTCCCTAAAACTGGAGTCTTCTGTCTTGTTTTGATTCTCAGAACTGCAAATGAAACAAACACTGCAAACCTTTCATCACGTCAGTTAGCAACATTAGAAGTCGTTCCTTTGCACAACTTTATTTTTTTCAAGGGTAACACTGTCTTGCATATTCATACTTCTCTTACTGTGTTCTTTGAAATCTAGCGGGATGCGTCCATTCAAAAAAAGTTTTCAAGTTAGTCCCCAGTGTGGATTCTTATGTGTTCAGTCAAGTGTGCACAATTTGTGAATGACTGGCCACATGTTGGAACAAGAAAAGCTTTTTTTCCTCTGGTGTGTGTTCTGAGAGAAACTTTTAGCACACGGCGTGCAAAGAAGTAGTTTCTCTCCGGTGTGTACTCTTTTGTGTTTTTTAAATCACTTTTTAATTGAATCTTTTACCCACGAACCGTGCAAGGAAAAGGTTTCTCTCCAGTGTGTGTGCTTGCGTGTACGTTTAAAGCAAGTTTTTGAGAGAAACTTTTACCACACCCCGTGCAAGAAAATGTTTTCTCTCCAGTGCCTTGTGTGCATTTTTAAATCACTTGTTTGACAGATTTTTTTTTAATTTTTTTTTTAACCACACACCGTGCAAAGAAAAGGTTTCTCTGTAGTGTGTACTCTTGTGTCTTCTTTCAAATGTGACCGCTGAGAGAATCTTTTACCACACAGCATGCTGGGCAAAGCTGTCTCTCCAGTGTGTGTTTTTGTGTGTCTTTTTAACTCACTTGGAGATATCCTGCAAAAGTGGCTCAGCAAAACCAGGCTTTGCACTCAAGATGCAGCTCAACAAAACCTAAATTCCCCAAACACAATTAAACGGTACCACGACGGTGGTTATCAACTTCATTTTGCCAAGCCTGGTTCTCGGCTTTGTGCTCAGTGCGCGTTCACATAAAAGGGGGTGTTTGATGTCATATTATTCTACTTCCGTGCAAAAACGAAGCGATCCCAGACGGTGTATTTTACACAAGATGAGAAAGTAATTATTATGAAGCATTATGAGGAGTTCAAAAAGATTATCAATGCCAAAAAGCAACACTGTCGCCGCCAATACAGCGAGGGAAGAAAACAACTGCCTTTTCATTTTTGAATGACGTCTATGTTGTTTTCATATTTTACTGTGTGTGTGTTTTATTGAAAGCGAGGCTGAGTGTGCGCAGGCTATTAATGTTTTTTGTTGTTGTTTTTTACTGTGTTGGGATGAACACGCAAATCTACTGTCTCTGCACAATGACAATAAAGACTTTTTTGACAGCTCGTGACTCACATGGTCCTAGGGGTGGGCGATATATCAATATTATTCATATATCAATATTTCTTTTAAGCATGATATAAAAAACAAGCAGATAGTTCATAGCAATATAGACTGGATTTGCGCTGTAACTCTTGACGCAGAGGTCTCACTCATCACTCCCCACTCAATAGACATGAAGGAAGTGACGTCTGCGGTGGAGGAACGGGTCAGAAAAGAAAAAAACAGTTGCTCAGTAATTTGGAGGCACTTGGAAAAAGAGACTGTCAAGTGCGGAAGCACTACAATCTTTTTCGCCACCTTTAAACTTGGCAAAAACTGCAGTACGAGTGTGTGAAGCTGCAGGCTGAAACTACTTCACTAAACTCCTGCCACAACACAAAGCTCATTGCTTGCTTCTTTTTCCTGTTGGATTACTAATGAAAGGAAAAGTGCCAAGTGGTGTGCTATTACTAAAACGGCGTCCTATTATATTGCTAAAGATATGGTCGCCATTCCAACGGTGGAAAAAAACATATTTGAAAACCTGCTGAAAACAATGGACTTGCGATGTCCAACGAGCTTCACAGTCACAATTATTTAGCATGAGAAGCTCCATCACGAATGTACAAGGAAGTCAGACAGACAGTTGGTAAGCCTGATGCAATTGACAGGTTGGTGTTCCTGGCACATAATGGTTAAGGAATAAGGACATGCTTGTCTTTTAAAAAATGTTTACCTAAAAGCTCGTCGTTAGACTCTTCTAAAAGAGGTAGTGTTCTGTGGGTGTTGTGGAATTAAGCAGGCCTATTAACGCTTCATAAACTTTAATCACACGCACTGGCCGGGTTGTATCAGAGAGCTAAAATGTAGCTTTCTCTCTCCTCCCCCTTCTATCCTCCCGCTGTTGGCCCCATTAGCAGTGTCACAGTGCCCTCTGCTGGTCAAGCATGTAGCTTGCTTTTTAAACATGTAGCCGCATAAATATGGGCTTATGAGGCAAAATACATGAAAATATAGACCAGTCGGCTTGTGTTCGTATCTCAGAATGTGCGCACGTCGGATGTTCGTTAGTAGGGGATTTAGTGTATTGTTCTTTTGGTATTAGCTGAGGATTTCAGCATAACTAAAGGTTTGTTATAAACAATTTTGAAGATTATATTTTACTTTTGCAACATTTATTTCAAAAAGAGAATGGACTATTTTATTTTAGCCGCTATTTTTAGAACAGATTTTTAACATTTTGATAAAACAACTTTGCACGCATATTTGGCTTTGACTTGATAATATCTGTATATCGACGTTCAACCTAAATATATCGGGATGAGTTTTGGTCAATATCACCCAGCCTTACATTGCCCGATACGTAAAACACAGATCTGTTTATTCTTGGCCATATCAAAGCGAAATCATTAATTATACTCATTATCTGCGACAAATACGTACTAGGTCGACTGATGAGTTGCATCAGTGTGCTCATGAGAAATGCTGTACCTCGTGGTGAACACTAGGTAGCAGTGTTGTGCTCTGTGGCGACTTTTCCATTGTGGCAACTTTTTCCTGTTTGTTAAAATAAAGAAGGGTTTCACTGCAGTTGATTGATGCCTCTGATTGACTATTCCTCCAGCAAATATTGTAATATAAAAAGACCAACAGACTGACTGAGTACTCACACAAGGAATGATGTGCCATACACATCTGCTAACGTTGGCCAAATTAATATTTCACAATGCATTTTATTCCTGACGCGTGGCTCAAAAAGTGAGCATATCTTGCATATTTCTTCGGCTGAAAATCTTGTCATCACAGTGCTGCTTGAGAGCTTCTTCCTCGCAGGTCCACCGGATTCTCAATAAATAATGACACCATCTCCAAATCAGTTAAACAGCGAAAAAGTGGCACTTTCATAGGTGATTTTAAGCTGAAAGTCTGGATACATAAACTGATCAGGACCAGGTTATGAGTTTAGCCTAAGTTACCACGGTGATAAACCCTGCTTTAAAACACAGCTCCATTCGTTGAACAGGCATACCCGGCTTTCCACTCAACACACCTTGCTAAACCACTAAACTCGCTTCGCCTTATACCCCCTTGTTTGAGAGAATCTTTTACCACACACCGTGCAAGGAAAAGGTTTTTCTCCAGTGTGTATTCTTGTGTGTCTTTTCAAATGTGACCGCCGAGAGAATCTCTTACTACACACAATGCAAGGAAAAGGTTTCTCTCCAGTGTGTGTTTTTGAGTGTCTTTTTAACTGACTTGTTTGAGAGAATCTTTTACCACACACTGTGCAATTAAAAGGTTTTTCTCCACTGTGTATTTTTGTGTGTCTTTTCAAATGTGACTGCCGGGAGAATCTCTTACTACACACCACGCAAGGAAAAGGTTTCT
Organism: Dunckerocampus dactyliophorus; assembly: GCF_027744805.1. NCBI lineage: Eukaryota > Metazoa > Chordata > Actinopteri > Syngnathiformes > Syngnathidae > Dunckerocampus > Dunckerocampus dactyliophorus. The sequence goes on from NC_072819.1 coordinate 4,147,551, forward strand.
CTCCAGTGTGTATTTTTGTGTGTCTTTTTAACTCACTTGCTTGGGAGAATTTTTTACCACACACCGTGCAGGGAAAAGGTTTCTCTTCAGTGTGTATTCTTGTGTGTCTTTTTAACTCACTTTTTCGGGTGAATTTTTTACCACACACCGTGCAAGGAAAAGGTTTCTCTCCCGTGTGTAGTCTTGTGTGTTTTTTTAAATCACTTGTTTGAGAGAATCTTTTACCACACACTGTACAAGGAAAAGGTTTCTCTCCAGTGTGTGTGTTTGTGTGTGCGTTCCAATTCGACCGCCGAGAGAATCTTTTACCACATACCGTGCATGGAAACGCTTTCTCGCCAGTGTGTATTTTTGTGTGTCTGGTCAAATTCGACCGCCGAGAGAATCTTTTCCCACACACCGTGCAAGGATAAGGTTTCTCTCCAGTGTGAGTTCTTATGTGTACTTGCAAATTTGACAGGAGAAAGAATGTTTTACCACAAACTGAGCAGGGAAAACGTTTCTCTTCAGTGTGAAGTCTCCGGTGTCTTATCAGATTTCCCTTGCTAACAAAAGTTTTGTCACATTGAGAGCATTTCCAGCGTGTGTTGTCAGTGTGACATGTCATATCAGCATTCGAGTCTTCGTCATCAGTGTCAGAAGAGTGTGACGTTATGTCGTCACTATCTGATAGTGGAGCTAAGAGGTTGTGTGCTTGTGATCCTCCACAGTGGTCTCCATCAGCTTCTGTTGTCATGTGTTGAGTTGAGCTGCTGCTTGGAGGCTCCAACTCTCTCTTCTCCTCACTTTCACCTTTGTCTTCATCATCGTCACTCTTCACAGCGACACCAATCACTGGGAACCCCTCCAGGCCTTCGAGATGCTCTCCCTCCTGACTGATGCTGTGATCCTCCTCTTCCTTTTTAATGTGGGGGGTCTGTGGCTCCTTTTCTTCTTCTTTAAGGTTGAGGAGCTGTGGCTCCTCCTCCTTTTTAATGTGTGGAGACCGGGACTCCTCCTTTTCCTCTTTAATACTGGGGAGTTGTGGACCATTGTCCTCCTCTTCTTCTTTAATGTGTTCCATCCTGGAGTTCCAATCCTGCTGCTCAGGGGGAAGACGTCTGCAGGACACAAGAGAACAAAGACATCAGGGTTTCGGCTACATGTAATTGATCTTGGCACACCGCCGCTATAAAATATGAATGGACATATACGCTAATCGCAAAGGTAGTTTGGGGCTACGGCATGTGTCACCCACGTCACAAACATCACTTTAGACATGTCATATGAGATCAGTCAGAAATTAAACCCCTCTCCTGATTCGCTCTTGTGCCTCACGGCTTAGTCAGTGGTCAACAGATGTCTGAAGCGACACACGGATAATAAAACTTTCATCTTTAACTTTTATCTTCATGACAGAAAAACTCAATCAGCGGTAAGATGCCTATTTCACTGAAGTAAATGCCTTGCAGTAATGCTACAGTAATCCCTTTGTGTGCCATCCAACCAATCTTGGTGCTCCCAGCGTCAGCATCAGGGAGTGACGTGTGGGTGTTTTTTCCATTCAAGATGAACAGTTGCTGAGCGTGTTAATATCCAAACAGATGCTGTAGTAATTCTACACTTGATCAAAGTTAATTTATCAGATCCAAACATGGAAATGTTCTGACTTGTCTGCACCCTGAATCACAGTTATCATTAATCACCATCAACATTACCTCATTCAATCCCAGCCATTTTTCAAAAGACAACATTTTAACGATTTTGACTGATCTATCAAGGCACACAGAATATTGTGTTGTAAGGCTATGTAAAGATGGAACCTACCTAAAGAAACATTTACCTCTCGTCTTTCATGTGGCCGTTTTTAGGGCTTAACATCTATTAGTGTGCAGTTGCGTCATCACCTCTTTTTGCCTTGCATGTAAAAAAAATGTAAAAGATGTATAAATACGATAGATACTCCGACAAAACATTACCCAACATTAAACGTAAACAGCGTATTCCACACACAACGTTGCTAAAAGTCAATCAAGGAAGTGTATATGCAAATGAGCTGGCATCTGCATTGACACACAATGTGAACTTCCAAGTATTTTGGGGTTATTTCACTGTTTTGTTTTGTTTTTTGTCACTATCCAGACAACACTGGAAGTGACACTGATTCAAAATCAGAAATATTGTGATTGATTGTGATTAGTTGTTTACTTATATATATATATAAATAATATATATGCGCACCCCGATATACATAAATACTCATTTCTAAATATACCAAATATATATTTTTTCTAAGGAGGTAGATCTTTGGGACTTGGTAATTTTAAAAGTAGCTCATAGCTCAATAGCCTATTATTTACACACAATTTGTTAGAAATCTCATTTCAAATGTATTAACGTTTCAAAACGCTTTATTTTGAAAACATGCATGGGAATCACCAGTCTGCCCTGGTGGCACTTGACAGATAAACAAAGAAAGAAAGGACCAATAGAAAGGTATTTACGGTTAATTCATGCATTTCTTGTTCAAGCCTGTGAAAACATCCCGTTATAACCGACAGTAAATTTAAATATTAAAAAAATCGCTGCCACAGCGACGCAGTCCCAGCGGCGGCAGTCCGCCTCCCATGCACCCCAACTTGAAAAAAACACCCTAGGGAAACCCTGGATATACTTTATAAAAGTTCAGCTTTTACTTTAGTATTTGAAACATGAAACTGCGAGTATGGATCCCACACTGACACGAGCCCTTGATGTCGATACGATGGCTATGTGGAGTGCATAAAGAAAATGGCTCTTTGCGGAGAAAAGCTTTTTATGAGTCGTGTTAATGAGCAAATATAAAGCATAAAAACATGAGCAAGAATAAAACCCAACCCACCTTATATCACCGACGCAGACAGACGTTAACGAGCACTTCAACAACAGACAGCTGGTAGATCTGTGGTCCTACGAAGGACCCCTACATGCCCAGTAAGGTGCCTGACGTAAAAGAAACACGAAGTTCACCCTGAACAGTGCCCGCACCAGATGTCAACCTATAATTTTTACTACAAGTAGACTTCTAATTTCAACATGCTGAATTTAGACTTTACCTGCAAACAAAAAAGCACACTATATTAAATAAGGTAGTTTCCTGAAACAATTTGATGACGGAGAATTGCAAGCTACATGGCACCTTCAAAATAAATTGGTTCTGGGTGGAATTAGCCTTTTATTTAGGTGTTATTTTGACATTAAAAATGTACCCATAAAACTTCCACCAGCAAGTTTTTTTGTAAATGATATTATTTTTGGTACTCTGGAGGAAGAAAAGAAAGATGAAGTGTCTTAATATGTAATAATTATTTTTGGGTAAATTTTTCATTCACAAATGTCATCTTATACCATCTTACCCCACCTTTCACAAAGAACAAAAAAACAAGAAATATTTCACACAATTAATGCTCACAACCTCATTAAAAACCCATTGATTACCTTTTATAAAAAATATAATTTACAGTATTTGATCATTATTACTTTTTTAAGTATGTGCAGTATATTCAATTTCTTTATATGCCTTTTTAATTTTCTACAACAGCCTGTTCTGGCATTATTCCTTTCTAGAAATTTATTTTCTGGAAAGTAGATGTTTATGTTCGTGTAGATGTTTGTGTGTATGTACAGTGGTGTGGAAAAGTGTTTGCCCCCTTCCTGATTTGTTATTTTGTTGCATGTTTGTCACACTTAAATGTTTCAGATCATCAAACATATGTAAATATTAGTCAATGACAACACAACTGAACATGGAATGGAGTTTTTAAAGGAAACTTTTGATTAATAATGGACCTCCATGGCCCTGTGTAAAAAAGTGATTGCCCCCACTGTTAGAACATAACTGATGTTGAGGTCAATCAGTCTGGGAAAGGTTATAAAATCATTTCTAAAGCTTTGGGACTCCAGCAAACCACAGTGAGAGCCATTACCCATAAATGGTGAAAACATGAAACAGTGATTGCCCCCTAAACGTAATAACTGGTTGGGCCACCCTTAGCAGCAACAACTGCAATCAAGCGTTTGTGATAACTTGCAATGAGTCTCTTACAGCGCTGCGGAGGAATTTTGGCCCACTCACCTTTGCACAATTGTTGTCATTCAGCCACATTGGAGGGTTTTCCGTCATGAAGCGCCTTTTTAAGGTCATGCCACAGCATCTCAATAGGATTCAGGTCAGGACTTTGACTAGGCCACTCCAAAGTCTTCATTTTGTTTTTCTTCAGCCTTTCAGAGGTGGACTTTTTGGTGTGTTTTGGATCGTTGTCCTGCTGCAGAACCCAATTTGATTTCAGCTTGAGGTCACAAACAGATATTTTCCTTCAGGATTTTTTGGTACACAGCAGAATTCATGGTTCCATTTCTCACAGCAAGTCTTCCAGGTCTTGAAGCAGCAAAACAGCCCCAGACCATCACACTACCACCACCATATTTTACTGTTGGTATGATGGTCTTTTTCTGAAATGCAGCGTTACTTTTACATGAGATGTAATGGGACACACACCTTCCAAAATCTTAAACGTTTGTCTCGTCAGACCACAGAGTATTTTTCCAAAGGTCTTGGGGACCATCAAGACGTTTTCTTGCAAAATTTTAGACGAGCCTTAATGTTCTTTTTGTTCAGCAGTGGTTTTGGTCTTGGAACTCTGCCGTTTTTGCCCAGTGTCTTTCTTATGGTGGAGTCATGAACACTGACCTTAATTGAGGCAAGTGAGGCCTGCAGTTCTTTGGATGTTGTTTTGGGGTCTTTTGTGACCTCCCTAATGAGTCGCCATTGCGCTCTTGGGGTCATTTGATGGCCGGCCACTCCTGGGAAGGTTCACCACTGTTCCATGTTCGAATCATTTGTGGATAATGGCTCTCACTGTGGTTCGCTGGAGTCCCAAAGCTTTAGAAATGATTCTAGAACCTTTTCCAGGCTGATAAATCTCAATCTCTGAGATTCATAGCAAACTGATCCAGGATAAGGAGAAATCCTGCTTGATAGTCCAGGCCACTGCTCTGTGCAACATCTGTATAAACATGCTCCCAAAACTGGGAAATATATTGTACAACAAATATTTCTGTGACCTCCAATTGCACTTAAGAAGAGGTCAACTGAACCTGATGGGTCTATGACAGACGCTTATACACATTGCTTTTCAAATTCTTTAATTGTGTACCTTACTTGTGCCTAAAAGCCCGGCAATCCATGTCACTGTTACCATTCAAAATTCTATTTAATTGCGATTCAATAAACAAGCGGAGCCCACTTCACCCTCAAACTGCAGTCTTTTGTGTTGTGTTGTTCCTCAGTACTGCACGACAGTGAAAAATGAAACAAACATGGCAAACAATTCATCATGTCAATTAGCAATGTTAGAAGCGGTTCTTGGGCACAACTTGATTTTTTTCAAGAGTATTATTATGGTGCATTATCAGGAGTTCAAAAAGATGATCATTGCCAAGAAGCAACACTGTTGCCGCCAATAGTGGGTGGAGTCTGGCGGCGAAGACTGCTCCTCACCATAAACCATCAGTCATAACTTCACTTCATTTCATCAGATCTCCTTCAAAACACGAGGATTAAGGGTTAGGATCTAATCATGACTAGATTTTTATATTGACCCCAATGGTGCCACCAACTGGTGGAAATGTATAACATGGTCCGATCGTCCCAAAGGTTTTAATGGTGGACTGTGACATGACATGACCACATGGCCACCTTGACACCAGTGTTGCCCCCTCCTAGTCAAAAATTATATCCATCCAACTATTTTCTGTGCCGCTTATCATCATCAGGATCTCGGGGGTATGCTGGAGCCTATCCCAGCTGACTTATGAGCAAGTGGCAGGGTACACTCTGGACTGGTCGCCAGCCAATCGCAGGGCCATCATTCACACTCACATTCACACCTATGGACAATTTAGAGTCACTAATTAACCTAACATGCATGTTTTTGGAATGTGGGAGGAAACCGGAGTACACGGAGAAAACCCAAGCACGCACGGGGAGAACATGCAAACTCCACACAAAAATGCCCAAGCAGGAAATCAAACCTAGTGTGGCCAACATTTTAACCAGTTGGCCACTGTGCGGGCCGAAAATTATATGATTTTTTTATGGTGGGAGAGGTCATACAGGTGTGTATACATCAGCTCAGATGGTGCCCCCTGCTGGGTAAATATTATGCAAGTTAAAATTATGCTGAAGACAACCCAATTTTTTTCAAACCAGGGATACTGGCGTCAAGTTCTGTGTCCGCGTGCCCGCCAACTTGCATGGGGTGCGAGGGCCCGTTAAACGCTGTTTGCAGCTTTAATTTTTTATTGCAGTTGTCGCCTCAGAGTGCAAATTCCTCCAAATATTGTAATATAAAATGACCATCAGGATGAGTACTTAGACAAGGACTGCTGTGACATACACATCTGCTAACGTTGGCCTTATTAATATTTCATATTGCACTTTATTCCTGACGCTCGACTCAAAAAGTGAGCATATCTACCATATTAGTCCATTTTAAGCTGAAAGTCTGGACATAACCTTTATGAGTTTAGCCTAAGGCACCATGGTGATACAGCCGCTTTTAAAGAGAGCGACCTTCGCTGAACAGGCAAGCCCAGCTTTACAGTCAACACAGCTCGCTAACCCACTTCCCCACTTTGCAGTATAACCCCACTGTGTGCTTTTGATATCCAGCTGGATGCTGACCTTTTACCACACACTGTACAAAGAAAAGGTTTCTCTTCAGTGTGCAGTCTTGTTTTTTTAAATCACTTTTTTGATTGACACTTTTCCCACACACCGTGAAAGGAAACTGTTTCTCTCCAGTGTGTTTTGTATGTACATTCAAATTTGACCGCTGACAGAATTTTTTACCCCACTCTCTGCGCAAGGAAAAGGTTTCTCTTCAGTGTGTATTCTTGTGTGTCTTTTTAGCTCACTTGTTTGAGAGAATCTTTTACCACACACCGTGCAAGGTAAAGGTTTCTCTCCAGTGTGTATTTTTGTGTGTCTTTTCATATGTGACTGCCGAGAGAATCTCTTACTACACACCGAGCAAGGAAATGGTTTCTCTCCAGTGTGTATTCTTGTGTGTACGTTCAGTTTTGACTGCCGAGAAAATCTTTTACCACACACCGTGCAAGGAAATGGTTTCTCTCCAGTGTGTATTCTTGTGTGTCTTTTTAACTCGCTTGTCTGAGAGAATTTTTTACCACAAACCATGCATGGAAAAGGTTTCTCTCCAGTGTGTATTCTTGTGTGTATTTTTAAATCACTTGTTTGAGAGAATCTTTTACCACACATCGTACAAGGAAAAGGTTTCTCTCCGGTGTGTATTTTAGTGTGTTCTTTCACATGTGACCGCCGAGAGAATCTTCTACCACACACCGTGCAAGGAAAAACTTTCTCACCAGTGTGTGTTTTTGTGTGTACGCTTAAATTTGACCGCCGAGAGAATGTTTTACCACACACTGTGCAAGGAAAAGCTTTCTTTCCAGTGTGTGTTTTTGTGTGTACGTTCAAATTTGACCGCCGAGAAAATCTTTTCCCACAAACCGTGCAAGGAAAAGGTTTCTCTCCGGTGTGTATTCTTGTGTGTTCTTTCAAATTTGACTGCAAAAAGAATGTTTCGCCACAAACTGAGCAGGTGAAAGGTTTCTCTCCTGTGTGAAGTCTCCTGTGTCTTTTCAGATTTCCCTTGTTAACAAAAGTTTTGTCACATTGAGAGCATTTCCAGCGTGTGTTGTCAGTGTGACATGTCATATCAGCTTCAGAGTCTTCATCATCAGTGTCAGGAGAGTGTGACGTTGTGTCGTCACTATCTGATAGTGGAGCTAAGAGGTTGTGTGCTTGTGATCCTCCACAGTGGTCTCCATCAGCTTCTGTTGTCATGTGTTGAGTTGAGCTGCTGCTTGGAGGCTCCACCTCTCTCTCCTCCTCACTTTCACCTTCATCATCTTCACTCTTCACAGTGACACCAATCACTGGGAACACCTCCAATCCTTCAAGATGATCTCCCTCCTGACTGATGCTGTGATCCTCCTCTTCCGCTTTAATGTGGGGCGGCTGTTGCTCCTTATCTTCCTCTTTAAGCTTGAGTGCCTGTGGCTCCTCCTCTTCCTCTTTAATGTAAGGAGGCTGGGGCTCACTCTCTACCTCTTTAATGTGTGGTGCCTGTGGCTCCTCCTGTTCCTCTTTAATGTAAGGAGGCTTGGGCTCACTCGCTACCTCTTTAATGTGGGGTGGCTGTGGCTCCTCCTCTTCCTCTTTAATGTTGGGGGATTGTGGATCCCCATCCTCCTCTTCCTCTTTAACGTGTTCCATCCTGGAGTTCCAATCCTGCTGGTCAGGGGTAAGATGTTCTTCACAGATGTCTGCAGGTCACAAGAAGACAAAGACATCAGGGTTCATCAAACAAATGTAAATATTAGTCAATATTATGAAATACAACAGAACCAACTTTGGGACTCCAGCAAACCACAATGAGAGCCACTATCCACAAATGGTGAAACACTGGACAATGGTGAACCTTCACAGGAGTGGAGGGCCAACCAAAATGACCCCAAGAGTGCAGCGACCGGGGGGAGGACGAGGATATTGAGTCCGAATGGGTTCTATTCCGTGCCTCCATTGCTAAGTCAGCTGATCGGAGCTGCGGCCGCAAGGTGGTCGGTGCCAGTCGTGGCGGCAAGCCCCGAACCCGATGGTGGACACCAAAGGTCAGGGCTGCCAGCTGAAGAAGGAGTCCTACCGAGCATGGATGACTTGTGGGACTCCTGAAGCAGCTGATAGGTACCGGCAGGCCAAGCGCCACACGGCTTCGGCAGTGGTCGAGGCAAAAACTCGGGTGTGGGAGGATTTTGGTGAGGCCATGGAACACAACTTTCGGTCGGCCTCGAAGAGGTTCTGGCAAACCGTCCGGCGCCTCAGAAAGGGGAAGCAGTGCCCGGTCCACACTGTTTACAGTGGGGACGGGGGCCTGCTGACCTCGACTGAGGATATAGTTGGGCGGTGGAAGGAATACTTTGAGGCCCTTCTCAATCCCACTGACATACCTTCCATAGAGGAAGCAGAGGCTGAGGACACGAACGCGGACAGTTCCATCACCGTGGCTGAGGTATCTGGGGTAGTCAAAACGCTCCCCAGTGGCAAATCTCCGGGGGTGGACGAGTTTCGCCCTGAATTCCTCAAGGCTCTGGATGTTGAGGGACTGTCTTGAAAGACACGTCTCTTCAACATTGCGTTGAAGTCAAGATCAGTACCTCTGGATTGGCAGACTGGGTGGGTGGTCCCCCTTTTCAAGAAGGGTGACCGGAGGGTGTGTTCCAACTATAGGGGGATCACACTCCTCAGCCTCCCTGGAAAATTCTATTCCAGGGTGCTGGAGAGAAGGGTACGACCGTTAATCGAACCTCGGCTACAGGAGGTGCAATGTGGTTTTCGTCCCGGTCGCGGAACACATCGCGGAAACAAGCGGCTGAAATGAGTTTTCTTCGTAGGGTAGCTGGACTCACCCTAAGAGATAGGTTGAGGAGCTCGGTCACCCGGGAGGAGCTCAGAGTAGAGCCGCTGTTCCTTCACATCGAGTGGAGCCAGCTGAGGTGGCTCGGGCATCTAGTCCGGATGCCTCCCGGACGCGTCCCTGGTGAGGTGTTCCGGGCATGCCCAGCCGGGAGAAGGCCCCGGGGAAGACCTAGGACACGCTGGAGGGATTATGTCTCACAGCTGGCCTGGGAACACCTTGGTGTCCTCCCGGTGGAGCTGGAGGAGGTGGTTGGGGACCGGGAAGTCTGGGCTTCCCTACTAAGACTGCTGCCCCCGCGACCCGGATAAGCGGAGGAAAATGGAATGGAATGGAGCGCAGCAACAACTCATCCAAGAGGTCACAAAAGACCCCACAACAACATCCAAAGAACTGCAGGCCTCACTTGCCTCAGTTAGTGTCAGTGTTCATGACTCCACCATAAGAAAGACACTGGGTAAAAACGGCCTGCTTGGCAGAGTTCCAAGACCAAAACCACAGCTGAATAAAATGATCATTAAGGCTCATCTCAATTTTGCCAGAAAACATCTTGATGATCCCTAAGACCTTTGGGAAAATACTCTTTGGTCTGATCAGAAAAAAGCGGAACTTTTTGGAAGGTGTGTGTTACATCTGGTATACAGGTTACACCGCATTTCAGAAAAAGACCATCATACCAACAGTAAAATATGGTGGTGGTAGTGCGATGGTCTGGGGCTGTTTTGCTGCTTCAAGACCTGGAAGTCTTGATGTGATTTCAGTCTACCAAACAATCCTGAAGGAGAATGTTTGTGACCTCAAGCTGAAACCAACTTGTGTTCTGCAGCAGGACAATGATCCAAAACACACCAGCAAGTCCACCTCTGAATGGATGAAGAAAAACAAAATGAAGACACTGGAGTGGCCTAGTCAAAGTCCTGACCTGAATCCTATTGAGATGATGTGGCATGACCTTTTAAAGGCGCTTCATGCTGGAAAACCCTCCAATGTGGCTGAATGACAACAATTCTACAAAGATGAGTGGGCCAAAATTCCTCCACAGCGCTGTAAGAGACTCATTGCAAGTTATCACAAACACTTGATTGCAGTTGTTGCTGCTAAGGGGGGCCCAACCAGTTATTAGGTTTAGGGGGAAATCACTTTTTCACACAGGGCCATGTAGCTTTGGATTATTTTTCTCCCTTAATAAAAAGTTTTATTTAAAAACTGCATTTTTGTGTTGTCATTGACGAATGTTTAAATGTGTTTGATTATCTGAAACATGTACATGTGCAATGTACATAAATACAGTACTCATATTTATAGATATAACAAATATATACATCCTCAAAGTTCATAATAGGAGGTAGCACTTTGGCACTTTTAAAAGTAAAGAAAAAGTGTGAGCACTCCTGTACTACAGTATATAGACACATGTATAGCCTATTATTCACACAATTAGTTTGAAGTCAAATTTCAAATATCATAAAAATGTTCCACTACACTTTATTTTGAAAAACATGCACCGGAATCGCTAGTCTGCCGTGGTGGCACTTGGCAGATAAGGAAAGGAAGAAAAGACCAATAGGAAGGTATTTAAAGTTAATTCATTCGTTTCTTGCTCAGCCTGTGAAAACGACCCTAGTGTTGACATTATTGCCAACAGTAATTTTAAATATTTAAATTAAAAAAAATCGCTGCCACAGCGACGCAGGACCGCCTCCCATGCAGCCCACCGTCACAGCTTAAAGATCCTAGGCGAAACCCTGGATATGCTTTCGAAAAGTTTAACTTTTACATTAGTTTATTTGAAACATGAAACTGCGAGTATCGATCCGACACTGACACGAGCCCTCGTTATCAATACCACGGCTACGTGAAGTACATAAAGACCTACGCGGAGAAAAGCGTTTCATGAGTAGCTCTAATGAACAAATACAACGCTGATAAACATGACAGGGTAAGAATGAAACCCAACCCACCTTTTATCAACAACGCTGACAGACAGACACTTACGAGCATTCCAACAACTGCCCGAATGAATCTGCTCTCCTACGAAGGACCCCTAGCTGCCCAGAAAGGTGCCTGGCGTAAAAGAAACACGAAGTCCGCTCTGAACAGTGCCTGGACTAAATATAAACCAAAAATTTGGGAATTTACTACAAGTAGCCTGCTAAATTTTGACTTTATATAGAAACCAAAAACATACTATATTAGACAAGGTAACTGAATTAAACAATTTCCTGGTGGATAATTCCAGGCTACTAAATATGGCAGCCTAAATGACACCCTCAAAATAAATTGGCTTAGGTCCTTCTAAGGAAATCACAATAACTTCCAGATTCCAGATAAAATATTTTCAGATCTGGGTGGAGCCTTATATCACGGCCATTAAAAAAGACATAACTTGTTTCCCGGGCTCCATGCGCTGATTTTAAATATAATGCACACACTGTACATCTCATCCAGCTGGCATTGCTGGGAAAAAGCAGTGATATAAAACAATTTGGCTAGGAAAAAGGCATTCACCCATTCTTTAACAACAGCAAACTCATCTTAAAGGTACAGTGTATTGTGTATGTGCCAGCAATCTGGGGGCACATGGTCCAGCTGGTTTTCAGCAAAGCTTTCAAGCTGACAACCTCTGCAGATTTTGCCAAGTGAGTCACACGAACCAAAGATGGATTTAGTTTAGAACCACTGACCACAAATGGACTGAGAGACCAACCTGAGCTTCAGATTAACATTGTTCTAACATAGTTTGTAATAATAATAAAAACACGCTATTTGTCAGTACCCTTGACTTAGATGAAGAACAGATCACATTTTATGAAAAACATCTTCACAAAACCACACATGCTTTTTATTTTAAAAGATTTTTTAAGTTGTTCCCCAGTGTGGATTATCACGTGTTCAGCAAATTGGGTCACTATTTGTGAATCCACACTTTGAACAAGAAAAGCTTTTTTCTCTAGTGTGAGTTCTGTGTCCAATCAAATATGTCGTCTTAGAGAAACGTTTACCACACTGTGCAAGGAAAAGGTTTCTCTTCAAGGTGTATTCTTGTGTCCCTTCAAATGTGGTTGAGAGAATCTTTTACCGCACATCATGCAAAGAAAAGGTTTCTCTCCAGTGTGTATTATTGTGTGTGTTTTGAAATCACCTTTTTGATGGACTCTTAAACCCCAAACCATGCAAGGAAAAGGTTTCTCTCCAGTGTGTATTCGTGTTTGCTTTTTTAAATTACTTGTTTGACAGAATCTTTTACCACACCGTGCAAGGAAAAGCTTTCTCAAATGTGACTGCTGAGAGAATCTTTTGCCACAAACTAAGCAGATATAAGGTTTCTCTCCTATGTGTCTCCTGTGTCTTTAATGTGTTGGGGCTGTGGCTCCTCCTTTTCCTCTTTAATATGGGGTGGGCTGAGGATCCACATCCTCCTCTTCCTCTTTAATGTGTTCCATCGTGGAGTTCCACTCCTGTTGCACAAGAAGACAAAGACATGCTTTAGAAAAGTTGAACTTTTAGTTTTGTTTATTCCAAACATGTAAACAAGTTTACATTGAAATACATTACATTACATTACATATTCACAGTTCAACATGTCCAAAAAGAAGCAGGAAGAAGCCGAGTTTATTCAAGCCTATCCTTTCTCCATTTCACAGCCATCACAAATGCATTTGTGGATTTGTTCACATCCTGTGTTCAATATACACGACTCACAAAACCCTTGAGACCTCATCATCACTGAGAGACCTCGACCACCCCCAGTACTGAATGCATCCGTCCAGTGTGCATGTGTCCAATGCAACAAGCAGTTTATGTGCACACCGGCGCTCATAATATAGTTTTATATTTATTCTAGGGCTGTCAATCAGAGGCGGATTTCGTCATTTGGCGGCCCAACGCAAACCTAGTCATTGGGACCCTCCACATGACTGTCAGATGGTTAAACATTTTAATCAGATTAATCATAGTTTAGCAACTATGTCTGAAATATGCCCATTTTTACTGTGAGCCTCCTCTTCCTTTTTCACGTGAAAGGGCTGTGGCTCCTCCTGCTCCATCCTGGAGTTCCACTCCTGCTGCTCAGGGGGAAGATGTTCTTCACTGTCGTCTGCAGGCCACAAGAAGAAAAGTCCGTCACTTGAGGCATTGTCCCGCACCAGGACATGTTCTGACAACGCCTCTGAGGATTAATGTTGTGGCGTTCACGAACGAACCGGTTCTTCTGAACGGCTCGTTAACCCCCCCACCCCCCCTCCCGTTTCGTGCGGAAGCTGTGCTTATTAGATATGCAAATGTATCACGCCACGCTGCCTTCACCGGAGTGCGTCAGGACAAAAAACAACAGAAAAACACATGAATGCCCCCTGCCTCGTAGAGCAGAGAGCCGTCTAAATGAGGAGAGTCAGTCAGAGAGTAGTTTTGTTGTTCTTTATTATGAACAATATTCTTGTGTGGAAATCTTTGCACTAAAAGCTGTTTTGCACGGAAATTCACTGTAGCCTGCTTTGTTTTTTAATGTTTATACGTGTCAAGTCATGGTTTACACACAAACACAGAATTTGTACAAAAGGTATTTCAAAATAGCGACGTCATCAAAGCACACATCCATCCATTTTCATGCCGCTTCTCCTCATTAGGGTCGCGGGGGTATGCTGGAGCCTATCCCAGCTGACTTTGGGCGACAAGGTACACCCTGGACTGGTGGCCAGCCAATCACAGGGCACATATAGACAAACAACCATTCACTCTCACATTCATACCTATGGACAATTTAGAGTCACCAATTAACCTAACATGCATGGTTTTGGAATGTGGGAGGAAACCGGAGTACCCGGAGAAAACCCACGCACGCAAGGGGAGAACATGCAAACTCCACACAGAAATGCCCAAGGGAGATTCAAAGCCAGGTCTTCCCGATCTCCTGACTGTGGCTGTGTGGCCAACATGCTAACCACTAGACCACACAAAAAAATAAAAGTATGTCAAAACATGCACCACCACTGTGCTGCCTGTGCTAGTTTTCCAGACAAGTACACTTCTTTTTGGCACAATGTTTAACGACGTTTAAGCGCTAAGCTACCAATCACTCTTTTCAGGACAGCGAGGTAAAGATTTTGGCCAAAGAAAACAGATGGTTTGAAAGAGGAGTAAAGGAAGCCATTTTTGTCAAACAACAGAACCCATCATTGAATCGGAATGGTGGTTTGAGGTTTAATTTGGACCCTGTGTTCAGCAGGTTACTGAGACCAAAACCCACAGCTCTTAGTCTTGCAAATGAGGTGAAGCCAGGGCCGAGCCAGAACAATAGATGCTAACGAGCCAGGATCAGAGTCGTTCATACCCTATTCAGGGAGCGACACTTCCCCTTTTATCGGAGGTGTTAAGAACAGGATAGGATTATACCACTACTCCGCCCAGGCTTAGTGTAACGAACCAATAGGAGGAGGGTGTTGGCACACCAATTCCGCCCACTCTTACGGTATTTAAGGCCTAAGCTACCAGCACTTATTAGTTCGCTGACGAAGCTCTTCGGATGAGGAGCGAAACGTCCGACACTTTCTTCACAGAAGTACAGATGACGCCTCAAGAAGCCTTTTCCTCGAACAACACGTAACTATACAAAGAGCTCGCAATGCATGCTGGGTACTGCTGCTGGAACTGATGTATTACATATACAATGATGTGCACATTAGCTTTAAAATTAGCGCACACATGTTTACAGGAAACAGGAAACAACGTGAACGTTTTTTTTTTTTTGCCCGTGCGTGTTATAAGGTGCACCCACGTCTACTACAGCACAAAATGAAACCTGTCAGCCAATAACGTCTTAAATAAATAAGGTGTCACACTATGAGTTAATGTCACACGACAAAAACAAACTTGTTAATTTTCGATACATTGACATGCGCATGCGTGTTTGTGTTCCTCCTCTCTAACGAACAGGCTGGATGACAAGAGGGTTCACTCCGTGTATCTGTCTCAAGTTATTGACTCGCATGTGTTGGTTTCATTTCATGCAGTGGTGGACGTGCGTGTGCGCGACTCATAACACGGGTAAAAAAGACACGTTTCCTTGGCTCCATGTAAGTGTACACTGATTTTAAAGACAATGAAAACATTGTACATCTAATACAGCAGTCACTGCTGGGAAAAAATCAGTGATATAAAACAATTTGGCTGGAACAAAAGTAATCACCCATTCTTCACAACGGAAAACTCATGTTAAACGTACAGTGTATCCTGTGTGCGCCGACAATCTGGGGGCACACGGCCTGACTGGTTTTCAGGGAAGCTTTGAAACCGAGAACCTGTGCAGATTTTGCCAAGTG
Organism: Dunckerocampus dactyliophorus; assembly: GCF_027744805.1. Lineage (NCBI taxonomy): Eukaryota > Metazoa > Chordata > Actinopteri > Syngnathiformes > Syngnathidae > Dunckerocampus > Dunckerocampus dactyliophorus. The sequence continues at coordinate 4,163,386 of NC_072819.1, forward strand.
AGACATACAAACCAAAGAGGCAACTTGGTTTCAGCTTGGGACCTCTGACCAGCACACCTCCATTACAAACTCAGAGCCCACCCTGAGCTTCACATAAACATTATTCTAGTATAGTTAGTAATAATAATCATAATAATAATGCTATTTGTCAACACCCTTGACTTACAAGAAGAGCAAATCATATTTTGTGACACATTTATTCATAAAATGTAGAAATGCCAAAATGTTCACATACTTTTTCTTACTACTGTATATCGTTATAGCTGATTGAGTATAGATTTTTACACAGGATGCCCTTCCTAACGCAACCTTGGCCAGGTATCAAACCCCTGCAAACCTCTTGTGTGAGTTTCTTTGATTAAGGGTCAAATATACAATTCTCAAGTCTAAAAAAGACAATAGATGAAACAAATATTCCACACATTTCATCATAATATCAGTTACATCAGAGGTCCTTTTGCACAATTCCACTGTTTAGAGTAATACTGTCTTGCTTATTTGTACTTTCCTTTTTTTTAAATCCAGCTTGATGCGTCCTTTCAAAAAAAGTTATTCATCAGTGTGGATTTTTATGTGTTCTGTCAAAGTTCTTTTCTCTCGTGTGTATTCTTGTGTGTACTTTTAATTGTGACTGCCGACAGAAACTTCTACCACACACTGTGCAAGGAAAAGGTTTCTCTCCAGTGTGTATTCTTGTGTGTTGCTTTAAATCACCTTTTTGACTGAACCTTTTACCGCACACTGAGCAAAGAAAATGTTTCTCTCCAGTGTGTATTCTTGTATGTACTTTCAAATGGAACCGGCGAGAGAATGTTTTGCCACACACCGAGCAAGGAAAAGGTTTCTCTCCAGTGTGTATTCTTGTGTGTTGCTTTAAATCACCTTTTCGATAGAATCTTTTACCACACACCATGCAAGGAAAAGGTTTCTCTCCAGTGTGTACGCTTGTATGTACCTTCAAATGTGATCGCCGAGAAAATGTTTTACCACAAACAGTGCAAGGAAAAGGTTTCTCTCCAGTGTGCATGCTCATGTGTAGTTTCAAATTTGACTTGTCGACAAATCTTTTACCACAAACTGAGCAGGCAAAAGGTTTCTCTCCTGTGTGTCGTCTCATGTGTAGTTTCAGATTTCCCTTGCTAACAAAAGTTTTGTCACACTGAGAGCATTTCCAGCATGCATTGTCAGTGTGACATGTCATATCAGCTTCAGAGTCTCCATCATCAGTGTCAGGAGAGTGTGACGTTGTGTCGTCACTATCTGATAGTGGAGCTAAGAGGTTGTGTGCTTGTGATCCTCCACAGTGGTCTCCATCAGCTTCTGTTGTCATGTGTTGAGTTGAGCTGCTGCTTGGAGGCTCCACCTCTGTCTTCTCCTCACTTTCACCTTTGTCTTCATCTTCACTCTTCACAGTGAAGCAAATCACTGGGAACTCCTCCAGTACTTCAAGATGCTCTCCCTCCTGATTGATGCTGTGATCCTCCTGTTCCTCTTTAATGTGGGGCGGCTGTAGCTGTGGCTCCCCCTGCTCCACCCTGGAGTTCCACTCCTGCTGCTCAGGAGGAAGATGTTCTTTACTGTCGTCTGCAGGCCATAAGAAGACAAAGACATGCTTTAAAAAGTCCAGCTTTGCTCAGTCACATGAGTCATTGTCCTGCACCAGCATATGTTCTGACAATGTCTCCGAGGATCTCATCAGTGTCCTTCACAGCATGCAAGGCACCTCCAGCTGGCACATGGGGTCGTATAGTATACAGACACCTCATGGGGTGTCCTAATGCTTTTAGACAACAGCATGTATTTGTTTGACTAAGCTAACTAAAGGGCAAAAATATGTCAAAGCCTTGTGCTGCCCGTGCTATTGTTTTCGTCTCGTGACAAACACACAAACTGCACTTTTTGGGGGAATTTTGCCCATCATTCACAATCCTTCCGTCAAACATGAACACATTTTTTTCCATTTTCTGTGCGTTCTAACAAGAGAAAACTAGTTAGTATGAGCTAGCTAACAATGCACATCAAGGGGGGTACCTATTTTGATGCTAAAGCCCTAACAAAAAACCCTCAAATAAATGCCAACAGTGTTCCATTTACGTAACTGACCTGTGTAGTAACCAAGCTACAGGGATATTGTTATTGTAGCAGCTAACACACAAAAATATATTTATCTGGCAGAGTAACAACGCCTCACTCGTCTCAGCGTCACTCACAAGGCCTCAAGCCACTGCAACGGGACATACGCAAAAGTGGATACTAGTGGCTCTCAATTTCACCACGAAGACTCAACAAGATGCTCGTTTGCTGTCAGCATTTTTTACTTGAGGCCTGGAGAACAGAAAAGAGAAAGAAACATGTGTTCATGTTTCACTTAAGGATTGTGGATGATGGGCAAAATTTTTATAAAAGTGGAGTTTTCCTTTATGGGCTGGGTGGATGCGCGCAAAGAATCTTGGGATATGATGGGCCACGAAGTATGGTCTGCATGCAGACTTCCATTCAATGGAGCAGGAGGAGGAGGAAGAGGACACATCTGTCAGCCGCATATGGAGGAGCCTTCACAGACTTTCTAATTTGGACAGCCTTCCTGCGGCGCGATGATGTCATGTGGCCCACAAATGCTGATTAGTAGGCTGAAGACCCCGAATTAGACAGAGCCTGTATCTCCCTGGCTGCTACCAAGCACCAGCACCAGTCTGTGTGCTAAGGCAGAACCAAACCATTTCACGCAGACATACAGTATTGGGGGGGTTGGTCAATGTGGATTTAACTTTTACTGGCAAAAACAAAGTGACTGCTTTTGTTTCATGACTATATTTGAAAAATAATCTCTCAACACACGTTTTAATTAGTACGTACGTTTTGGACCCTTGAAATATTCCTAACTTTTCCCCCCTTTACTGCACTGCTGAGTAATGATGTTCTATTAGTGTGATTTCTTTATATTGCAACCATCATGTATTCCCTTTACTTCTTTGTTTTAATCGGGGTAAGAAATAACCCCGTGGATTCTGTAGTGTATGGACGTATTTTTTCTTGCGGAGTAATATCACTGACGCGCTGAGTGTGCGCAGTGACATGTGTTGCACTCTGTTCAACATGGCCGCCGCCTTGCAGTAAACAAACTTCCTTGAAGTCACGTCACAAGCACGTCTGTTGTTAAAGATACAACAAATTCATTTACTGTCTTTATGGGAGCGCGGACGCCATGTAACTGTACTGCATTTTATTTTAACGACAATGGATCATCCTCACGTGGCGTCTTTTAGCATAGCGGTGGGCGATACTGTGCATTTTGGTATCCTTTGGACACAATGTGAACATTTAATCATATATAAATACAACATCAACGATGTAACAACAAAACACAACTAAACACGTACATTTGTAAATATAAACAACAATTGAAAAACATCCATGTCGTCAGGCGAGCATCGATCCGATGGCTATGTGACGTACATAAAGAAAATGGGCCTTGACCGAGAAAAGCTTTTTATTCGTGTTAATCAACAAATAGAAAGCGTCTAAACACCTGAGGTTAAGAATGAAACTAACCTGTTTTGTGTAACACAACTTGAGGCTTCCTGAAAAAAGCGTCCAGTAGTTGACGTTGTCGCTCGTTCTCCTCTTTTGTTCGAGAAAGTTCCTCCTCGTACTCTGCTATCGTTCTTTCCAACACGACAAATATTTCTTCAACAACCGCACTTAGTCGCTGATTCACCAACGCTCTCAGCGTTTGTACTTTACACATTTTCACACAATCACAACACTTCACGCTCACACCTGATCTCTGCTTACCGATACGTTGCTAACTTCCGCGTCTCTTTGTTAGCAGCTAGCTAACTAAGCTAGCCTGAGAAGCTTCAAAGTTCACTGAGACGTGTTCATCCTGACACAAATAAAACTTGTCTCTCAATGTCACTTAATCTCTTTGTCGTTCACATGAAATAAGTTATAACAAATGTCAGTTATGCTTTTCTCCGAAGGTTACTCGAAAACAGTATGCGCATGCGCCATAGTTCGTCTCCGGCAGCGTCACTTACCCGCACTGTTGCCAAAGCCACAGTAACAAAGGCAGCTATTGGCTGTCCCAGAAGTCGCAAAACTGACGTAATAGTGTATTTTGCATATTATTTGTATATAACGTTGTAAGAGATGCAGAAAGCATAACCTGAGTAAAAACACCTCAATTATGTTTACAACTACAAATAAACTTGATTCTTGGTTTGTTAATTTCAAATTGGCCATCACATCAAAATAATAGAATTTTAATATTTTATCTAGCGCCTCTCAAAGTCTAGCCAACATAGCCATTACATCCAGACCCGCCTCCACCCTTGTTGGAACTAGGACTACTTGTTCAACTTATCACACAACTTTCTTCCATCACACGTTCTGATACACTGACAGTTAAGTGACCCAGTCCGATTGAGGTTTGAGTGTAATGAGTAGTAATTTACACGTTTGGGTCCCGCGGGTCTGTCCGGCATCCTCCCCCACCATCTAATCCAACTCATCACCAGGTGGTGATCAGTTGACAGCTTAGCCCCTCTCTTTACCCGTGTGCCTAGAATATGCGGACGCAGGTCTGATGATACGACTACAAGTTCGATCATAGACCTACGGCCTAGGGTGGCCTGGTGCCATGTGCACTTACAGGGTGTGCTGGGAACGTTTGGCAGAGTCTCCTGTTTGTCGAGTCTTCAGCTCTCACCTCCGGCAGAGCTTCGCCTGCATCCCGGGGGAGGACGAGGATATTGAGTCCGAATGGGCTCTATTCCGTGCCTCCATTGCTGAGGCAGCCGATCGGAGCTGCGGCCGCAAGGTGGTCGGTGCCTGTCGTGGCGGTAAGCCCCGAACCCGATGGTGGACACCAGAGGTCAGGGCTGTCGTCAAGCTGAAGAAGGAGTCCTATCGAGCATGGATGGCTTGTGGAACTCCTGAAGCAGCTGATAGGTACCGGCAGGCCAAGTGGTGCGCGGCTTCGGCGGTGGTCGAGGCAAAAACTCGGGTGTGGGAAGAGTTCGGTGAGGCAATGGAACACGTCTTTCGGTCGGCCTTGAAGTGATTCTGGCAAACCGTCCGGCGCCTCAGAAAGGGGAAGCAGTGCCCGGTCCACACTGTTTACAGTGGGGACGGGGGCCTGCTGACCTCGACTGAGGATATAGTTGGGCGGTGGAAGGAATACTTTGAGGCCCTTCTCAATCCCACTGACATACCTTCTATAGAGGAAGCAGAGACTGAGGATACGAGCGCGGACAGTTCCATCACCGTGGCTGATGTATCTGGGGTAGTCAAAACGCTCCCCAGTGTCAAACCTCTGGGGGTGGACGAGTTTCGCCCTGAATTCCTCAAGGCTCTGGATATTGAGGGACTGTCTTGGCTGACACGTCTCTTCAACATTGCGTGGAAGTTGGGATCAGTACCTCTGGATTGGCAGACTGGGTGGGTGGTCCCCCTTTTCAAGAAGGGTGACCGGAGGGTGTGTTCCAGCTATAGGGGGGTCACACTCCTCAGCCTCCCTGGGAAAGTGTACTCCAGGGTGCTAGAGAGAAGGGTACGACCGTTAATCAAACCTCGGCTACAGGAGGTGCAATGTGGTTTTCGTCCTGGTCGCGGAACACTGGACCAGCTCTACACCCTTGCAAGGGTACTGGAGGGTAATTAGGAGTTTGCCCAACCGGTCTACATGTACTTTGTGGACCTGGACTTATTTGAACCTTTGGTAGTAGTCCGAGACCTGCTTACCCGTGTTAGATTTGACCAAGCACATCTCTGAAGTGAAGAGCAGACTTTGCTCTCTGAACAGCTTCAGATGGAGCCCACTTCCGTCCTGTTGCCACCCGAGAGGCTGTTGTTCGAATGACCGCATCTTCAGATTAATTCGGGGTCGTGACGAGTCTTGCTTTTGTACATTTGAATTCCTCCACGAGACACGTTATTGGTAGTTCTTGTTTGCCCTTCCAGTACAGCCTGATGGAAGTTCGGCATCATGGAATTCCAAGCCACTGTTCAAGCCGCGTACTTATCACCTATTCCAACTTTTCCACCTTGGTGTTGGGGATTTTGTACACATTTTTGTAAAATATTATATTATATTTACCCTTGACTTATGTTTCAGGTTTCAGAAAACTTTATTTATCCCCACGGGGCAATTCAATTTGTAGCTTACCAGCCATACATTCATCCATCCATAATCACAACAGATTGACAAACAATAAAATGAAGTTAAATGAAGCATGTTGGCCACAGAGTCAGGAGATCGGGAAGGCCTGGGTGCTAATCTCTGCTTGGGCATTCTAAAAACATGCACGTTAGGTTACTTGGTGACTCTAAATTGTCCATAGATATGAATGTGAGTGTGAATGGTTGTTTGTCTTTATGTGCCCTGTGATTGGCTGGCGACCAGTCCAGGGTGTATGAAGTCAGCTGGGATAGGCTCCAGCATACACCCACAAAACTAATGAGGACAAGCGGCAGAAAATGGATGAAGCAAGTCATTCATATCAGCCATTGCTATAAGACAATTTAACACTGCGGTAAAATATACAAAAATAAGTACAACTCCCTGAGGGCATCGGATGGAATTCTGTGGGCAGTATTTGCTCTGGTTGGCTCATGATTCTCTTGGCCTTATCTGTCCCTCGCGCTCTCCAGATTACACTCAAGGCCAATAATCTTTGAGCAGACCTTGACAATGCTGTTAAGACCGTTTTTGTTTTTCACAGATAGCCCATTGAACCAGCCGACAAAAGACAAAGTTAAAAGGCTTTCAATAAAAGAATGATAAAAGTTGCATAAGATGGTGTCACAAACATTAAAAGAACTGAGCTTTCTCATTAACAGTTGAGTTGGTTTTGTTGAGCTGCATCTTGACCACAAAGCCTGGGTTGGTTGAGCCACTTTCGCAATACAGTATACCCCCACAGTGCAGCATTATGATGGGGAGCTTTATATAATGACAAATGACCATAAAATAGCATAAAGACGATGGCCACACTGTTGGAGTGGAGATGTGTACAATTTAAATGTTGGACAGCCCTGCAACCTGGGCACTCAATTTATTCTCTTTTAACTTAAGCAGGACAGATTTCTATTTAATAAAGATATTTATTTGTATTATTTTATTCTGATAATATAAATAAATGACTGAACAATTCATTTCCAATGTATTCGTATTACTCCAAAGCATGCATCAAATTAAATTCAGGTTTGTGTCAAATTGTACAAAAATCGCTTCACAAAAATAAAGGCAAAAAAAAAAAAATCCACACCAAAGTTTATTTTTTAATAATTACTTATTTGCCAGCACCCCTGGCCAATAGCACAAATCATAAATACATTGAAAAATGTACAATTAATCCATGTGATCGGTACTGGCCGATCTCACTCATGGATCATCGGTATCGGAATCGGCAGGATAAAACCCTGATCGGGGCTTCCCTAGTTTACATACTGTTTCTTGTCACTGTATTATATCATTTTAACTGATTGATTTTATATATTTACACCAGGTGTGACCCATGCGACCCCCTTGTGTGTGTGCGTTTTTAATTGAAGGTCAAATGTACAATTCTCAAGTCTAAAGGAAGGATGTTCGTACCTGTGATCGATGCAACAAACGCTGCATCATAATGTCAATAAGCAACGTTAAAACTTTATTTTTTAAAATAGTAATACTTTCTTGCTTATTAGTACCTCTCTTATAATGTTCTTTGAAATCCAGTGGATGCGTCCTTTCAAAAAAAGTTGAAGTGTGGATTCTTTTTGTGTAAGTTTGTACTATTTGTGAATCGCTGATCAAACTGAACAAGAAAGGTTGTTTTCTATTGTGTGTGTTCTTGTGTGACCTATCAAAGATATCTTCTTGGAGAATCTCTGACCACAAACCGCACAGGAAAAACGTTTCTCTCCAGTGTGTATTCTTGCGTGTCTTTTTAAATGACTTTGATCATAGAATCTTTTACCGCACTCGGTGCAAGGGAAAGGTTTCTCTCCAGTGTGTACTCTTGTGTGGACTTTCAAATGTGACTGCTGGGAAAATCTTTTACCACACACTGTGCAGGGAAATGGTTTCTCTCCAACGTGTACTCTTGTGTGAACTTTCAAATATGACTGCTGCGAAAATTTTTTACCACACACTGTGCATGGGAAAGGTTTCTCTCCAGTGTGTACTCTAGTGTGGACTTTCAAATGTGACTGCTCGGAAAATATTTTACCACACACCGTGCAAGGAAATGGTTTCTCACCAGTGTGTACTCTTGTATGTTGTTTTAAAACACCTTTTACCATGAACCTCTTACCACATACCGAGCAAGGAAAAGGTTTCTCTCCAGTGTGCACTCTACTGTGAACATTCAAATATGAGCGCTGAGAGAATCTTTTACCACACACTGTACAAGGAAAAGGTTTCTCTCCAGTGTGCACGACTATGTGCGTTTTCAAAATTGACTTAGCAATGAATCTTTTACCACAAACTGAGCAGTCAAAAGGTTTCTTTCCTGTGTGATGTCTCTTGCCTGTGTGTTGTCTCATGTGTAGTTTCAGATTGTCTTTGGTAACAAAAGTTTTGTCACATTGAGAACATTTCCAGCGTGTGTTGTCAGTGTGACATGTCATATCAGCTTCAGAGTCTTCATCATCAGTGTCAGGAGAGTGTGACGCCGTGTCGTCACTATCTGAAAGTGGAGCTAAGAGGTTGTGTGCTTGTGATCCTCCACAGTGGTCTCCATCAGCTTCTGTTGTCATGTGTTGCATTGAGCTGCTGCTTGGAGGCTCCACCTCTCTCTTCTCCTCACTTTCAGCTTCATCATCTTCACTCTTCACAGTGACGCCAATCACTGGGAACTCCTCCAGTCCTTCAAGATGCTCTCCATCCTGACTGATGCTATGATCCTCCTCTTCCTCTTTAATGTGGGGCGGCTGTTGCTCCTTATCCTCCTCTTTAAGCTTGAGTGCCTGTGGGTCCTCCTTTTCCTCTTTCATGTGTTCCATCCTGGAGCTCCACTCCTGCTGCTCAGGGGGAAGATGTTCTTCACTGACGTCTGTAGGACACAAGAAGACAAAGGTAAGCTATAGAAAAGTCAAACTTTTAGTTTAGTTTATTTGAAACATGCATAAAGGTTTACACATGAATACATCACATATACTTTTGATCAACATTTTAAGACCAGTTGAAAAATTGCAAGAATTTACATTTTGCACTGTTGGAGGTTCTAAGTAGAGCTTCAAAATGAAAAAAAGAAGAAATGGGAGTGAGACAAAGAAAATGGAGTAAGCAACTTATTGCAAACAAACATTAAAGTGAAATGGCTGGGTTTCAACCACGTGACCCAGAGGCAGTTGGCATCACTTCCAGTGAGCAGGCGGGGGCGGGGCGGGGGGTGGGGGGCAAGCATAAAGCTATGGTCACATACACACTCGTTTTTTCCTCTTCTTTTCAAAAAAGATTTTTTAAATAACACATTTTACATATGTCATTAATTCATATTGTAGCCATCGTGGATTCGGTTTAATTCTTTGTTTTATCAGAGTATGACAGAACCCTGGAGACGAGATTTTGTCGTGTATGGACCTATTTTCCCTTGCGGAGTAAGAGCACTGACTGTCCCTGATGTATTGTGTGTGCGTAGTGATACACTGTTCAAAATGGCCGCCACCTTGCAGCAAACTGTTGAAGTCAAGCCCGAGTCCGTCTGCTTTTCCCCGTTTCACCCATAGAGAAAATGGACCTTCACGAAGAAAAGCTTTTTAGGAGCAGGGTTAATGAACAAATGGAAAGCTTATACACATGTGACAGTGAGAATGAAACTCACCTGCTCTGTGTAAGACAACTTGAGGCTTCTTGAAAGCAGCGTCCATTAGCTGTCGTTGTAGCTCGCTCTCCTCTTTTGTTCGAGAAAGTTCTGTTTCGCTTTGGTCCGCTACGTCCTGAACCATACAGAGTGGTCGGTTAAATCTGTATACCTGCTCAACATTATAGCAGGTATAATCCTCATATGTAAAACTAGCCCGCCGTCTCTTTCCGGTATAGTGTCACACACAAAACGTTCCCCCTACAACTTGTGCTAACTCGAAAAATGTCCACTACAATCTTACAACAGTGAGTGGTTGTGAAGGGCAGGGCAGCGAGTCCGGACAGTGACAGATTTGATGGGTTTTATTGACGGATGGTTCAGATTTTCATCCAGCTGGCTGATTTGTGACTGATTTAAGGTCTAATGTTACTGTCTCGTATCTGTAATAAACATTACCAACAACATTAACACGAGAAATGGTCACTAGCTTAGATAAATGCGTGCTCCTGAGCAACACTTTAAGTCATGTTTTTAAATCGTGTTTAATAACAGAATATGAAGTTGTTGACTTGTGGGTGTTGGTTTCATTTCGTGCAGTAGTGTACGTCCGTGCGTGGGCCTTATAACACGGGTATTTAAAAAGAGCTTATGATTCCTGGGCCCCATGTAAGTGTGCAGTGATTTGAAAGATATGTACAGGCATATATATGCTCCGTGCATATCTGTGCTACCACAGCCTTTCGCACTCTCAGTCTCTCGTCATACTCTCTTCCAATACTTTGTGTAAGCCTGATTTGGCAGTCTCTGTGAACTCATTTTTGCTGCAATGAAAAGTACAACTGTTGTAAGGTCAGAATAAAGTTTAAAAAAGAGCAGACAACTCTATCAATGTCAGGAATGTGGCCGTTTGTCAGCATATAGAGGCATAAAGTCTGAATTCAACAGTTACAATAAAAAGCATTCATTCACCATTTGGCAAGTGTCTGGTAGCTCACGAGTAGGCATGTCACAATCATCAATCAATCGAACAATTTAAAAAAAACAGGTGGATAATTATGACGCCCTCTATAAACCAACATGTGCATGTATGCGTCACCTGTACCATTCCACCTATAGTGGAATGAACGAAGAGAGTCAGCCCTCGTCTCATTCAGCCTCTTTGTGGAGGCGGGGCTACCAGTGAGTGGCTACAGAGGGTTAGCAGTTAGCTTCGTGAGACAGCATACGCTAACATGAATTAAGGGACAGAAGCGATGGTTTCAGAGGCGACAGCCCAAGTGTGGGAATGTTTTGGTTTTAAACAGAATGACCAAGGTGAGCGCATGAACACAGATGACCGACGTGGACAGTTTTCTCAACAGGAAAAAAAACGACCCATGGAGGTGCCTAGTGGCAGCGGAGCCTTTGTCCCGACAGTCAACGCTTACGGAGTCGTTTGGTCAGAAATATAAACAAAACAGTGTAAAATGGTGCACGCTTACAGACAGTGTCGCTCGCGACATTGCAAAAGAAATGCAACCATTCATTACGATTATATGGCATAAATTTTAAACAAAATATATGCAGGCAACTTCTGTGTCCAGCTAATGTGGCTCACACAGGTACACTATACTTGAGTACCATCTAGTGGTTCAAATGCGTATTACACCTTTCATGACAATAATAAAAAAATAGTCCCAAAAATTGTTGACAATGACATCGATTATCGACGATAATTTGTAGCACAATTATCGACAGGCCTACTCACGAGCTACCAGTTGGAGACTCCTGTAATACTGTTGCTACCAAGGCTGGACCCACTATGTCTTTATGTTAATTAAACTACTTAGACACACAAATAGTCTTTTGAGCACCTACCACACTTGTAGCTTCGCCGTGGGATAACAACACGGCAGATTGACAACCTATTTTCACGCATTAGGCAACTCCATTTGCACTACGTGTGTGCAAGCGACATCATTAGTCGACCTGTTTTGCGGCAGTTACAGATCTTGCACACACAGGCAACCCGACGCATGTGCAAATATATGTCACTTCCCCTTATTTAGATAATAATAATAATTAATATCATATCCATCGTGCAGTGGATAAGTGGAGAAATTGTAAGTCATTCTTTCCTGATTGTATAAATATTTTTTCCGGCACTGAAAAACGTTGGGATAGATGGGTGAATGGTATTTCTCCCTTGAGCATAAGAGTTTAATTTAAGAGCAACATCTATCCATGGTTTTCCTAATAGCCGTGGATGACTTAAGTTCTTATGTCGATAGCTATGGCAGTGTACTGCCAAACGCTTGTAAGCTGTTTTTGTTATCATTATATTTGTCCAAATACATGTACCTTTAGTTGCACCAGGCATTAAAATGAAAGAAGCCGAAGAAGCAAGGCTGGTCTAATCATTTCTCCATGACTACAATTATGTAGACCTCTGTTTGGTATGTTTGTATTAAGTATTGTTATTGACCATTTGTCATAAATTGAAAAAAGATAAATATAAAGCGACATAGGCCTCACACATCTGCAGATCGGAAGATATACTGTATATAATGTATAATAAGACAGCGCGTCCCTTGTCAGCTTATTACGGAACACGTCATTTTCTTTATAATTACAGGACAATTTCGTTATTCAGGGGAAAACCCCTCCCAACATAATTTATACTAGCACATCACACAACACAACATTGTCGATCGACTTGTAGTGCCTGCAAGGTGGCTACGGTACAGTCGAGGGCGACGTGAATGGGATTGTCTTTAAGTCCTTAATAAGAACGCCACTCGACACTGATCAAAATCTCTTTGGGGGTGAATAAAGCATCTATCTATCTTCCATCACACATAACATCGTACCACACAGTATTCGTCGATCGACTTGTACTGCCTGCAAGATGGCGGCCACCTGCTGTGGGCTTCCAGCGTTGTTCTCGCGTGGAAGTGTTTTAAGTTGAATTGTCCTCTAAGATCATATTTCTCCTCTCTTATAGAGAAATACTCTATGACATTTTTGGGTAGCGAGTTATTGTTAACTTTATGCATTATTTTAGCAGTTTGAAATTGTACTAAATCAGCAAATTTTAATATCTGTGATTTTAAAAATAAAGGGTTTGTATGTTCTCTATATGCGGCATTATGAATTATCCTCACCGATCATTTTTGCAGAAACTCCACACAATAAGTTAAATATGGTAATAACAAAGAACAGTAGAGAGTGTGGAGTGATTTTTGATCAATATATTATTGATAAGGGTGGCACAGTGGTCTGCTATTCCGCTTGGTCTCATGATTTTAGGATATAGATTCAAACTGTACATTGTTTCTATATGAAGTCATCTATTTTCTTGTACTTATGTGGATTCAAAGGATCAATTTTGAAGTCTCCACGTATAAAAATTGTTTTTTGACCAATGTCTGTAAAGGTAGTTTTAATCCAAACCTCAAAACATTCCAATCCTTGACTTTGGAGTTCTATATGAGCAACTTATTAACACATTTTTGCTTTTTTCTTTCCAGATTTCATTATACGTTACACATTCCAGGATGTTGTCAAGAACAAATGACATGTTCTTCACCATTTTGAAGTTCAGATGTTTGTCCACGTACACAGCCACGCCTCCTCCACTTGAATTGTTCCGGTTTATTTCACATCCCTCCAGCTCAAAGTCCATACCTTTATGAGCATTAATCCAAGTTTCTGAGATTGCAATTACTTTAAAGGGTTCCTTGAATTGGTTCAAATATTGTTTGACGTTATTCAAGTTTGCATAAAAGATCCTCCGTATAATAACAAGCCATTTGTGATGTGAAAAAAAAGTTTGAGTCCGGATCTATGTCTTTTTCCAAATCCAGTTGTTCCGACGATCATGTGCCGTAGCCTTTAAAAAGGCTGCCACTTGATGACGCAAATCATAACCTGTCAACATCAGCATCATGCCGAAGACAATTTCGAAGACCGCTGCCAAGAAGTGTCAGGGCAGTGAAGGAGGGATCCATCACCACCCATAGCCTCCCCTTCCCACTCCCACTCTGATGGAGATGATCTCAGCGCTCACTTCTAGCGTTGTAATCACAATCTATAGTCAGGAATAGTCTCAAGAAGTTTAAAACTCCGGAGGTCTTTTCCGCGAGCGAACAGGAAGTGACGTAGTAGAGGAGTCGCTGTTGCAGACCAAACTTCCACAGAGTGATGATTTTCCTACGGCCCGCTTCGATGCATTTATTTCAGCCAATGGGGAGCGTCAACGTCACACGTCTGGGAACCAGGCCAACCAATCAACACTTTATATTCTCATACAATAGAAAGTGGCGGTAGCCCTCTTTCCTTGTGCTACAGCTTTACTGTACCACATTCGTGCGCTATGACTATATATATAAATATATTTCCCCCCCCCACTAATTCAAAATTTAAACGTAGGATAAGACGCACATATAACAGGTACAGCTTGTAACCATTTTTCATGTGATTTATAGCCAGAGGATGAAGTTTATTGTCGCCACAGTCGTCGTTCTCACAGCAACCAAAAAACAACCAATCAAAAACCACACCAGTGTTGCGTGGAGGTAACAGCTGCAACACTTCTGTCGGTAAAGTTCCCTGAGCGTTGAGGGAACGTTAGACCTTGTTAGTTTGCTACGTAACCAAGGAAGAAAGTTTAGACAATGTTCTCCTTTGGTTTGGTTCCAACCAACCATTGGAGAACCATAAACTCTTTTTTCGTTATGTGTTAGCTGGGTACAGTGGTGGAGATTTTTTCATAGGGGTGGCAATAAGTTGATACCTGAAATGTCTAGATGGCCAGTGGAGTGGCCTTCCAGATGCAAACCTGTCCAGGAATCAAACACATGCGAACCCCTTGTGTGTTTCTTTTATGAAAGAAGAAAAGCGTGTTCATACGTGTGATGAATGAAACAAACATTGCAAACATTTCATCATGTCAGCTAGCAACGTCGAAAGTCGTTCTTTTACACAACTTTAGTTTTTTAAAGAGTAGTACTATCTTGCTTATCCGTACTTCCCCGGGTCTTTGAAACCCAGCTGGATGCACCCTTTCAAAAAAGTTGACGTTACTCCCCAGTGTGGATTCTTTTGTGTTCAGTCAAGTTTGTACTATTTGTGAATCGCTGACCACACATTGAACAAGAAAAGTTATTTTCTGCCGTGTGTGTTCTTGTGTGTCTTATCAAAGATGTCTTCTTAGAGAACCTTTGACCACAAGCTGCACAGGAAAAAGGTTTCTCTCCAGTGTGTATTCTTGTGTGTCTTTTTAAATGACTTTGATCATAGAATCTTTTACCACACACTGTGCAAGGGAAAGGTTTCTCTCCAGTGTGTACTCTAGTGTGAAGTTTCAAATGTGGCTGCTGGGAAAATCTTTTACCACACACCGTGCAAGGAAATGGTTTCTCTCCAATGTGTACTCTTGTGTGAATTTTCAAATGCGACTGCACGGAAAATCTTTTACCACACACCAAGCAAGGAAAAGGTTTCTCTCCAGTGTGCAATCTTGTGTGAACGTTCAAGTTTGACTGCTGGGAGAATCTTTTCCCACACACTGTGCAAGGAAAAGGTTTCTCTCCAGCGTGCACAATTATGTGTGATTTCAAAATTGACTGGGCAATGAACCTTTTACCACAGACCGAGCAGGCGAAAGGTTTCTCGCCTGTGTGATGTCTCATGTGCATTTTCAGATTTCTCTTGTGAACAAAAGTTTTGTCACATTGAGAGCATTTCCAGCGTGTGTTGTCAGTGTGACATGTCATATCAGCTTCAGAGTCTTCATCATCAGTGTCAGGAGAGTGTGACGTTGTGTCGTCACTATCTGATAGTGGAGCTAAGAGGTTGTGTGCTTGTGATCCTCCACAGTGGTCTCCATCAGCTTCTGTTGTCATGTGTTGAGTTGAGCTGCTGCTTGGAGGCTCCACCTCTCTCTTCTTCTCACTTTCACCTTCATCATCTTCACTCTTCACAGTGACAACAATCACTGGGAACTCTTCCAGTCCTTCAAGATGCTCTCCCTCCTGACTGATGCTGTGATCCTCCTGTTCCTCTTTAATATAGGGGGGCTGTGACTCCTCCTCTTCTTCTTTAATGTAGGGCGGCTGTGGTTCCCCCTCTTCCTCTTTCATGTGTTCCATCCTGGAGTTCCACTCCTGCTGCTCAGGGGGAAGATGTTCTTCACCGATGCCTGTGGGACAGTTTATTTGAAATATAAATAAAGGTTTACACAGAAATACATCACATATACTTCTGATCCAAATCTTAACACGAGTTGAAAAATTGCAAGAATGTACATTTTGCACTGTTGGATCTTAAGGAGGTTCTAAGTAGAACTTCAAAATGTAAAAAGAAGAAATGGGACTGAGACAAACAGAAAAGAAGAAAGCAATTTATTGCAAACAAGCATTAACGTGAAATGGCTGGTTTTCAAACACGTGACCCAGAGGCAGCTGGCGTCACTTCCGGTGAGCAGGCGGGTGGGGCAAGCATAAGATACCGCCACATACACACTCAGTATGGTTGCGCAATGTTTTGGAGATTAAAGCGAACCACAGTGCATGTCATTGAACTGATGTGCTCCAATTGTGTACATGGTGTTATCTCAGGATCAGACACAATGAAAATAATGCTTGTAACGTGTCAATTTGCGTCCTTACAACCAGTCAGTGCACATGAATACATTCTTGTATGTGTCCATCGTTTCATTGCACTGTGTGAGGTCCATAACCAATTTTCATCCAAATTTTAGGCACTATTTCCGGGCTGCTAGAAGCTAGCTTGCGCTGGTGGACATTCTTTCGGATGGCTACATTTCATAATTTCGAATTTCAACACTGTTTTAACTTTGACTTTAGTGTAAATTGTGCTTCTTGTAGCTCACTGCAAACTGGAGTGACAAGAGCAAATGGCAAAAAAGGCGGCCTCTTGGCATTTCCTAAACTTTTTTCCCCCGTTATGATTGACTACCGGTATCTTAGTAATAGCTTTTTCCAAAATTCATATTTCAACAATTTCCACATGCGAGAATGCCACATCTACGCTTTATTTCTGCTCTGATTTTACATGACTCCTAGGCTATGTTCACATTCAGATTTTTTTTGTCCATTTCATGTCAGTGAGACCAGCACAATTCTGATTTTTTGAATGCGACTCTGGTCTCATTTGTATGTAGATATAAATCCAATATGTGTGCGACTTGACTGTAGTATGAACGATCAGGTCACATATACCCAAACTATATGTCATTGAAAGATGTGCTTGTAGGCAAAAGCTCTTCTTGTCATCCAAAATTGGCAAGAAGACAAGAAGTTAAAATTATTTTTAACTAGAAAAGCACTCGGAGAGCGCAGACCTCCACGAGGACCATAGGTCCCCCCATACTGTGATTTTCAACATAAATATTAGTCCTACATTTATTTTATCCACACATTTAGATTATAATAGTGGTAAGTGTTTATATAAGTGTCTAGCTATAAAAATGGCAAAAAATGCTATTATGCTAATGTTAACATGCTAGCAATGCTAACATTAGCATGCTAACACCTATCATGATAGCACAATGTACCGGGAAGGCTAAATGTCCCAAATGAGTTCAGAATTTTGACTTTGGAACGGTCTGAATCGGTTGAGAAATGTGGAAGTAGCTAGAACACTTTTGATCAAAGGCATTTCACGTTCTGGAAAAAAACAAATGTGGGAAGTTTTGTCCTGTGGCCATTAGCATGAATGTCCTGACTTTGTTGAACAGTTTGATGTTGGAATGGCTTGAACCGGTTGAAAAATGTGGCAGTAGTAGAAGGTAACAATAATTAGTTGTAGGAAAAAGGGTGAATTTTGGGGAAATGTTAAATTTTGGTTCACTCCTAAAATGTAATCAGTTCTTCCATATCCCATTTCCGACAATTCCTGAAAATTTAATCCAAATCCACTCGGAATCTTTCAAGTTATTTTGAACACAAACAGACAAACAGATATCTATCTTGGTTATAGATGGATAATATCATCAGGGAACCCTCTTTTTTCTATTTTTCCCCCCGGGAACCTCGTAGGTTCGCAATAAATGGTGACGCCATCTCCGAATTAGTTAATCAGTCAAATAGTGGCACATTCATAGCCGATTTTAAGATGAAAGCCTGGACATAACCTGGTCGGGACCAGGTTATGAGTTTAGCCTACGTTACCATGGTGATACAGATGTTTTAAAAGAGAGCTAGCTACCTTATCTGAACAGACAGGTCACAGCTCGCTAACCTACTAAACCGACTTCGCGGAATACCCCCATGGCCGCCGCCGCCGCCTTGCAAGTCAACAAACTTTGTTGAAGTCAAGCCCGAGTCCGTCTGTTTATCCAATTTTTCCCATAAAGAAAATCGACCTTCACGGAGAAATTATTTTTATGAGTAGCGTTAATGAACAAACAGAGAGCTTAGAAACATATGAGAGTAAGAATGAAACTAACCTGCTCCGTGTAACACAACTTGAGGCTTCTTCGCCGACGTTGTAGCTCGTTCTCCTCTTTTGTTCGAGAAAGTTCTGTTTCACTCTAGTCCGTTACGTCGTGAACCACAGAGAGTGGACGGTTAAATCTGTATACTTGCTCAACATTATAGCAGGTATAATCCTCTCATGTAAAACTAGCCCGCCGTGTCTTTCCGGTATAGTGTCACACACAAAACGTCCCCCCTGCAACTTGTGCTAAATCGAAAAGTTTCCATTACAACGCAAGTACAATGGGTGATAGCGTAAAGCAGAGCTGGGCAGCGAGTCCGGACACAATGAAAGATTTGATGGGTTTTATTGACACAAAGTTCAGATTTCCTTCCAGTTGGCTGATTTATGATTGATTTAATGTCGGATGTAACTGTCCGGTATCTGTAATAAATGAATATTAACATGAGAAAGAGTCACTAGTTTAGATTAACACGTGCTACGTAGCAACACTTTAGCTCATGTTTTTAAATGTTATTTAATAACAGAATATGAAGTTGTTGACTAGCAGGTTTCATTTCGTGCAGTGGTGTGCACTGGTTTTAAATACTATGCAGACATTGTACATCTAGTAGAGCTGGCACTGCTGGGAAAAGCAATGTATAAAACACTTTGGCGCAACAAAGGTATTCACCCATTCTTAAACAACAGCAAACTTAAATGTACGGTATGTCTCCCTATATCATGGTTCGACTATTGCTCCCTCACTAGATCGCAGTTTTCAAAAATAATTAATAAATGATCACGGTTCCGTGGTTGATTATGGTCTATTATTAGTAAAAAAAATATTGAAAGACAAGTTATGTGTAGCATTCTGGTCACTAGACATCAGTAATGTTATGAGACGTGATGTCAGATTTCATTACCTTTCACACTGCATGGAGACTGAGCCAGCAGCACCGAGCCGACCTGCCATGGCTGAGATTGAGTGATAAAAAGGTTCACCTCTCATTCTGTGTGGAAGTGGTAAGTTTATGACTTCTTTATCCTTCTTCTGCACTCCGTTTAAAACACTGTAAGTTTAGAATAAGTAAACTGGAGATGCAAATTAGTTAGCGCGCTAGCTTAAAAGTGACTATAGGGTGTTATTTCATGTCTACAAGGCGCTAATAATGTTCAAACCCATATTTACAAAGTCATCAACAGGTTTTCTGTGCTGTTTATTAATATTGAATCCTATTGGCTGGCGACCAGTCCTGCCTCTCGCCCAAGGTCAGCTGGGATATGCTCCAGATTACCCCCTTGACCCTAGTGAGAACAAGCGGCATAGAAACCGAATGAATGAGTGAATATTGAATCCTACTTTGCGTATATTCACTTATCGTAGTTGGGTCTGGAACCAAATAACCGCGGTAAACGAGGAACAACTGCACAGTGTACTGTATTGTGTATGTGCCGACAATCTTGGAGCACACGTTCTCGCTGGTTTTTCGGGAAAAATGCAACTTGGTTTCAGCTTAGGACCATTGACCAGCACTACTCCATTAAAAATGAACTGAGAGATCAACCTGAGCTTCAGACAGACATGATTCTAAGTTAGTAATAATAATAATAATAAAACATATTTGTCACTGCCCTTGACCTACATACAGAGTACATCATGTTAATAACTTTAGAAATACATAAAATTCCAAAAGGTTCACAAACTTTTTGCCACTGTGTTACTGTATATAGCTGATTGATTTTAGATTTGACACCGAATGCCCTTCCGCAGGCAACCCTAGCCAGGAATCAAACCCATGTGAACCCCTTTTGTGTGTTTATTAAAGAAGAAAAGTGTTTTCATACATGTGATAAATGAAACAAACACTGCAAACATCTCATCATCATGTCTGTGAGCAACATTAAAAGTCATTCTTTTGCACAACTTTACTTTTTTTAAAGAGTAGTACTGTCTTGCTTACTCGTACTTCCCCTCGTGTGTTCTCCGTAATCCAGCTGGATGCGTCCTTTCAAAAAAGTTTAAGCTACTCTCCAGTGTGGATTCTTCTGTGTTCAGTCAAGTTTGTACTATTTGTGAATCGCTGACCACACACTGAACAAGTAAAGGTTTTTTCTCACGTGTGTGTTCTTGTGTGTCCTATCAAGGATATCTTCTTAGAGAATCTTTTACCACAAACCGCACAGGAAAAAGGTTTCTCTCCAGTGTGTATTCTTGTGTGTTCTTTCACTTGTGACTCCTGAGTGAACGTTTTACCACACACCGTGCAAGCAAATGGTTTTTCTCCAGTGTGTATTCTTGTGTGCTTTTTTAAAGTACTTTGATTATCGAATCTTTTACCACACATCATGCAAGGAATAGGTTTCTCTCCGGTGTGTATTGTTGTGTGTTTTTTTAAAGCACTTTGATTATCAAATCTTTTACCACACACCATGCAAGGGAAAGGTTTCTCTCCAGTGTGTACTCTAGTGTGAACTTTCAAATGCGACTGCTGGGAAAACGTTTTACCGCACACAGCGCAAGGAAATGGTTTCTCTCCAGCGTGTACTCTTGTGTGTTTTTTTAAACCACCTTTTTCATTGAATCTTTTACCGCACAACGTGCAAAGAAAAGGTTTCTCCCCAGTGTGTATTCTTGTGTGTACGTTCAATTTTGACCGCCGAGAGAATCTTTTACCACACACCGTGCAAGGAAAAGTTTTCTCTCCAGTGTGTATTCTCATGTGTGTTTTTAAATTACCTTGTTGAACAAATCTTTTACCACACACCGTGCAAGAAAAAGGTTTCTCTCCAGTGTGTATTCTCGTGTGTGTTTTTAAATTACTTTGTTGAACAAATTTTTTGCCACACACCGAGCAAGGAAAAGGTTTCTGTCCAGTGTGTACACTTGTGTGAAGTTTCAAATAATACTGCCGAGAGAATCTTTTACCGCACACCGTGCAAGGAAAAGGTTTCTCTCCAGTGTGCATGACTATGTGTGATTTCAAAAATGACTTAGCAACGAACCTTTTCCCGCAAACCGAGCAGGCGAAAGGTTTCTCACCTGAGTGATATCTCATGTGCATTTTCAGATTTCCCTTGCTAGCCAAAGTTTTGTCACAATGTGAGCATTTCCAGTGTGTGTTGTCAGTGTGACATGTCATGTCAGCTTCGAAGTCTTCGTCATCAGTGTCAGGAGAGTGTGACGTTGTGTCGTCACTATCTGATAGTGGAGCTAAGAGGTTGTGTGCTTGTGATCCTCCACAGTGGTCTCCATCAGCTTCTGTTGTCATGTGTTGAGTTGAGCTGCTGCTTGGAGGCTCCACCTCTCTCTCCTCCTCACTTTCACCTTCATCATCTTCACTCTTCACAGAGACGCCAATCACTGAGAACTCCTCCAGTCCTTCAAGATGCTCTCCCTCCTGACTGATGCTGTGATCTTCCTGCTCCTCTTTAATGAAGGGGAGCTGCGACTCCTCCTTTTCCTCTTTAACGTGGGGGGGCTGCGATTCCCCCTCTTCCTCTTTAATGTTGAGGGGTTGTGGATGCACATCCTCCTCTTCTTCTTCTTTAATGTGCTCCATACTGGAGTTCCACTCCTGCTGCTCAGGGGGAAGACGTCTGCAGGACACAAGAAGACAGAGACATGCTTACGAAAAGCTCAACTTTGAGTTTAGTTTATCTGAAACATGCCGTAGTGTCCTGTTGTGTATCATTAACAGGAACACTACTTGCTACCAGAAGATCTGACACGTGGCTAGTTTGCCCTCGGTAAAGTCAATCATGGACCTTCAGACTACTGGTGTGTCGGTCGCGAACAAATTGGCTCTTTGAAGTGAACGACAGGAACCACAATTGAGAAACAATTAGTTTTTTCCTTGTGTTTTTTTCTGTTACAAGTGTGACGCCATAGGGGCGAGGTTAAACACACACATTACACGGTATTTATAATTGCTCTTTAAAAAGTTTTTTCCGAGTACTCGATTAATTGAACACAATTTCAGTAGAATACTCGACTACTAGAATATTCAATAGCTGCAGCCCTAATAGAAATACATCACAGATACTCCTGATTAAAAAGACCCCCAAAAAATTGGAGTAAGCAAGTTATTGCAATCAAGCATGAAAGTGAAATAGACTGTCTTAAAATTTTGATCAGGAGTGTATTCACGGTTCAACATTCCCAAAAAGGCGTAGGAAGAAGCAGAGTTTATTCAACCCTACCCTCTCTCCATTTCACAGCCATGCATAATGCATTTGTAGATGTGTTCAATATACACAAATCACGAAAAGCTACAGGCAAACTAGGGACCCAGACTGCCCCCACTCCCAAATGCACCTGTCCAATTGCCAGTGCCCCAGCATCACCACCTACATACTACATACACCAGCAAGCAGTTTAGGTGGTCATAATTTAGTTTCATATTTATTCATTACATTGTTGTTTTTAAATTTAGTAAGTGTGTTACATTTTTTTTCAATTCTAAATGATTCCATAGATTGACTCCTTCAATTGATACTGTATTGTTTAAAAAGGATTGTTCAAGAAAAAGGTTATTTCTCTTCTTTTCAATACAGATATTTCAAAATACCACATTTTACAGCTGTAATTGACTCATACAGCAGCCGTCCTAAATTCCGTTTACGTCTTTGTGTTTATCAGAGTCTGAAAGAACTCTGAAGACCAGATACTGTCGTGTATGGGCCTATTTTTTCTTTCGGAGTAAGAGCACTGACTGTCCCTGACTTACTATGTGTGCGTAGTGATATATATTGCACTCTGTTCAAAATGGCCGCCGCCTTGCAGTAAACTGGATTGAGGCCAAACCTGAGTTCGTGTGTTTTTCCCCATTTTTCCCATAAAGAAAATGGACCTTCACGGAGAAAAGCTTTTTAAGAGTAGTGTTAATGAACAAATAGAAAGCTTATAAACATGAGCGAGTAAGAATGAAACTAACCTGCTCTGTGTAACCCAACTCGAGGCTTCTTGAAAACAGCGTCCAGTAATTGACGTTGTTGCTCGTTCTCCTCTTTTGTTGGAGAAAGTTCTGTTTCACTCTAGCCCGTTACTTCCTGAACCACAAAAGCGTGGATGGTAAATCTGTATACTGTACTTGCTCAACATTATAGCAGGTATAATCCCCATATGTCAAACTAGCCCCCCGTCTCTTTCCGGTATAGTGTCACACACAAAACGCCCCCCCTGCAACTTGTGCTAACTCGAAAAAATTCCACTACAATCCTACTACAGTGAGTGGTAGTGCAGCGGAAAGCTGGGACTTTATGTGAGTTAAATGGGTGCGCTAGAGCACCTGATCCACATTCCCGCTCCGGTCAGACAGCGAGTCCGGAAACAATGGAAGTTTTGATGGGTTTTATTGACACACGGTTGAGCTTTCCATCCAACTGGCTGATTTGTGATTGATATATTTGATGTAACTGTCCGGTATCTGTAATACATGAACATTAACACGAGAAAGGGTCACTAGCTTAGATAAACACTTGCTAATTAGCAACACATTAGCTCGTGTTTTTAAATGTTATTTAATAACAGAATATGATTTTGACATGCAGGTTCACCTTGTTCAAGGTTAGAATAAGTAAATTGGAGAGACTACTTAGCTCAGTAGCTTAAAAGCAACTATAGGATGTTAGTTCATGTCTACAGGGCTCTAATAATGTTAAAACGTATTTAGAAAGTCATAAACAGGCTTTTTTTTCGCAGAAATTCACTTGGTCTGGAACCAATTAACCGCGATAAAGGAGGACGACTGTACAGTGTATTGTGTATGTGCCGACAATATTGGGGCACACGGTCTCGCTGGTTTTCAGGAAAGCTTTCAAGCTGAGGGCCTTTGCAGATTTTGCCAAGTGAGACATACAAACCAAAGTTGGGACTTGGTTTCAACTTAGGACCAAAGGCCAGCACAACTCCAATAAAAATGAACTGAGAGATCAACCTGTAATTCAGATAGACATGATTCTAAATTAGTAATAATAACAATAAAAAAATATTTACTTGACTTACATAAAGAGCAGATCACATTTAATGACAACTGTATTCAAAAATCCGCAAAAGTCCAAAAGGTTCACAAACTTGTTTGCCACTGTATTATATCATTATAACTGATTTGATTTTAGATTTTACACTGAATGGCCTTCCTGATGCGACCCTGGCCAGGAATCAAACACACGCGAACCCCTTGTGTGCGTTTCTTTTATTAAAGAAGAAAAGTGTCTTCATAAATGTGATAAATGAAACAAACATTGCAGACATTTCATCATCATGTCAGTGAGCAACGTTAAAAGTCGTTCTTTTGCACAACTTTAGTTTTTTAAAGAGTAATACTGTCTTACTCTCCAGTGTGGATTCTTCTTTGTTCAGTCAAGTTTGTACTATTTGTGAATCGCTGACCACACATTGAACAAGAAAACTTTTTTCTCCCGTGTGTGTTCTTGTGTGTCCTATCAAGGATATCTTCTTAGAGAACCTTTGACCACAAACTGCACAGGAAAAAGGTTTCTCTCCAATGTGTATTCTTGTGTGTTCTTCCACTTGTGACTGCTGAGTGAATGTTTTACCACACACCGTGCAAGCAAATGGTTTTTCTCCAGTGTGTATTCTTGTGTGCTTTTTTAAAGTACTTTGATTATCGAATCTTTTACCACACATCATGCAAGGAATAGGTTTCTCTCCAGTGTGTCCTCGAGTGTGAACTTTCAAATGTGACTGCTGGGAAAATCTTTTACCGCACACCGTGCAAGGAAACGGTTTCTCTCCGGTGTGTACTCGTGTGTGTGTTTTTAAAACACTTGTTTGAGAAAACCTTTTCCCACACACCATGCAAGGAAAAGGTTTCTCTCCGGTGTGTACTCTAGTGTGAACTTTCAAATATGACTGCTGGGAAAAATGCTTACCACACACCATGCAAGTAAATGGTTTCTCTCCAGTGTGTACTCTTGTGTGTTTTTTTAAAGCACATTTTTCCTTGAAGCTTTTACCACACAACGTGCAAAGAAAAGGTTTCTCCCCAGTGTGCACTCTTGTGTGAAGTTTCAAACGTGACCGCTGAGAGAATCTTTTACCGCACACTGTGCAAGGAAAAGGTTTCTCTCCAGTGTGCACCATTATGTGTGATTTCAAAATTGACTTAGCAATGAATCTTTTACCGCAAACCGAGCAGGCGAAAGGTTTCTCGCCTGTGTGATGTCTCTTGTGCATTTCCAGATTTCCCTTGTGAACAAAGGTTTTGTCACATTGAGAGCATTTCCAGCGTGTGTTGTCAGTGTGACATGTCATATCAGCTTCAGAGTCTTCATCATCAGTGTCAGGAGAGTGTGACGTTGTGTCGTCACTATCTGATAGTGGAGCTAAGAGGTTGTGTGCCTGTGATCCTCCACAGTGGTCTCCATCAGCTTCTGTTGTCATGTGTTGAGTTGAGCTGCTGCTTGAAGGCTCCACCGGGAACTCCTCCAGTCCTTCAAGATGCTCTCCCTCCTGACTGATGCTATGATCCTCCTGTTCCTCTTTTACGTAGGGGGGCTGTGGCTCCTTCTCTTCCTCTTTTACGTAGGAGGACTGTGGCTCCTCCTTTTCCTCTTTTACGTAGGAGGGCTGTGGCTCCTCCTTTTCCTCTTTTACGTAAGAGGGCTGTGGCTCCTCCTTTTCCTCTTTAATGTGGGGGGGCTGTGGTTCCCCCTGTTCCTCTTTAATGTGTTCCATCCTGGAGTTCCACTCCTGCAGGACACAAGAAGCCAAAGACATGCTTTAGAAAAGTTCAACTTTTAGTTTAGTTTATTTGAAACATGCTGTAGTGTCCTGTCGTGTATCAGCAACAAGAACACTACTTGCTACCAGAAGATCTGACACGTGGCTAGTTTGCCGGCAGTAAAGTCAATCATGGACCTTCAGACATACAGTATAATTGAGTTAAAATCATACTTGCAGCTTTATTTTCTTCCATTAAAAGTCAATTGTTGACAGCTCAGTGTATCCAACATGTAGCCGGAAAGACGTCACAGCCATACTTTTATAAATCAAATATTAAACAGTGTACCCCAAACACCCCCAATTGACCAAACAATGTGGTGACAAGTACAATAAAAATATAGCAACAAATATAATACCATTCTAGCTCTAACACATACCTAAAGGTTTACATAGAAATACATCACATACACTCTTGATCAAAATTTTCATTTTGAATTGTTGGAACTTAAGGAGGTTCTAAGCTTCAAAATGCAAAAAGAAGAAATGGGAGTGAGCCAAAAAAAATGTAGTAAGCAATGAATTGCAAACAAGTATGAAAGTGAAATAGACCGTCCATCAGGAGTGTTTTTTCATTTCTAATTCTAAATGATTCCACAGATTGACTCCTTCAATTGATACTGTATTGTTTAA
This sequence comes from Dunckerocampus dactyliophorus, assembly GCF_027744805.1. NCBI lineage: Eukaryota > Metazoa > Chordata > Actinopteri > Syngnathiformes > Syngnathidae > Dunckerocampus > Dunckerocampus dactyliophorus. The sequence continues at coordinate 4,189,981 of NC_072819.1, forward strand.
AGAAGGATTGTTCAACAGAAAAGTTTTTTCTCTTATTTTCAATGAAGATATTTGAAAATAGCATATTTTAGAGCAGTAAGTGATTCATGTTATAGCCATCATGGATTCCGTGTATGTCTTTGTTTTTAACGGGGTTTAAAAGAACCCTTTAGGCGAGATTCTGTCGTGTATGGGCCTATTTTTCCTTGCGGAGTAGGAGCACTGACTGTCCCTGACGTACTATGTGTGCGTAGTGATATATATTGCACTCTGTTCAAAATGGCCGCCGCCTTGCAGTAAACAAACTGTATTGAAGTCAAGCCCGAGTCCGGTTGTTTTCCCCCCATTTTTCCCATAAAGAATTGGACCTTCACGGAGAAAAGCCTTTTACAAATAGTGTTAATGAACAAATAGCAAGCTTATAAACATGAGCGAGTAAGAACTAACCTGCTCTGTGTAACACAACTTGAGACTTCTTGAAAACAGCGTCCAGTAGTTGACGTTGTCCTCTTTTATTCGAGAAAGTTCTGTTTCACTCTAGCCCGTTACTTCCTGAACCGCAAAGAGTTGATGGTTAAATCTGTATACTTGCTCAGCATTATAGCAGGTATGACCCTCCCATGTAAAACTACCTCCCCGTCTCTTTCCGGTATAGTGTCGCTCATAAAATGTCCCCCCTGCAACTTGTGCAAACTCGAAAAAATTCCATTACAATCCTACTACAGTGAGTGATAGTGTAGCAGAGAACTGGGACTTTATGTGAGTTAAATGCACTGAACTCTATACATGGAATGGCCCCGATCGCTTGCTGCGCATTTTAGGCATGAAGCCACCGGAAGTATGTTGTTTCTCCCAAAACAAGAAAGCCTCACAACTAAGAGTTCGAGATGCCGTCTTGTGCTGCTATTAATTGCACAAATCGTGATACTCGTGAAAATCGCGAGAAGGGACTTACATTTCACAGGTAGGTAAATGCTTATAAATAATACAAATAGTTAAAAAATAGATACTTTAAATCTGTAAGCATCTTTTCATCTCTGTAGTTGTAAATGACCCCTTTTTCTCCTTTAGATTCCCACACTGCAATGCTCAACTTCTAAAGCAATGGGTAGTAAATATGCGGAGAGACAGGTGGATTCCTGCAGCCACATCGCAACTCTGTTAGACTGTTAGATCGCGACAGAATGCAGTTCCAACAATATTTGACTTTCCTGATCATCTTCTAAAGGTATGCGTTGCATTTAACTTTGATACTACGTAGATCCTTTTCATAACAAATACCTTGTGAACACTGAAATTGACTTGTTATGCATTGTAATTTCACACCATAGAGGTAGGAAAAACCTTAAACTGGAGGGAAATTTTTCGATTTGGGTCTAGTAAATTTACTCTTTTTCAATGGAATTTTTGTTAATTCGTGTTAATTTTTGTACCGAACCGTAATAAATGTAGTGAATGAAGATACATGTATGTGTATGCCTGTGTGCTTTTTTGGGTGAAGCAAGATGGCCGACCAATGGCTTCATGCAGTCAGCCGTGACGCCCCTTCCAGTAGTATAGAGTTCAGTGGTTAAATGTCACACACCCGCTCCGGTCAGACAGCGAGTCCGGACTAGTGACGTGTCGGTCGCAAACGAATCGGCTGTAAGGGTGTGAATGTGCTATGATATTGACTTGCAGGTGTTGGTTTCATTTCGTGCAGTGGTGAATGTCCGTGTGTGCGCCTTATAACACGTAATAAAGACATTTGTTGTTTCCTGGGCTCCATGTAAGTGTGCACTGATTTTAAATATTATGCGCACATTGTACATCTAATACAGCTGGCACTGCTGGGAAAAAGCAATGTATAAAACAATTTGGCTAGGACAAAGGTATTCCCATTCTTAAACAACAGCAAACTTAAAAAGGTACAGATGTGTGTCTCCATATTGTGGTTCGAATATCACTCCCTCACTATATGGCAGTTTTCGTGGTTGAGTATTATTAGCCTATTACTGGCCTATTATTAGTCAAGAAATATTGTAAGACAAGTTATATGTAGAATTGTGGTCACTCGGCATCAGTAATGTTATGGGACATACGTTTGATTACATGACCTTTCAAACTGCATGGATACTGAACCAGCAGTGCCGAGCCGACATGCCATGGCTGAGATTGTGTGATAAAAAGGTTCACCTTGCTCAATGTTAGAATAAGTAAATTGGAGAGGCTAATGAGTTAACTCCCGAGCTTGCACTAGCTTAAAAATGACTAAAGGGGGTTATTTCATGTCTACAGGGCTCTAACAATGTTAAAACCCGTATTTAGAAAGTCAACAGGTTTTCTGTGCTCTAACTACGAAAATATTGTGTTTATTAATCATGAATTCCAAGATTTTCACCCAGTTAAAAAATAAAGTTTATGTTGTACTGTTCTTTTGTTTATTAAGATATTTTGATTAATTGTACGGAATATGGAGTGTGATCCCACAATAGTTGGAACACACTCTCTGGTCCCTCTTCTTGAAAAGGGGACCACCACCACCCCGGTCTGCTAAGCCAGAGCCACCGCCACCGGTGTCCATGTGATGCAACAGAGTCGTGTCAACCAGACAGCCTGAAAGCATTCGGGGCCTTAAGGAACTGCAGGCGGATGCCATCCACCCCCAAAGACCCTCCGCCAAAGAGCTCTTTGACCATTTCGGCAACCTCAGCCCCAGAGATAGGAGAGCTTACCGTGAAGTCCCCAAGCACTACTTCCTCATTGGAAAACATGTCGGTGGGATTGAGGAGGTCTTCGAAATATTCGTTGCACCGGTCCAGAACATCTCAAGTCGAGGTCAGCAGCACACCCACACACACTGTTGACAGTGTACGGTCTTCCACTCCTGAGACAGAGGATGGTGGTCCGGAATCTCTTCGAAGCTGTCTGGAAGTCGTTCTCCCTTGCTTCCCCGAACTTCTCCCACATCCGAGAAACTGTTTGGCCTGCTGGTCCAGTTGTCTCTGGAGTCCCATGGGCCAAAAATAGTGATAGAACTGATTCTTCAGTGATGGCATCCCTCATCGCTGATGTCTACGTATGGCTGCTGGGATTACCGCCACGACAGGCACCAACCACTTTATGGCCCCAGCTCCGGTCATCTGCCTCGATAATGGAGGCATGGAACATGGCCCAGTCGGACTCAAGGTCCGCTGCCTCCCTCGGAACATGGACGAAACTCTCCCGGAGGTGGGAGTTGAAACTCAAGACAGGAGGCGCAGACAAACATTTCCCGCAGACCCTCACAATACGTTTGCGCCTGCCGTGTCTGGCCGGCATCCTCCTGCACCATTGGAGTACTGTACTCAGTAACTTTACTACAAAACAAGGTCAATTATGATAATACACAATACTGGTTGTAAAAACACACAAACCCTTTATTCCTAAAATCACAAACAGTAAAATTCACTGATCTTGTACTATTTTTAAACAGATAAAATTATGCACAAAGCAATTAACAACCTCCTGCCCAGTAGAGTAAACATTCTTTTCAAGGTATGATTAAATAAGCTTTGCTTCTTCCTCCTCCTTTTCGGACATGTTGAGTTGTGTAACTGTAAACATGTGATGTACTTCAATGTAACTTGTTATGCATGTTCCAGAATCAACTAAAGCATTACCATTACACAAAGCTGACACGCAGGCTGTTTGTCAGTATACATGACTTATTAGTAGGGATGCTCCGATCAGGGTTTCATTCTGCCGATCCCGAAATCGATCACCCGGGGTTGAAATCGGCCGATACAGATACCTATCACATGGATTAATTATACATTTTTAAATGTATTTATGATTGCTATTGGCCCGAGGTGCTGAATAAAGGGGGAAAGTCAGGACAATTCCAAAGTCCCTTGACTGCCAGGCGGCCCAAAAATCCGTAATTACTAATAAAATGTGTAATTAATTAATAAAAGGGAGAGAGGGGGCAGTAGTGTTTGTTTTTTTTCATGGGACCCAGAATTTCTGGCTGCACCCCTGCTGCTGGCTATATGGTATGAAAAAAAGGAACCATAAAATCACATTAATTCAGACAAAAACGTATTTTACTTACTTTTTGAAGACAACATTTATCACTATTTAAGGAGACTTTGGCGAACCCTGTGTCCGCCGCCGCTGAGAAAGCCTGCTCATCTCATTATATCTCGGGTTATAATCTTAGCCGTCCGACTGTCACACACATACGGGCGAGTGTTAGCCGCACGGCTGCGTTAGCTGCCGTTTGTCTGATGATAAAACACTGTGAGCCTCCAAAACTCACCATACTCCGTCAAGTGTTGTTCTTCAAATGCCGTATTAAAGCTCTTTAACGTGCTACCCCCGCCAGGTATTTTTCGTGGCATGTGTTAGCAGTTAGGTTCCACATAGCAGACATAATGGAAAGGAAAGACACTGCCAGAGACGTTAGTTAGCGCAAGACACTGCACTGCACGAAAGGGTCGCTGCAGACTGTTATACTGTAGTGCTAGCCACGTGTGATCGGCGTTGAAATGCATTTATCGGCATAAGCCGATCACTCGATTTTTTTACGGAAGTCGGGCGATACTGATCCGTGGCTGATCGATGGGCGCATCCCTGCTTATCAGCATATCTACGTTGGATTAGCCTTTTTAGAAAACGGAAAATATCAAAATGGCCCCCGCATCTTTTGTGTTGAACCTGGTAAGTCGGTACCCCAACTTGGCACCGATGCAGGTGGACTGTAACAACGTCTTGATTTCCAGTAAAAGTGAAACCTCGCCAAAGCCAACAAAATTTGATCATAACGTGTTTTCAAAGCCTTAAACACCAAAAGAAGACACCACATAAAATGAGGAGCACTTTGATGAAGAACAAACCACATCTCCATCTCATCTCCAAGTGCAAGGACGTCCCCCAGTGGACAAAAATCCCTTTGGTGGAGACATCTCTCTGTGTTCCAATGCATAAATGATTATCTTCACAAAGTCAGAAGAACATTTGTGGGTGCAAACAGTCCATGTGAGCTAACTCACTGTGTGCCGGCTGCTGTCTCTCACTCAGCTTTCAGCCGACAGACACTCCGAGAGCTCGCTACCACCATCACGAGCTGTCGGACAAACACAAACGCACCGTGAGCTGCTTCCTCATGTTCACCAAACAAGAACAAGAACATGCTTTACTTACCAGCTGGATCGTGGTTGGCTGAAATGAAAAAGAAACAATGTGACATTGAGATCACATTGAATGTGAGAGTGTGTGCTCTGTCTCTGTGGATCTTTGAGTGTTTGCCCGGAAGCTCATCAAAGTCAAGTAAAACATGGCTGCACCTTTGCAGCCTGGATGAAAGCATCAAGAAGAAGACAGACAACATTTGTGTCCCTCACCTTGTCTGTTCTTGCGACACTTGACAATGATGATGGCCGCCAGGAGGACCACCACCACAGTGACGACTGCCACCGTGGCGGCGACGGCAACACTCCCGTGGTCTGGTGAGCACAAAAAAGCCAGAAGAGGAAACCTTCATGACTACTTTGCTGCATCCTATCAAACGTCAAGCATTGTTATTGTGACGTGGATCAATAATGGTGAAAGTTGGGATAGGAAACGTCTCCAATGTGCTTGTTTTGAGGACACACCAATTCAACTAAATGTGTCTTTCTCACCCTCATGGTTTGCGTTGCTCAGGATGCTTCTTCTCTCCAGCTTGGTGACCATGTCCTCCTTGACGCCAGACAGCTGAAACACACATTCGTACTTGCCCTCCACGTCGGCCGTCACCTCCACGTTCAGGTCCACCGTCAACTGGAAGGTTCCGTCGTGGTTGGGAAGGAGCTCTCCGTGCTCCACGTCCTCGTGGAGCTCCTCGCCGTCTTTCCTCCAAAACAAGGCCACTCTGTTGGGATAGAAACCTGTCGCGAAGCAGCTGACCGGAGAGGACGGCGTCTTCTGGAGGAGAAAAACTTCTGGAAGCTCTGCACAGCGTGTGGACAGAGGACAACGTGGAGAGAAGGAGTGAGAGAAGTAAAGATGGACAGAAAAGGAGAGAAGGAGAAAAAGAGTATAATGACACAGAGTGTCGCATGTAATGCTAGTTATGTTTCTATGGGGGGTGTGCTAACATGGTTACAAAGGTGAAAGGACATCGTGATTATACCTGTTCTCATGAGGACCTTCCTCCCAGAGTTCACATAATTCTTCAAGCAATAAGGACAATAATTAGTGTAGTAATCCTTATGGTAGTCCAGTTCAGCTTTGTCTCCATCCCACAGATATTTGATTGAGACAGCTTGTGGTTTTGCTGCAGTCCATGTCCATGTCTTCATGTCCAATGATATGATGTCTTCTCCATCATAACCAGCCTGAAACCAACCTTTAACCTCATCAGTCTCATCATCCCATTCGCAGCCGTACATCACCTGGAGAATGTGAACACCTGAGAGAATGACACATGTTGTAAAGCACAGTGAAACCTCATCACCATCACCCACGCACGCGCGCACACACACACACACAGTTGTCTTTCCAAGTGTCAATCATGTGCTCTCTGTATATATCTTAATATACAGTATATATTTAATAGGATATATTTCAATAGTAGAAAGTTCAACAAACCTCCAGTTTGGTTGAAGAGCTCCTTTGCAATTTCAATGTAGTATTGGTAGACCTTCTCATTATCAGCAGCATTTCTTACCTGTCCCTGCCAGTAATACATTTCTATTCCGAATGCTGTGTATTTCTTCAACCAGTCTTGTTTGGCTTCTGCTTTCCTGGTGTTGCTGTCATAGTAAAATATCTCAACTTCATCAACACAACGAACCTCCACAAAACCTGGGATGTATTTTACTGTAGAGGAGGCAGTGGTCAAATAATTCAATTTGTGAATCACTGAAAAAAAACAACAAAAAAAACAAGATGAGATTTTTCTTGGACATATTTTATTATTTAGAATTATGTCGAACAATCTTGTACAATGAGTATTTAAGTCAATCTTGTCTTCAATTGGGTCTTAATGTGAACATGAAAACACTGCTAGAGATCACAGTAAAGACACATCAAACACAAAACATTACTTTTTTTTAAATACATGCATCGAGTATGTCGGTTTTCTTTTAAAGTGAAACAAAAAAAAGTGTTTAAAAAGATCGGGTGAGATAATCACGTTGAAGTGTTTCAGCGTAAGTTGTGTCAGTCACAAATGAAAGTAAAAAGAAAGAGTGTTAAAGTGAGAAGCAGTTGATCACCCATGAATGTGAAAGCAATGAAATGACTCACGATAGCTCAGGGAGTGTCAATAACAGTCATAAAAATAAAAACATCGTGCCAAAAGTTGTAAGGATATTTGAGATCAAGTCGCACAAAGAGGATTTTGGATATAAAATTGTGAAGGAAGTGGACTTACCAGGCGCCACGCGGTGTATTTGCACAGCCAGAAGAAAGGATAAAAGTAAGTTCATGATCAGCTGTCACAAGTGTAGAATAAAAAGATGTTTTGTTAGAATCTCTCAGAGAAAGGCTGGAGAAAGTGACGAACACTAGCTTGTGTTGTGTGTTTTATGCTCACTGAACCGAATTAGGCGATGAAAAACAAACAAGAAGACTACCTTGTAGTCACATCAAGTCAATGCCAGAGCGGCTTTCGGTGAAATCACGTGAGGTCGGTGTGACCAATGATTGGCCAAGTTTGTAGCCGCACTGCTTGTTGCTTCCTGTTGCCAAAGCCAAATGCTCAAGTTGTGACGGGAATTTCGGCTATTTTAAGGGAGCAGGTTCTGTTGGCTCGGCTCCACTTGACAAGACAGACAGGTTCAGCAGACTTTTGGTTCGAGACCTTTTTTACTTTTTCCAAAATCGCTTTTTGAATGATTTCAACATACAGCAAATGTGTGAGGCATTTTCACTCTGACTTTACTTGACATCGAGCCAGTGGGGGAGCCGGAAATTTGTCATTACGGTGGCCAGGGTGAAACCATTACTCACATAGGGGTGGCAATAAGTCGATACCTGAATTGTCTAGACGGACAGTTGGGTGGCCGGAGAGTGACCAGGGGTGGCCACGGTCGCCGCTGGCCACCCCGTAGCTGCGCCGCTGCTTTTGGGCCGGCTATTAGAGCAATTAATAGCTGAGCAGTGTGACGAGGACATGTTTTCAATGCATAGTTTCTGGATTCTGCTCCCCATCATGGCGGCCAAACCCGTGAAGGGCATAATACAGAAGAGGATGCCGATCGGCCTTCCTGTTTTAACTCTAGACTCCTTGGTTTTACATGCCCACTCATGTTGCTACACAGAGCTTCCATTGTTAACAGATTTATGTGCTGAATCACACTTCAGAATTCAAGTCAAAGCCAGCATAGTGAGAAAACTTGACCGGAACCGACCAAAGTAATCATGGAAAACTTACCTGCTGCTTGCAGCTCATGCAAGAGGCGGTTTTATTGACAGCTCCTCCACATGGGAAGTTGTGTGCTGCAGTGAAATGTGTCCAAGCGGAAACGGCGGTTAAGCTTAACTAATGTTCTGCACCACAGAGCCGCGTTTGTCAAAATTGTCCCTGAAGAGTTACCAACGGTGGCCACGGCCACCCCGCAGCTCCGCCACTGCGTCTAGCTACAAATAATGCTTGTTTGACTTCTTTGAGCCGGTGACGACTGCAGACCGGATGTGACGTCACATGGACCCCAGCAATTAGACAAAAAGTCCAATCTGATTGTGTGTATTATTTGTACATTTCCAGAAAATCCTGAATGTGCGGAACGTGGTATGGGTGGTGATATTGTTAAGGCAGGGGGAATCGCCAAAGGCCACCATGACCCATCTGCCTTGGGCTCCGTGTGTAAGGTCAAGGCCCACGGGCTATTACAACGCCTCACAATGCCCAAACGCTCCATTGTAGCAAACTCCTCTTTAGCCATAGCTAAATTAGCCGTGTGCAGGGGTGACACGCGCACGTATACCGGCAGCCCCACCATGGGAATGAAATGTTCAACACCATACTTAGTATCTGCGATAGAAAAAGCAGGTGTGATAAAAGCTGGAAAATCTGCAAGTAAACGCTGATAAACTTTACCTTACGCTAACAAATTAGCATGTGCTAACGGCCCCAGTCCCTCGGTCTCACACGGAAAGGGTTGAGGCAAACTACCATGCACCCTCAAGGACTCTGCCGAGAGTGTAGAGTTGATCCACAGTTCCACACCCAGGACGAAAACCACACTGAACCTCCGAGATTCAAGTATCCGGCAGACTTGCCTCTCCAGAACCCCTGAAAAGGCCGTAACCAGGAAGGTCGAGGAGTGTGAGCCCACATTAGTTGGGAGCACCAATCCAGAGGCACCGCCTCAGATGTCCATGCAATGCAGTATAGTCGTGTCAACTAAGACATCCCCACAGCATCCATCTGTGGGGATGCTGTCCTATCTGTGGGGCTGAGATTGAATCTCAGCCCCACAGATAGGAGTGCCTTTTTTCCTGGAAAAGTAATTGCCACAAAAAAAGATTCTGTAGCCACTGGATCATTTGTGTTTTTGAGATGAATGAAAGATTTCTGATATGGGATATCGTTTCCCCCAAAGGCATTACTTTCCCGTACATTTACAGTATCGCACACAACCAAGCATTTGTAATAATAACAGAAACTTAAAGAATGCGACATACTGCAAAACATTATGAAATTAAATTATCCTCTGTACTTTAAACCAACACAGAATGAAAATGACCATATCTTCTGTTGACATATTTTTTTCTCCAGTCTAAATCAGGCGTGTTCACACTTTTTCTTTTTTTTTTTTTTTCAGCCTGCGAGCTACCTTTAAAATGACCAAGTCCCAAAGATCTACCTTGAAAAGTGACTACAAGTCTATATCATTATAGGCCAGCCTAAAATAGACCTAAGGACGTCCATGGTTCCACTCAAGTGATGATGTTGTGGCACTTGCAAAGGAACACGCAGTGGTTGGTCTGAGGCAGAACTTTACTCCTCAACTGCTCACAAAAGAATGACTGACAAGACAGGCTAAACCTTGCGCGGCCAAAACAGTCCACAAACCACGCCCCCAACCCGACGGCCGAATGGGTGAGAGGCACGCGCCCTCTAGTGTCCGCCACCGTTTCCTAAGATAGACAAGTCTTTTTTTCCTCCCACTTTGCTATGTTTATTGAGTGACTGTAATAAAGTGTGATGCTTTGTCTCTCTTGAATTCACAAAGCATCAACGGTCATTCAGTAAAAACACTGTTATGGGATGCTTTGGAGTGCGTGTCAAGTAATCCAGGAAGTAAGACGTTGTACACACACTACTTTTCACCTCACCGGATTCCAATATACAACAGCAGATTTATTTTAAACACATAAATAGATGCTGATATGACGACTGGCTGCAGAAAAACATATGGTCCGTTATAGATATTGTGGATAAACAGGATCAACTCTGCCAAAAATTCCTCTTCCACCCACCACAAAATGTAAACAGCTGCACAAAGCACTACCACAACCATTTTTCTTTTCACTGTTCATCTTAGAAAACTTCCACAACTGATTATACATAGCTTCAGGCAGCGTTAGGTCAAAAGCAAAGTGTGTTCATACACGTGATAGATGAAGCATTGCAAACATTTCATCATAATGCCAGTTTGTTTTTTAAAGAGGAATAATGTCTTGCTTATTCATACATCCCTTTTTGTGTTCTTTGAAATCCAGCTGGCTGCGTCATTCAAAGTTTTCAACGTCTCCCCAGTGTGGATTCTTATGTGTTCTGTTAAGTTAGTACTATTTGTGAATTGCTGGCCACACGTTGAACAAGAAAAGTTGTTTTCTCTGGCGTGTGTTCTTGTGTGTCCTATCAAAGTTATCTTCTTTGAGAAACTTTTACCACAAACTGAGCAGGGAAAAGGTTTCTCTCCAGTGTGCATTCTTGTGTGTCTATTTAAATCACCTTTTTGATAGAAACCTTTATCGCACACCGCGCAAGAAAAAGGTTTCTCTCCAGTGTGAATTCTTGTATGGACTTTCAAATAGGACTTCTCAATGAATTCTTTACCACAAACTGAGCAGGAAAAAAGCTTATCTCTGGTGTGGACTCTTGTGTGTGCTTTTAAATTACCTTTGGTGTCGAATCGTTTACCACACACCAAGCAGGGAAAAGGTTTCTCTCCAGTGTGTATTAGTGTGTGTACCTTCAAATGTGACTGCTGAGAGAAACGTTTACCACAAACTGAGCAGGCAAAAGGTTTCTCTCCAGTGTGTATTCTTGTGTGTGTTTTCAAACCATCTTTTTGAGAGAATCTTTTACCACAAACCGAGCAGATGAAGGGTTTCTCTCCTGTGTGATGTCTCATGTGCTTTTTCAGATTTCCCTTGTTAACAAAAATTTTGTCACATTGAGAGCATTTCCAGCGTGTGTTGTCAGTGTGACATGTCATATCAGCTTCAGAGTCTTCATCATCAGTGTCAGGAGAGTGTGACGTTGTGTCGTCACTATCTGATAGTGGAGCTAAGAGGTTGTGTGCTTGTGATCCTCCACAGTGGTCCCCATCAGTTTCTGTTGTCATGTGTTGAGTTGAGCTGCTGCTTGGAGGCTCCACCTCTCTCTTCTCCTCACTTTCACCTTCATCATCTTCACTCTTCACAGTGACAACAATCACTGGGAACTCCTCCAGTCCTTCAAGATGCTCTCCCTCCTGACTGATGCTGTGATCGTCCTCTTCCTCTTTAATGTGGGGCGGTTGTGGCTCCTTCTCCTCCTCTTTAATGTCGGGGGGCTGTGGCTCCTCCTCTTCCTCTTTAATGTGAGGGTACTGTGGATCCTCCTCTTCCTCTTTAATGTAGGTAGGCGATGGCTCCTCCTGCACCATCCTTGTGTTCCACTTCTGCTGCTCAGGGAGAAGATGCTCTTCCCTGACGTCTGCAGGACACGAGATGACAAAGACATGCTGTAGAAAAGTCAAGCTCTGTTCTGTCATGTGGGGCATTGTCCTGCACCAGCATATGCTATGACAATGTTTCTGAGGATCTGGTCAGTGTCCCTCACAGCAGTGGACTGATATAGTATACAGACTATGGACTTGGTCTAGCGTCTTGGGTAAGTTGCATTGTCTTATTCACTATTATTATTTTAAATTTAATTTTAAACTGAAAGCCTTGTTTACATACTGTGTGTTTAAAATAGAAAGTGCAATAAAGATATGTTTTACCTAACATAATGAATAAACATGATTTCAATATTCACCCATCCATCTTCTTTCACTTATCTGAGGGCAGCAGCCTAAGATGAGAAGCCCAGACTTCCCTCTGCCCGACTACTTTGTCCAGCTTCTCCAGGAGGATCTTGAGACATTCCCAGAGAGATATAGTCTCTCCAAAATGTCCTGGGTTTCTGACCAGATGACCAAGTCACCTCATCTGGCTCCTCTCAATGTGGAGCAGCGGCTTTACTCCGAGTTTTTCCGAGATGACAGTGCTTATCACCCGATCTCCAAAGGAGGAAACTCGGTTTGGCCGCTTGTACCCGCGATTTTGTCCTTTTTGTCAATACCCAAAGCTCATGACCATAGGTGAGGGTCGTAAATTGAGAGCTTCACCGCCTTTTGATCCAGCTCCTACGGAGTCTACATCACTCCAGACGCCGCACCAATCTGCCTGACTATCTTGCAATCCATTCTTCATTCATTCGTGAACAAGACCCCGAGGTACTTGAACTCACCCACTTGGGGCAGGATCTCATCCCCGACCCAAAGAAGTTACCAACAGCCATGGACTTTGACTCGGAGGTGCTGATTCTCATCCCGGCCGCGAACCGGTGCAGCGGGAGCTGACAATCATGGCCCGGTGAACCGAGCAGGACCACGTCATCTGCAAAAAGCAGAGACCCAATCCTGCAGCCCCCTCAAAGCCCTGGTCGCATTAGAAAGTCTCTCCATAAAAGGTAATGAACAGAATCGGTGACAAAGGGCAGCCCTGGACGAGTCCAACTCTTACTATAAACCACTACAAACAAGTCCGACTTTCCGTTGGCAATGCAGACAAAGCTCTGGCACTGGTCATACATGAAGCAAACTGCCCGAATCAGGCAGTCTGATAGCCCATATTCCCAGAGTACCCCTCACAGGATTCCTCTGGTGACACGGTGGAATACCTTCTACAAGTCCATAAAAACACAAGTGACTGGTTGGGCAAACTCCCATGCATCCTCAAGGACCCTGCCAAGAGTATTAAAGCTGGTACAGTTCCACAACCAGGACCAAAACCATGTTGCTCCTCCTGAATCCGAGGTTCAACTATCCGGCAGACACTCCTTTCCAGCACCCCTGAATAGACCTTACCAGGAAGGCTGTGGAGTGTGATCCTACGATAGTTGGAACACCTTCTTGAAAAGGGAAACCACCACAGTGGTCTGTCAATCGAGAGGCACCGCCCCTGCAGAGGAGCCACACAGCATCCAGGGCCTTAGAACTCCAGGTGGATGTCATCCACGCCTGGTGCCCTGCCACCAAAGTCCCGAGGTAGTGTTTCCTAATTGGAAATCGATAGTGTGTCTTCATGGGAGTTCTGAATGGGGTAATTACTCAATCAGCTCAATGTAAAGATAAGAGTGGGCGACACTGAAAAAACACAGCCAGAAATGAAAAACATCTCTAATCGCGGTAGTATCGACCCGACACTGACACGGCCCCTTGATATCGATTCAAAGAGAAAAGCTTGTTATGAGTAGTGTTAATGAACAAATAGAAAGCTTATAAACACGAGAGAGTTAGAATGAAACTAACCTGCTCTGTGTAACGTTGTCGTTTATCGTTGTCGCTCGTTCACCTCTTTTGTTCGAGAAAGTTCCTCCTCGTGCTCTGCTATCGTTCTTTCCAACACTACAAATACTTCTTCGACAGCCGCAGTTAGTCGCTGATTCACCAACGCTCTCGGCATTTGTACTTTACACATTTTCACACAATCACAACACTTTACACTCACTTGATCTCTGCTAAGCGATGTGTTGATAACTTCCGGGTTTCTTTGTTAGCAGCTAGCAAGCTAAGCTTGCCTGAGAAGCTCCAAAAGCTCAGAGACGACTCTATCCTGACACGAATAAAAATGTCTCCCGCTGTCACTTAATCTTTGTCGTTCACATTAAATATTTGTCATAATTATCCATTGTGTTTACCTCCGAATGCGACACGGTTCCAAGTGGTCGGTGCGCGCATGCGCCATACAACGTCATCACTAATGTCACTATATGTCTCCACCTGATGACATAACGCACACTCAGGGTGCGTTCCAATGGCAGTTTGAGTTGTTCTCGTTGACTTTCCCTAGGCATCTACGCCGCCATCATAAGTGACGGTCCGAAAAACGGAAGTGAACTTCTTGATAATCGCTCCCTCTTCCCTGTCTGATAGGGCAGAGGGAGCGAATCGACATCGATGGTTACTCGAGAGTTCTGTATCACCCACAATGCACTGCAAACCATTAAAGAGAACTACAGTAATAATAATAATAACAATAATAATAATAATGATAATAATAATAATAAGACAGTAATACTAACTTGAAACGAGCACCCCAACTTTGGAATTTAACTAAAGCTAAACAAATATTTATAAACAAAAATGAAACATGGTAATATACAAATAGGGCGATTTAAGTCATTAAAAAACAATAATTATAATAATCAGCAGCTATTTCTTATTACTTGTATAAAGCAGTATATTGCTACACCTACAAATAGTGGTGGAATTGAAACAGGGAAGATGCGTTCCATTTATTACTTCCACTCCTCCCACATCCACGTTCCCTCGGCTCTGCAAGTGGACTCCACATGACGTCTGCAATGATGTCACACTAAGTGGAAGTCAACAAGGAAAACTCAACTGCTAATGGAATGTAGCTTCAATCTGAATCCATCATCCCAAAAGAACAGGCCTCATTCACGAACCGTTCTTAAGAACAAATTTGTCGCGAAGATTGTGGCATTTAGGAATATTTTCATATACTCATGAGCACTCATACGCGCATGTCAGTGCCGACATGTTGGCACATAATCAAAACATGATATGTCATATTTGTTTTGTTTTGGGCATTCAAGAGAAAAAAAACCTCACACTTTATTACAGTCAGTCAAGAAATATTTGTATTCATAGAAAGAATAGCAAAGTAAGAGAAATAAAAACTTTATTGACAAAAGCCAGTCAATCACAGGACAAGTGAAGACAAAAAAAAACATTCACACCTTCACTGAGTGAAAACATGGACGTCATTGGGTCTATTTTAGGCTGGCATGAGCACACCTTCTATGCCGCTTACCCTCACTAGGGTCACGGGTATGCTGGAGCCTATCTCAGCTGACTTCGGGCGAGAGGCGGGGTACACCCTGGACTGGTCGCCAGCCGAACAACCATTCAAACTCACATTCAATACCTATGGACAATTTAGAGTCACCGATTAACCTAACATGCATGTTTTTGGGAGGAATGTGGGAGGAAACCGGAGTACCTGGAGAAAACCCACGCACGCACGGGGAGAACATGCAACCTCCACACAGAGATGCTCAGCGGAGATTCGAAGACAGATCTTCACGATCTCCCGACTGTGTGGCCAACATGTGCGGCCATGAGCACACCTATAATTGTATTTGTATTTGTACTTTATTTATCCCACAGCGGGGAAATTCACTTGTTACAGCAGCAAGCAAGATACGCAATAAAGAGTACAGTGTAAAGAATGCATATTGACTACAACATGGTTCAGGTGCAGGTGTTGTAGAGCAGCGGTCAGTATGAAGGACCTGCGGAACCTCTCCTTCTTACACCGTGGGTGTAACAGTCTGCTGCTGAAGGAGCTGCCCAGGGAAACAACAGTGTCATGTAGCGGGTGAGAGGTGTTGTCCATGATGGATGTCAGCTTAGCCAACATCCTTCTCTCCCCCGCTTCCTCCACAGAGTCCAGAGGACCGTCCAGTACAGAGCTCGCTCTCCTGATCAGTCTATTGATCCTGCTCCTGTCCCTGTCTGTGCTGCCCCCTCTCCAGCTCCCCACAGCATAGAAGATGGCTGAGGCCACCACAGAGTCATAAAAGGTCCGTAAAAGAGTCCTGCACACACCAAAGGACCTCAGTCTCCTCAGCAGGTGGAGGCGACCCTGGCCCTTCTTGTAGAGGGCGTGGGTGTTGACGGACCAGTCCAGTTTGTTGTTAAGGTGAACACCCAGGAATTTGTAGCTGTCTACCAACTCTATGTCCGCTCCCTGGATGTTCACCGTTGTGAAGTGAGATGTTTTCCTCTGGAAGTTAATGATCATCTCCTTTGTCTTGCTGGTGTTGAGCTGCAGCTGGTTAAGCTCACTCCAGCTGACAAAGTCCGTGATGACCGTCCTGTATTCCAGATCATTCCCCTCTGAAACACAACCAACGATGGCTGTGTCGTCGGAGAACTTCTGGATGTGACACTGTGTGGAGTTGTGTGTGAAGTCCGAGGTGTAGAGGGTGAAGAGGAAAGGGGAGAGCACTGTACCCTGAGGGGCACCTGTGCTGCAGAGTACCATGTCAGACACACAGTGACGGAGCCTCACATACTGTGGTCTGTTGGTGAGGTAGTCTATAACCCATGCAGTCAGGTGTTGGTCTACTCCCACACTCTCCATCTTCACTCTGAGCAGTGACGGCTGGATGGTGTTAAAGGCACTGGAGAAGTCAAAAAAACATGACCCTCACAGAGCTCCCGCTGTCCTCCAGGTGTAGCAGTGATCTGTGCAGCAGGTAGATCACTGCGTCGTCTACTCCGATCCGAGGCCGGTAAGCAAACTGCAGGGGGCCCAGCTGAGTGCCCACCAAGGGTCGCAGGTGCTGCAGGATAATCCTCTCCATGGTCTTCATCAGGTGAGAGGTCAAGGCAACAGGCCTGAAGTGGTTAGGCTCCTTGGGACGCGGTGTCTTTGGTATCGGTACCACACAGGAGGTCTTCCAAAGGGCCGGGACTTTCTCCAGGCTCAGGCTGAGATTGAACAAGTGCCTGAGAACTCCACAGAGCTGGTCAGCACAGTCCTTGATGATTCTTGGGCTGATGCCGTCCGGTCCCGGTGCCTTCCTTGCCTTGATCTTTAGTTGACTCCTCACCTGATCAGTTATGGAGAGGGGGGTAGAGGATGGCTGGGATGGGGATGTGGGGGTGAAGAGTGGTGAGTTGGTAGGGGAGGGAGGGGGGGCAGACTCAAATCTGTTGAAAAACAGATTGAGTTCATCTGCCCAGATCTTGTCCCCACTGGCTTGGTCTCTCCCCACTCCTTTACCATGGCCTGTGATGGTCTGAAGGCCTCTCCAGACTTCCCTGGCATTATTCTCCTCCAGCCGCTTCTCCAGTTTCCTCCTGTAGCAGTCCTTCCCCTTCCTGATCTTATGCCGGAGTTCCCTCTGGACTCTGCATAACTCCTCCTTGTCCCCCGAGTTGAAGACCCTCTTCTTCTTGTTCAGCAGGGCCTTAATCTCAGAGGTCACCCAGGGTTTGTTGTTGGGAAAACACCACACCAACTTGGAGGGCACAGTGTTCTCCACACAGAAGTTGATATAGTCTGTGATGCAGTGCGTCATGCTGTCAACGTCACTGCCATGGGGACTACAGAGCGCTTCCCAGTCTGTTGTCTGGAAGCAGTCTCTGAGCCTAGCACTGCTCTCCTCAGACCACTGCTTCACAGGCCTCTTCACAGGGGGTTGTCTATTCACTACTGGAGTGTAGTCTGTGACGAGATGGACGAGGTTGTGATCAGAACGACCCAGCGGGGGGAGGGGGGATGAGGTGTATGCATCCTTGATGTTTGCGTACAGGAGGTCCAAAGTTTTATTGTCTCTAGTGTGGCATTTGACATACTGGGTGAAGGTGGGAAGAGCAGAGGACAGGGAAGCATGATTGAAGTCACCGGACATGAGGAGGAGGGATTGGGGGTGCTGGTTCTGAAGTTGAGAGACGATGGTGTGGATCTGCTTTATAGCTGCAGCAGCGGCCGCTGAGGGGGGGATGTACACAGTCATAGCAATAACATGTGAAAACTCCCTCAGAAGGTAGTATGGCCGCATGCTAACCGCTAACGGTTCCACGTCTCCGGTGCACAGTTGCTAATTCACACAAATGTGTCCCGGGTGGCACCATCTATCATTCACAAACACAGCGTTTCCCCCTCCCTTCTTCTTACCGCTCTCCGTTGCATTCCTGTCCGCTCGTACCAGCTGGAATCCCTCCAGTGTGACGTGTGAATCCGGAGAAAGTTCACTCAGCCACGTCTCCGTGAAGCACATGAGGCTGCATTTCCGGTACTCCCTCTGCAGTCGGGTCAGCGCTGTTAGCTCTTCCATCTTGTTGGGGAGAGATCTTACGTTCCCCATGATGACAGACGGTAGGCATGGCTTGTACCGTCTTTTCCGCTTCTTGCACTTCACTCCCTACCTGCATCCTCTTCTGCTCCTCCGCAGCTCGTTGGGGATCTCCGGCCTCTCCGAGCAGAGAGGGGGTGTGTGGCACAGGGCTAACAGCTGATCCCGGGTGTAAACAATGGAGCCTTGGTTGAATGGGGAGCCGTGGCTGAAGAGGTTTCCTACAGTTGAACTGAAAAGTTCAAAGAGCATCAAGGCGCAGACTAGAAAAGTAACAATATCAACCTTCATAACGGCACACTCGACCAAATGCGACCAAAAGAAAAATTAAGAAGACGACTAAAATACTATAAAACCACTAAAAGGTGGAAGAAAAGTACAGAGCTGCTGTAACTGGCAGCCACTCACACGGCGCCATTTTAATTGTATAATATGTTTATAATATTATATAAACCTGTATGTATACAATTCTAGCTGATTTGGATTTTTATAGTGAATGGAAACCCCTTGTCTGTGTTTCCTTCATAAAGGGTCAAGCGTGCAACTGTCAAGTCTAAGAGAAGAAAGGTGCGTTCATAAATTATGTAGATGAAACAAACATTGCAAACATGTCATTATAATGTCAGTTAGCCATGTTACAAGTCTTTCTTTTACGCAACTTCAGTTTTTTACAAGTAATACTCTCTTGCTTGTTTATAGTTCCCTTTTTGTGTTCTTTGAAATCCAGCTGGATGTCACCTTTGAATAAAGTTTTCAAGTTTCTCCCTAGTGTGGATTCTTAGGTGTCCAGTCAAGTTTGCACTATTTGGTAATCTGTGAGCACATATATTGTATTGAACAAGAAAAGTTTTTTTCTCAAGTGTGTGTTCTTGTGTGTACTGTCAAAGTTATCTTCCGCGAGAAACGTTTACCACAAGCGACACAGGAAAAAGGTTTCTGTCCGGTGTGTGTTTTTGTGTGGTCTTTCAAATATGACTTATTAATGAATCCTTGACCACAAGCTGAGCAGAAAAAGGCTTCTCTCCAGTGTGTATTCCTGAGTGTCTTTTTAAATCACCTTTTTTATAGAAACTTTTACCACACACCGTGCAAGGAAAAGGTTTCGCTCCAGTGTGTATTCTCGTGTGTGTTTTTAAATCAGTTTTCTGGAAGAAACTTTTACCACAAACTGAGCAAGGAAAAGGTTTCTCTCAAGTGTGTATTCTTGTGTGCGTTTTTAAATAAGCTTTCTGAGAGAAACATTTACTACACACAGAGCAAGGAAATGGTTTCTGTCTGGTGTGTATTCTTGTGTGTTTTTTAAAATCATCTCTTTGATTGAATCTTTTACAACAAATGGTGCAAGAAAAAGGTTTTTCTCTAGTGTGTATTCTTGTGTGTCTATTTAAATCACCTTTTAGATAAAATGTTTTACCACACAGTGAGCAAGAAAAAGGTTTCTCTCCAGTGTGCATTCTCGTGTGTTCTTTCAAATTTGAATTCTCAATGAATTCTTTACCACAGACTGAGCAGGAAGAAGAGGCCTCTCCATTGTGTATTTTTGTTGTGTGTCTTTTTAAATCCACTTTTTGGTTGAATCTTTTACCACACACCGTGCAAGGAAAAGGTTTCTCTCCAGTGTGTAGTCTCGTGTGTACTATCAAATTTGACCTTTGGGAAACTGAGCAGGTGAACGGTTTCTCTCCTGTGTGATGCCTCATGTGCATTTTGAGACTTCTTTTCTGATGAAAGGTTTTGTCACATGGAGAGCATTTCCAGCGTGTGTTGTCAGTGTGACATGTCATACGAGCTTCAGAGTCTTCATCATCAGTGTCAGGAGAGTGTGACATTGTGTCGTCACTATCTGATAGTGGAGCTAAGAGGTTGTGTGCTTGTGATCCTCCACAGTGGTCTCCATCAGCTTCTGTTGTCATGTGTTGAGTTGAGCTGCTGCTTGGAGGCTCCACCTCTCTCTTCTCCTCACTTTCACCTTCATCATCTTCACTCAGTGACACCAATCCCTGGGAACTCCTCCAGTCCTACAAAATGCTCTCCCTCCTGACTGATGTTGTGATCCTCCTCCTCCTCTTTAATGTGGGGGGCTGTGGCTCCTGCTCTTCCTCTTTAATGTGGGGGCGCTGTAGCTTCTCCTCTTCCTTTTTAATGTGAGGGGTCTGTGGCTGCTCCTGCTCCATCCTGAAGTTCTACTCCCGCTGCAAGATGTTCTTCACTGAAGTCTGCAGGACACAAGAAGACAAAGACATGCTTCAGAAAAGTCCAGCTTTGCTCTGTCACGTGAGGCATTGTCCTGCACCAGCATATGTTCTGTTAATGTGTCTGAGGATCTCATCAGTGTCCCTCAGAGCGATCAGTTGAATAGTATCGTATACAGTCTAGGGCTGAACGAAACGACAAAAAAAAAAAAAAAATTGTCAATATTCAGGAAGAAGCTGCAATTTCAATTGAATTCACAGCTTGCTTAACATCAAGCTTATATCTTTGTACCTATTCTTCTTGATAATGATTGGTTTGCATCATCTGGTGTAGGCACTGTACTTTTCTTCATGATGTTTGCTATGACGAGTATACAGTACAGTGATCCGGTCACTCCTGCCCTCTGCAGGTTGGTGCTGGTGTCACCAACACTCGTTTTTGTGCCTTTCTTTACAGTCCTCACAATGTTTCTCTCGTCAACTGCTGGTGTTTCCCTTGGTCTACCCGTTCTATGTCTGTTACGTCATAAACCAGTGGTTTCTTTCTTCCTTCACGGAATTCCAAATGGTTGTACTGGCTATGACCGATGTTTGTGCAATGGTTCTGCTTGATTTTGCGTAAAATGAGTGTGCAGTGCTTAAATGTGAAATTAAAGTAAAATTGTACATCATTAGATGCTCAATGGCCAAAAAAAAAAAAAAAAAAAAAAAATCAGCATTGGCTACACACCCAGTCAAAGCTGCTAAAACGCGGGACCATCATGAAGGAAGCTCCTATGAAATGGGCAGTGATAACAGCATAAGCAGCATAGTGGTCTCATTATTGAGACTTGCTTGTCCCAGGTATAATAATTTAGGTACAATGATATCATTCAGGTGTCAGATCTGATGCACACCGAAACTATCGTCTTATAACACTGTCCAGATATGGAACTAGTACATAACCAGAGGACCACCTGTATATCACTATTGCTGGCTTGCAACCACGTGATCTAGAGGCAGTCCACGTATGGCCATACTGTATATAAACAGGGATGCGCCGATCCACACTCGGATTACGCTACCTGATTACGTTACCAATACTATTCCGATGCCAGAGTTTTGTTTGCTTTAACATGATTATGATTATTAAAAAAAGCTTTTTATGAGTAGTGTTAATGAACAAATAGAAAGCCTATAAACATGTGAGAGCAAGAATGAAACTAACCTGCTCTGTGTAACACAAATTGAAGCTTCAGTTGACGTTTCCGCTCCTTTTCCTCTTTTGTTCCTCCTCGTACTCTGCTATCGTTGTTTCTCACAGTACACATATGTCTTCAACAGCCGCAGTTTGTCACTGGTTCACCAACGCTCTCAACATTTGTTCTTTACACATTTGAATACAATCACAACACTCTACACTCACACTTCGGCTCTACTTAGCGATGTGTTGATAACTTCCGGGTGTGGTTGTTAGCAGCGAGCAAGCTAAGCTAGCCTGAGAAGATTCACAGAGTTTACTGAGACGACGTTTATCCTGACATTAATAAAATTGTCGGTCACTGTCACTTCATCTCTTTGTCGTTCATATAAAACTTTTTTTTTTATTATTAATTATACATTGTTTTACGTGTTTTTCTCCGAAGACTACACGGAAAATAGTTGCCAAAATTGTCCGCTGTGCGTATGCGCTTCTATTTTAGCGTCATCAGTGACCTCACTTCCAAGATGACGGGATACACGCGACAAGGCATTGGAAAACTCCATCCCACAATTTTTTTTTTTTTTTTTTTATATATAAAAACATTAGATACTTGATTCTTATTCAAACTGTGTGTTTCTTAAAACTCAATAAACAAAAATGTTTTTTTTTAAATATACAAGCACTTGGGAATTTAAGAGAGTCAAAACATCACACATTTACAGTTACCCAAGGAATAGTTGTACTACAAATAAAGACTTTACTGGCAAAAATCGTCTGGCAAAAGTGGCCACGGACCCAAAAGCGATCCTGTTCGTGACGCCACACTGTCGTGGAAAATGTCCTTTTTGCACCAGTGGGGAGAAGAAATAAACTGCTCAACGACAATTTTGTCATTTTGATATTTGTTCTGCAGAAGGAGACAGTTGACAACAGATAACACAGGAGTCTGACACACGTGTCTCCCCGAAGGATGCGGAGGAAGTATAGTTCCAAAGTCTGTCAGGAAGGGAAAGCAGGTGCAAGGATATGCGCTGTCCAGTTAGCCTAAAGAACACCGCCAAAACAACGTGTTTATGACGGCCGGAGGCCTTGTTTTGAGGAAAGAATGACTGTTTTCTCAGACAGAGGGATTTGTTCTCCAGCCTTGAGCCATGGATAAACACATTATAATAAGTTCTTCTAATAAGCCAAGGTTGCACTACAGGAAGATCAAGTCGTGTAAGTATGTTCACACATAATCGATAATACTGATAGAACATAAGCTTACCACCACACCTTATGTGATACATGAACACAGGTCTCTTTTCTGTGCCTTCTAAAGAGAGAAAAACTGCTAGCACAGGGTAGCTAATAATGGGACCCACCTATAAAGCCCTCTATTAAAACATCTCCAAAAACCTCCAACAACATTTTATCATTCAATACTTACAGTATTTTTGTCATTTTAAGCATTATCAGAACATCCTTCCTGGGTGCATTGATTTCACAGAGCCTATAGCAATGAAATCTACTTCCGTCAACAGCAGCAGCATTGAGAGAGCGTTTGCTGCCACTTAATCATGAATTCGTGAGAGCCGATGACGACTATTTTTTACTTTTACTCCTCACAGGCAGAGAATAAGGTTGCTGGCTGCTAGGCAGATCCAGCTATAGTTAAACACTAAGCCATTCTCAGCGTTAGCATGTAGCACTAGTACTAAACATTTCATTGACAAAACAAGAGCATCATAAAACAGTCACTTCCAATGCCGCTTTCACCGGGATGCCGACTGATGGGATGGCTGTATCTTGCAATGTCACCGGGTCTAAGTTGAGAGTCAGTATCCACTGCTTCAGTCTTTCCGGATGTTTAATTGGTAGCATGTGGAACCTTAAAGTTGACCAACTTTTCAGCTTATTGTCACAAGCTTCTGCTATACACGTGCGAGGCATAATTTATAACCTAGCATTACATTTTCCAAACTCACAGGCGATGCAACAGCAGCTCAAGTAGCTTACGTTACCCCTCGGTAGTGGTCTGAGGTACTGTGTCACTACGCCGGAAAAGTAGTTCTTTGGTGTTAACTCCTACAATAACAATGTTGCTGTAGCTTGGTTACTATGAAGGTCATCTTATGTAAATGGAACACTGTTGGCGTTATTTTGGAGAGCTTTATAGGTGGAATGGGTAGAAAAGAGAAAGACGTGTTCATGTTTCACATAAGGACTGTTGTGCCAAAGAAACCCATGCAAACCCCGTGTGTATGTTTTTTTTATTGAAGATTTAATGTACGACTAATATTTGTCACTATCTTGTTTTTTTTCCCCCGCATTTGATCAATAGATTTAGATTTTAACCCTCTCCCTTATGTAAATATGCACTGTATATGTCCATCATTGATGTAAATACACAGTCAATGTTTGCAAATAAAAAAAAATCATTGTATAACTGTCAAGTCAAAAAACAGAAAAGTGAGTTTATACTGTACATGATAGCTGACAGCATTCAATTCACAGTATGTGCCCCCCCCCCCCCGATTCTGTTTTAACAGGAGATTCCGTTTTTATTGGCCGATTCCGTTAACACGGAAATCATACGGCCCTAAATACTGACTGAACAAGAAATGTTTTTTCTCAAGTTTGTGTTCTTGTGCGTGCTGTCAAACCTATCTTCCGAGTGAAACTTTTACCACCAACCGTGCAGGAAAAAGGTTTCTCTTCGGTGTGTGTTCTTGTGTGTCCTTTCAAAGTTATCATCTGAGAGAAACTTTTACCACAAACTGAGCAGGAAAAAGGTTTCTCTCCGGTGTGTGTTCTTGTGTGTCCTTTCAAAGTTATCATCTGAGAGAAACTTTTACCACAAACTGAGCAGGAAAAAGGTTTCTCTCCGGTGTGTGTTCTTGTGTGTCCTTTCAAAGCCATCTTCTGAGAGAAACTTTTCCCACAAACTGAGCAGGAAAAGGGTTTCTCTCCAGTGTGTATTCTTGTGTGTTCTCTCAAACGTGACTTCGCAATGAATCCTTTGCCACAAACTGAGCAGCAAAAAAGGTTCTCTCCAGTGTGTATTCTTGTGTGTCTTTTTAAATCATCTTTTCGAGAGAATCTTTTACCACACACCATGCAAGGAAAAGGTTTCTCTCCAGTATGTATTCTAGTATGTCTTTTTAATTTAGTTTTATGAACAAATCTTTTCCCACACACTGAGCAAGGAAAGTGTGTCGCTCCAGTGTGTATTCTTGAGTGTGTTTTTAAATTGCCTTCATGATTGAATCCTTTACCACAAACCGAACAGCAAAAATGTGTTTCTCCAGTGTGTACTCGTTTATGTGTTTTTAAATTACCTTTACGAAAGAATCCTTTGCCGCACGTTGTGCAAGTAAAGGGTTTCTCTATGATGTGTACTCTTGAGTGTCTTTTTAAATAGAATTTTGTAGAGAATCTTTTACCACACATGGTGCAAGAAAAAGGTTTCTCTCCAGTGTGCACGCTTGCATGTTCTTTCAAATATGACTTATCAATGAGCCCTTGATGCATGGCGAAAGGTTTCTCGCCGGTGTGTTGTCTCATGTGTATTTTCAGATTTCTCTTCTTGCCAAAAGTTTTGTCACATTGAGAGCATTTCCAGCGTGTGTTGTCCGTGTGACATGTCATATCAGCTTCAGAGTCTTCATCATCAGTGTCAGGAGAGTGTGACGTTGTGTCGTCACTATCTGATAGTGGAGCTAAGAGGTTGTGTGCTTGTGATCCTCCACAGTGGTCTCCATCAGCTTCTGTTGTCATGTGTTGAGTTGAGCTGCTGCTTGGAGGCTCCACCTTTCTCTTCTCCTCACTTTCACCTTCATCATCTTCACTCTTCACAAGTACACCAATCACTGGGAACTCCTCCAGTCTTTCGAGATGCTCTCCCTCCTGACCGATGCTGTGATCCTCCTCTTCCTCTTTAATGTGGAGGGGCTGTAACTCCTCCTGCTCCATCCTGGAGTTCCACTCCTGCTGCTCAGGGGGAAGATGTTGTTCACTGATGTGTGCAGGACAAGAAGGCCAAGACATGCTTTACAAAAGTTGAGCTTCACTCGGTCACGTGAGGCATTGTCCAGCACAAGCATATGATCTCACTAGAGATCAACCGAGGTCGTTAAGGAGGTCGATAACCGATATGTGGAGCCGATGTTCGTTTGCGGTAAAAGTGTAAAAATTGGCATAAAAATGTTGAATAATACAAACACTTAACTTCGTTTAACCGGCTAAAGCATGTTTATTTTACCCAACAAAGAGAAAAATAGCGCCATAAGAGCATGGTGTTCAGAGACTAAGGAGCATCTCTTAGACGTTAAATAAAAACTTAAATAAATTGCTCCCTGAAATGGTTCCACAGTAAATAAAGTAACATTTATAAATAACTTATCTAAGTTCAAACACAACAAAAAACACAGGGAGTTAAACTCAGCACCAACTCTTGCAAAGTTAAATAAAAAAGTTAAACAAAAACTGAGAATACCTCCCTGAATTTTGTCAGCCTTCATCTTAGCGTACTTGCCTGCAACAAAACAAGACTGAGCTGATTTCTTACTCTCTCTCACAATCACACACACAGGCTTCTACAATCACGGACTTTTTCCACATTGATATTACCAACAGCATTGTTTCAAGTGATTCACAGCAATATCGGGAGGTACTACGAGCTGGCAACGCTGCCGCTTGTGTTTACTCAGCTCTTAACGTTACCTTATTGTAGTAGTCGTGAGCTGTGAGCTGAGTTTTTCATGCGACTTTCATGCAAACACACACTATTTTCCACATTACCTACATTCTCCCCTTTGCTAATACTGTACATAGTCTGCTGAGCTTCAGAGCCAGACTGTGTCGCGAGAAACCACGGCGCCCTGCCCCCTCCAGCCCTACCCCCAACGCACTCAATATGGCCGCCGCTTTGCAGCAAACAAACTGGGTTGAAGTCAAGCCAGTTCATCTTTTTCCCAATGTTTATATGTTGTCAAAGATACAGCAAACAGAAAGCTTATAAACACGTAAGAGTGAGATCCAAACTAACCTGCTCTGTGTGACACAACTCGAGGCTTCCAGCGTCCAGTAGTTGAAGTTGTCGCTCGTTCTCCTCTTTTGTTCGAGAACGTTCCTCCTCGTACTCTGTTATCGTTCTTCCTGGCGCTACAAATATTTCTTCAACAGCCGCACTTAGTTGCTGATTCACCAGCGCTCACCAAAGCATTTGGACTTTACACATTTTCACACAATCACAACACTCGACACTCACACATCTCTGCTTAGCAGTCTGTTGATAACTTCCGGATCTCATTGTTAGCCCAAAGCAAGCTAAGCTAGCATGTGAAGCTTCAAAATTCACTGAGACGTGTTTATCCTGACATGAATAAAACTGTCTCTCACTGACACTTAAATGTCAATCACATTAAATATGTTTAACAACCATTGATTGTATCTCTCTCTGGGGCCCACCCAAAATATATCGCCAACAGTGCGGGCAGTGAGCGCATGCGCTCTGAAACGTCACCAGCGACGTAGTTTAGCTTGCTAGCTGCTTACAAAGAAACCTGGAAGTTATCAACACATCGCTAAGCACAGCTCAAGTGTGAGTGTAAAATGGTGTGATTGTGTGAAAATGTGTAAAGTACAAATGCTGCGGCTGTTGAAGAAATATTTGTAGTGCGAGAAAGAACGACAGCAGAGTACGAGGAGGAACCTTCTCGAACAAAAGAGGAGAACGAGCGACAACGTCAACTATTTGACGCTGTTTTCAAGAAGCTTCAAGTTGCGTTACACATAGCAGGTTTGGGGGGTATTCGTCTTCTTCTTCTTTTGGTTTAATGGCGGGTTGCAACCATGACTTTAAAGGTGCATACCGCCACCTACTATTGGGGGTATTCTCATTGTCAAACGTTTATAAGCTTTCTATCTGTTTATTTTCCGTGAATCGATACCAAAGGGTCGTGTCAGTGTCAGATCGATGCTAGTGTGAGAAGAGCTATATTTGTATTTCTGTGTTTATAGCAACGGTTGCGGTATCGCCCTGTCACCCCCGCCCCATGTTCTCCACATGAAGATGATCCATTACGTTGTTGTTAAAGAAAATACAGTATAGTTTCACGGATCCCGAGCTCCCATTAAAAAAACATGAGATGAATGTGTTGTATCTTTAACAAGTTGTGCAAATGCGAAAAACGTATATGGCGACAACCAGGTTGAGGAGTACAAAAACAAGTGTGTGTTGTCTACAGTCAAGCATGGTGGTGGAGGTGTCATGATATGGGGCTGCATGAGTGCTGCAGTTCATTGAGGGAAATATGTATGCTAACATGTACTGTATTGTGACATACTGAAGCAGAGCATGACGCTCTCCCTCTGTAAACTGAGCTGCAGGGAAGCATTCCAGCATGATAAGCACGCCAAACACACCTCCAAGACAGCCTTGCTCAAGAAGCTGAAGGTAAAGGTGATGGACTAGCCAAGCATGTCCCCAAACCTAAACCGAATTGACCATCTGTGGGGCATCCTCGAGACAAAGTTGGAGAGAGTTGGTGATACATACAGAGTGTTGGACCACTTCGTAGGAGCAGGCCATTCCACATCTTCAAAGATATTATCTTTATCCTTCATCATTGCCTTGGCGATACATCAAGTATATCGATTGTCACCCAACTTCAGCAGCTTGGACTGGGCATGCAGCCAATGTTGATTGGCTGAGCGTCTTACAATGTCATATTTGTCTTTCACTTTTACACTCTGCCACCAGAAGAGTCTGACACAATGCATGGAGATTAAACTTAAATATGCTGGTGCAGGACAATGGCTTACGTGACGGAGCAAAGCTGGACTTTTCTAAAGCATGTCTTTTGTCTTCTTGTGTCCTGCAGACGACAGTGAAGGCCATAGTTCCCCTGAGCAGCAGGAGTGGAACTCCAGGATGGAGCAGGAGAAGCCACAGCCCCCCCACGTTAAAGAGGAAGAGGCGCAGCCACATCCCTTCTACATGAAAGCAGAAGAGAGGGAGCCACAGCCCCCCAACACTAAAGAGGAAGAAGAGGATCACAGCATCAGTCAGGAGGGCGAGCATCTTGAAGGATTGGAGGAGTTCCCAGTGATATGTGTCACTGTGAAGAGTGAAGATGATGAAGGTGAAAGTGAGGAGAAGAGAGAGGTGGAGCCTCCAAGCAGCAGCTCAACTCAACACATGACAACAGAAGCTGATGGAGACCACTGTGGAGGATCACAAGCACACAACCTCTTAGCTCCACTATCAGATAGTGACGACACAACGTCACACTCTCCTGACACCGATGATGAAGACTCTAAAGCTGGTATGACATGTCACACTGACAACACACGCTGGAAATGCTCTCAGTGTGACAAAACTTGCGTTCACAAGGGAAATCTGATAAGACACATAAGACGGCACACAGGAGAGAAACCTTTCACCTGCTCAGTTTGTGGTAAAAGATTTTCTCAGCAGTCAAATTTGAGAGAGCATGCAAGAATACACTCTGGAGAGAAACCATTTGCCTGCTCGGTTTGCGGTAAAAGACTCTCTAGTAAACGTGTTTTAAAAACACACACAAGAATACACACTGGTGAGAAGCCTTTTGCTTGCTCGTTGTGTGGTAAGAGCTTCTGTAGTAAAGCTATTTTAAACACACACACAAGCATACACACTGGTGAAAAAAGTTTTCCTTGCACGGTGTGTGGTAAAATATTCTGTCAAAAAGGTGGTTTAAAAAGACACACAAGAATACACACCGGAGAGAAACCTTTTGCCTGTTCAGTTTGTGGTAAAAGATTTGCTAATAAAGATGTTTTAAAAGCACACACAAGCATACACACAGAAGAGAAACCTTTTCCTTGCTCGGTGTGCGGAAAAAGATTTTCTAGTAAAGCTGCTTTGATAAGACACACAAGAATACACACTGGTGAGAAACCTTTTTCCTGCTCAGTGTGTGGTAAAAGTTTCTCTCATAAGATCTCGTTGACAGGACACACGAGAACACACACTCGAAAAAAAA
Organism: Dunckerocampus dactyliophorus; assembly: GCF_027744805.1. NCBI lineage: Eukaryota > Metazoa > Chordata > Actinopteri > Syngnathiformes > Syngnathidae > Dunckerocampus > Dunckerocampus dactyliophorus. Next base: position 4,219,666 of record NC_072819.1, read on the forward strand.
CATTTCTTGTTTGACGTGTTGTCAGCAACTCACAAATAGTACAGAATTGACGGAACACATAACAATACACATTGGGGAGAAACTTAAAAACTTTTTTTTAAAGGACATCCAGCTGGATTTCAAAGAACACAAAAAGGGAAGCACAAATAAGTATTACTTACAAAACTTGAACCGAAAAAGACAATGAATTAGGTTGTATTAAGGGACTTCTAACATTGCTAACTGACATTATGATGAAATGTTTGTTTGTTTCATGTATCACATGTATGAACGCACATTTCTTCTTTTAGATTTTACATTCGACCCTCAATAAATGAAACACACACATGGGGGTCACATGGGTTCAATACCTGGCTGGGGTTGCGGCAGAAAGGGCATCCGGTGTAAAAAAATCTGAACTCAGTCTGGTATACTTATATAACAATATGGTATATAATTGTAGCGGGGCTCAGGACAGCCTAAAATTAACCTAATAACGTCAATAGCCTCACTCAGCGATGGTGTGAATGTTTTGTTTGTCGTTAAGCGTCCTGTGATTGTTTTTAGGAAATAAAGTCTTTGTTTTCCACATTTTGCAATTGTTCTTTCTAACACTACAAGTACTTCCACAGTTGTTCATCAAAAACATTATGGGACTTTGTGTTCCAATGCTTTGGAGGTATTTTTTTTTCAGCATTTTTATTTGAACTTTTTAGGTAGATATAATATACAAGAACAATACGACATACTGTATCACTCTCTATCACTGCATTTATGTTATTTGTGTATTTATTTACACACTGAGGCTCCAGTAGTCCAATCTACTCCTGGGAGCTTAGAGTAGTTAGTCCTTAGCCTCTGTAGCGCCTTACAAATACACTGTGGAAGACCTGAGCAGCTCCTTCAGCAACAGCCTGTTCCAGCCGCAGTCCAGGAAGGAGCACAATCGCAGGTCATTCCTCCCCACAGCCATCAGACTTTATTACACACAATTTATTCAGTTCATCTGGAAATAGGGTCACCTTTTTCACTGGATGCCCTTCCTGATGCAACCCTGGCCAGGTATCAAACCCATGCCACCCATTTGTGTATGTTTCTTTAGTTGAAGATAAAATGTACTCCAGTAATCCGTCGTTTATGGCGGTTAATTGGTTCCAGACCCCAACCGTGATGAGTGAATTTCCACAAAGTAGGAAAAAGATCACATGGAATCGTTTCATACAGTAGTTAGAGCATAGAAAACCTATTTACTTCTAAGTAGGGTTTTTAGAGCCCGCTAGACATGAAATAACACCCCCTGTAGTCACTTTTACATTCCTATATAAATCAATATAGTATAAATAATAAGAGCAAATAAGACATAAATAAGACTTGTTTTTTTTTCTCAAGTGTGTGTTCATTCAAAGATACCCTTTGAGAGAATGTTTTACCTCACACTGCGTAGGAAAAAGGTTTCTCTCTGGTGAGTGTTCTTGTGTGTCCTTTAAAAATGATCCTCTGAGAGAAACCTTTACTACAAACTGCGCAGGATAAGGGTTTCTCTCTGGTGTGTGTTCTTGTAAGTCCTTTCAAAGTTATCTTGTGAGAGAAACTTTTACCATAAACTGCGCAGGAAAAAGGTTCCTTTCCAGTGTGTATTATTGTGTTCTCTCAAACTGTGGTGTTTTAGTTGGGACACTAAGTGGCAATATGTACAAGCACTATGGAGTAGCTACAGTAGACAAAGAAGAGATTAGAGTAATAGAAGAAGAACTAAGGTCTGTTGTATTTAACGTGGTCTCTGCGTGTGCATACTGTGCTACCTACTTAATAAAGTGAGTGAGAGGAATTCTAATGCTTCTTGAGAATATCACACAAACGTGACATCAGAATGAACCCTTTACCACAAACTGAACAGCAAAAAGGGTTCTCTCCAGTGTGTATTCTTGTGTGTCTTTTTAAATCAAGTTTTTAAAGAGAAGCTTTTTGCCTTTTGCCTGCTCAAACTGAGCAGGCAAAAGGTTTCTCCCCAGTCTGATGTCTCGGGCATATTTTCAGATTTCGCTTGTATGCCATATCACCTTTAGAGTCTTCATCATCAGTGTCTGCCAGGGGTGGGCTGGTACAAAAATTTGGCCCTGGACGTTTTGGTCCAGACCGGCTCACTCCGATCTGCACGCATATACTGTGCCAACTCAGCCCACTGATGTACATTCAAAAACAAGCCCTTAATAACACCACTATCCTAAACCACACCCCTCTATGTTGAAATCATTTATTGGTGAGCTCACTGGGCTGCTGGGGTCTCTGGTGAGATCATGTCCACAGGAGATCACAAATCTGGGCATGAAAAGCAGAGGGATACTGTGGAATAGTTCTGAACAAGATTACATGCAAAAAAGAGTGCATGCAATCAGAACTTTGGCTAGTTCTAGTTTGACTAAACTAAAAAATAATATAACCATCTGATTTTATTCTGTTATTGTTTCAGTAGTGTTTTAGTCATTGTAGCTGTATAAGGTGAAACTCTTGAAAGGACAATACAGGAAGGTCTACTTAGAGGAAAAGTGCACTTTTTTAAAATTTTTTTTTTTAGAATTTTGCCGATCATTCACAGTCCTTATGTGAGACATGAACACACGTCTTTTTCTTTTCTGTGCATTCTAAACATATAAAAACACCTAAAAAGAGGCGGCTAAGAATGCACGTAATGGGACGCACCTATTATGCCTACAAAGAACTCCAAAAACGCTCCGTTTACATAAAGTGACCTGCATATTAACCAAGCTCCAGCAACATTGTTGTTATTATTAACAATGTTATGCCCAAGAACTGCGTTGCCGCGTAGCGACACCTCGCCACACCTCATCGACTAGCTACTCGCCGGCTAGCGACTAGCTTCACCACACTAGCTCACACTGCCGCAGGCCACTACCGAAAGGTAACACGACATATTGGAGCTGACCGGCACTGCTGCTGTGTTTTTGAGTTTGGAAAAGTTGAAAAGTTAACGCTCGGTGTAGCATTCCTTCTATGTTGCCATGTGAAATCAATGCACCCAGGAAGGATGCTTAAAATGACCAAAATACGGCAAAATACTCTAAGTATTGCATGTTATCATGAATGTGCCTGTTACTACAGTACATGCTCACAGCATGTCTATAAACCGTAAAACCATGTTGGTGTTTTAATAGCGGGCTTTATAGGCGGAATAGGTGTGTCCCACTACGTGCATTAATCTGTTTTTATATCTTTAGAATGCACAGAAAAAAGAAAGACGTGTGTTCATGTCTCACATAAGGACTGTGGGTGATGGGCAAAATTCCAAAAAAGTGCACTGTTCCTATAATATGTTATATTATAAGAAAGATATGTTCTTTCTTGTGTTTTCTTTCTTTTCTTGGGAGAATGAACAGAATAAAATTTTCATTGCATAGTATAACTGCTGTTTTACCATGCACATGACAATAAAACTCTCTTGAATCTTGAATCTTGAATCTTGAATAAGGTCTACGTAACAATCAAATGAAAAAAAAAATGAATGAAAAGTGCCAAATATTTATTCACTAATCGTCCCAAGGATGTTTTCTGCATGGAACCTGGAAAAAGAAATAACCACTCACACTCACATTCATATCTATGGGCAATTTAGAGTCGGCAGTTAACTACATGCATACATGCTAACCACTAGTCCACAAAATTAGTACTTTTAGAAAATGACTCTAAAAGAGATTACTTACGTGTTCTTCATTAAAGCATGTTGGCTCTCTAGTGATTTTTTAGTGATCAGATTTCAGCTTCTACAGTATGTATGTGTTGCCATATCAACGTAATCTGCCCAGGGTCTTCAGAATCAGGTTCCCAGATGTCTCGGCGACATTGACAGGTCGTTGTCGGATATACATTATTAGCAATTTTTTTTTTCGACAATCAGACTGCAGATTCAACTTTTTGATTTGCCTCAAAGTCAGCTTGCAGGCCCCCAGTACTGATTAGTCGATCAGAGGAAAGAGGCAGGCCCCCTGTCCTTATTGGTTGATCAGAGCAAAAATGCTGGACAAATTAAGTTACGCCCACAATGGCCAACTGAGGAGGAAATTGGCATCTCTGGTAAGTAGATGTATTTTATTTAAAAGGTAGAATATTTGTGTCATGTTATTAGATACATTGTGTTTGTGAACTGGTTCAGATGATGTTGTGGTGTAGGGGTTTATTAGGGCTGAGCCGGGTACTCGTTTTTGACGAGTATTCGTTACAGATAATGCATTATTGCCGAGCATGAGCATGAAACGAGTAGAGCTCATCAATATCCGTATTCTCGCTGAAGGAAAATCCTCATTGGGTAACTACAGTACTTACAGTGACAGTTCTAGCTTTGGGCCATATGGGCAATTGCCCAGGGTGGCATTCTCTTGGGGGTCGCTGTTTGCTCAAAAATAAAACATATTTCATTCTTAATATTATATTATGCTCATTATATCGCAGACCAAGGGTCTCAAACATGTTATTTCACGACTAAAATGTCAAATAAAAAAGAGGGAATTGTGAGTCAGTATGAGTTGGATTAGCCTTGACTGCTACTTGAGGTATGAGATGACAATTATGTGCCGTTACTTTAGTCAACAAAACTGGAAAAAAGAAAGTAAAAGCCATCATGTGCACAATTTAGAAAGGAGAGGAAAGAAGAAGAGGAAAAATAGGGGCCAATTTTAAAGGTATAACTTAATATAGTTTCAAAAGATATTTTTTGTAAAGAAAAACTAGTAGTGTAAATGGAGCGCCACGGTGTCGGTCTGCCCAGGGCATCATTCCAGCCAGAACCGCCACTGACTACTTACTGTATGTGTTCACGCTTCACGCTCCGTGATTGGCCGGTCGCACACTGCGACCACCCCTCTCTAGACAGACCTGCTGCAGGCTGCAGCCAGAGAGGAGCCGTGAACTGGAAGTGAAGTGAATTGAGAGTTGAAAACCGCTCATGTCGCGTTGTTCGCTACCGCCACTCCAGACGGATTTTTTTTGGGGGGGGGGTTTCCTCAGCTCGCCTCTGGTTTGTATCCAAAGTTACTTGGTAAAACTTGTTTCGCAACGTACGCGGTACATTTGACGAGACAGAGCTGTAAACGGCTCGTGTTGCGTCGGTCACTGCCTGTGTTTTTTTGTTTTTTCCCGTCTGCTTGCATCTAATTTGGCTGGTGATATAAAGTCAGTTGGAAAACTTTGCTCGTAGTGCTCTACGCGGTGCTTCTGAGAAAAAATACAGTGCACAAGGCTGACAGAGTATTTCCCTGTTTGCCTTCACTGCATGTTTGCACGAATCACCAACTTCATTCAAAACGAATTCAATAATAAAGTCTTACAGATCACTTACACACATACACATTACACATATAGTTGAATAGTAAACAATACACGTAGCAACTTCTTATCAATCCATGTCAATTTCAGACTTAAAATGATGTACAGATTTAAAAGGAAAACTGCACGTTTTTTTCACGATCATTCACAATCCTTATGTGAAACATGAACGTATATTTCTTTCCCTTTTCTGTGCGTTCACTGCACGTCATGGGGGGTCCTATTCTGGCGCTAAAGCTCGAACAAAAAACCCTCAAAGAAGCACCAACAGTGTTCCATTTACAGAAGTGACCTGGATATTAACTAAGCTACAGCGATATTGTTATAATCGTTTATCGTTAGTGTTCTCTGCATTTTTTTTGGGCATTTGATTTTTCTTTGATGGAAGCTTTGCATGTGTGGCATTCTTTGCACTCAGTCATAAAAGTATTTTCTTGAAGTAACCAGGTCATGCAAGCGTAATTACATTGTTCAGCTTCTTGACATCATTGAACACATAAATTAAACTGACATTTCCCAGTTTGGAGTCGTCAAACCGAAGCTGCAGTCGCAACAGCACCGCAATATTGGGGGGGGGGGGGGTCAAGCAGGTTAGGTTGTCTGTTAATTGAAAAAGCTTTGTCAAGATCATGTGCGCTGTCTTTGTGACATATGCCTTCATGTTCCCACGTTTTGTGTGGACTGCTTAGTTTAAACACTTGGCTCTCCTCCGCCTGGCACCCCCACATCATTGGGTTAATTGATCACTTTCATGTTTTTTTTGGAAGAGAAGACATCTCTTTGGGGTTGTCCTTCAATTGCTTGTTCGTGTTTTTATCCTTTGTATCTTGTGCAGAGTTCTTGGGTTTTTAGAAAAGCGCTTATAAATCCACTGTACACTAGGTCCCCAACTTACAAACACCCGACTAGCGAACATTCGCTGATACGAACACAAGCCGACTGGTCTATATTTTATTTTATTTTGCCTTGTAGTCGCTCCATCAGTATTTATACTGCTACTGTTTTCGGCTTGACCAGTAGAGGGCACTGTGACACTGTTAATGGGACCAACAGAGGAAGAGTTAGAGCTGGTGAGATAAAGCTAAATAGAAAGCTGTATGATGCAACCCAGACAGAGCGTGTGATTAAAGTTTATGAAGAGTTAATAGGCCTGCTTAATTCTACACCACCCACAGAACACTTCCTCTTTTAGAAGAGTCTAACCACGACGACCATTTGTCCTTTTTTTCAATAACTCCTCCTCCTCCACCACTAACAACGACGTATGCTCGACCACTCCTCTTCAAAGGTAAATAACATTTATCATTACGTATTATATCATTTTTATTATTGTTTTTTTCATTAATTATCCTCGTTTAATATTACTACTGCATCCAAACTCATATTTACATAAATACACATATACTGTGTATGTATACAAGTACATGTAGTACCTATTTAATTGGTAATATGACCTTTTCCCCTACTTAAGAACAATTCGACATGAGATGAGATGAGAATTGTGCTCGTAAGTTGGGGACCTAGTGTATTAGTAGTAGTAGTATTAGTAGTGATGCGTCGATCATGGTTGTATGCTGCCGATCGTCCATGAGTGAGATCGGCCGATACCGATCACATGGATTAACTGTAGATGTATTCAATGTATTCATGTGGTATTGGCCAGGGGAGCCGTTCGACAATCCAAGGTCCTCTGGCAAATAGGTAATTATTGCAAAATGAACTTAAGTGGATTGTCTTTTTATTTGCCGTTATTTGTGTGAAAGTATTTTTGTAGTATTTGACACAAACCTCAATTTAATGTTATGCATATTTTGGAGTACTGTACTACGAATACATGGGAAATAAATTTTTTTGTTCAAAATAACACAATTTATGGAATAAAATAATACAATTAAATATCTTCATTAAATAGAAATGTGTCCTACTTAACTTACAACAGAATAAACTGAGAATAAACTTTCAGCACTATTGGAGATGTCAACTATTTGTGTTTTATTTGTGACTGGCAACATTTAAATTGTACACTACTTTATTTACCAAGCACATCTCCACTCTCAAACAGTGTGGCCATCGTGTTTATGCAATTTTGTGGTCATTTGTCGTGATATAAAAAGGTATAAGGTCTGAATTGAGCAGTTATAATAAGAAACTACCGAGAGTTGAAGGTAATATTCTTTGACACTTTTGTGAGCTGCTCAAAATCAGCTGATATAGTATCATCATAAGTACCATCATAAGACTGGACACGCTATGTGTTTATGTTCATTAAACAACCACACACAAATAGTGTTTTGAGGACAAGAGATAATTCGTAAAATGACAACAAGAGGGCAAAATTGTACAGTGACACTTGAAAACATTACTCTGTACCCCATGAACGTGACATCCACTTGGAGCTTTCCCGTGAGACAAAAACAAGCTCCAAACAAACCGCATTGCTTGTTTCTTTTAAAAACCAAATGTCACTGAAGTAAAAAGACACATTTGGAGTCCAAAGACGAGAAACTAGGTGGATAACTCTAGCTAGCGAGCTAGCCATTGACAGCCTGGCAAAGCATGTACACAAGGATGCAGTCCTGAAAAAAAGAGACCACCCTTGTTTCTTCAGTTTATTGATCCGTTTTAATGCCTGGTACAAGTAAAGGTACATTTGTTTGGACAAATATAATGATGATAACAAATATAGCTCATAAGAGATTAATTTAAGAGCTGATATCTAGCAAGTTCTTACATGAATACCTGTTGCACTGTACTGCAAAAAAATGTAACTCTTATGAGCTATTTTTGTTGTCATTGTCATATTTGTCCAAACAAAGGTACCTTTAGTTGTATCAGGCATTAAAATGAACATGGTTTAATAATTTTTTTCCCGTGACTGTAAGTTCAACGGCAAGACATTTGATTAGGGAGTGATCAAACACAATTTGGAAAACATACCTAGTCAAAGCAGAGGAAGAAATTAACAGCGGACCCCTTTGAATGGCACGACTGCTTTAGAAGTTAAGTTAAAGTTAATAGTTTCTCAGCTCTCATACCAAGCAGTTGCTTTGTCAAGCTGGTTTGACATATGGGGAATCTTTTCCTGCATCTCAACCAGTCATGTTAGATGAAACAGTGCTGTTGGTGTCCCTGTGTTTTCTCTCTGGGTGTGTTTGTATCCGCCAGTCATTAATATTGTAAAAATTATTACCAAATGATAATTGTAGCTATAACAATGATATAATTATACCATGTCATTATAATTATATGGTATGGCTTACTGGTTAGAATGTGGGCCTTGGAGCATGTTCGTGTAACGCTGCGTGGCGTGTCCTTGTCGCTAGTAAGGTTGGTTAAATATGCCAGGGGTGCTGTCAAAGGTATAGCAGAGCAACTGGACGCTTCTCTTATAGTCTGATGGCCTGGCAAAATACATCGGCACTATACATGTTGCTGGCTAAAGAGGGAGTGTCTGTAAAATGTTTGGTTCTCTGTGCTGCACTTTCATTCCCAATCACACAGCTCCAGACTGATCCATCATCCATTAGAGGCTGAAGGGTCTCACATCATCATGAGGACAGTTTTGGGGTCCTATTAGGAAAGTGGTTTGGGAAATGGGGAAGCATGGCAATCATTTTATAATATGCTCTGTGCTGTGTTGTTTATGCATTGTAGTCCTTGCATCAGAAGCTTTGGTGAAAGAGTCTTTGATAGGGCAACATCTAAATCATGTGTAACCCACTCTGCTTCGCGCCGCCCGCACCGGGGCTCAAACACAGGACCTTCACAATGGGAGGCGAGAGCGCTTACCACACGGCCAAAAGCTCGGACTGTCGACCGCGTGTTCAGCGCAGTTCTCAAGGCTAGTTTTTCAATAGTTTCAGCTATTCAAGAGGTTTGTCGATTGTCCATCCATCTTCTTTCGCTTATCCGAGGTCGGTCATTGGGTGGAGGAGCTGGTAAATTGTGAGATTTGTCTTTCGGCTCAGCTCCCTCTTCACCACAACGGACCGATGCAGAGTCCGCGTCACTGCAGATGCCGCACCAATGCGCCTGTCCATCTCTTGTTTCATCCGCCCCTCACTTGTGAAAAAGATCCCGAGGTACTTTAGCGCCATCACTTTGGGCAGGATCTCATCCCCGACCCAGAGATGGCATTCCACGCTTTTCCACAGATAATCCATAGTTTCAGCTACTCCGCAAACTTGTTAGCATTTGGCTTAGTCTTCAGTATTTTACAGCTACAGTTCTTTTATGACAGATCACACCGAGTTTGGCAGTTTTGCACTCTCACTCATTAAAGGTTGCAGCAACATGATTTTCACAATACAGTGGAATCTAGCAGACACCCGAGTTAAGGTTGAAAATTTGTAGCAAAATTTGGTACATTTTATGGCTAACGTACAAAATTGTGTGTGTCTTGCCGTGTTATTAATACACTGTCCAACTGTGTCCAAAGCGGCTGTCGCAACAGTCCGCAATATTGAGGGTGTCAAACAGGTAAGCTAGTTTTGTCAAGATGATGTGCGTTGTCTTTGTGACACATGCCTTAATGTTCTCATGTTTTTGTAAATGTTTTGATGTCTGGCCCCATGCCATTTTGTGGCAGAGGTTTCGCTGCCTGTCTCTCACACATGATTGCGTTAATTCATCACTTTCATGTTTTTTTTGGGAGAGAAGACATCTCTTTGGGGTTGACATAACATCCAGAGTCAAAACTCACCTGTTTAAGAATGCATACTCTTTTCTTCTTCCCTGCTTTTCACTGTCCTTCAATTGCTTGTTCATGTTGACTTTATCCTTTGTTTGGTCTGTATGTTGTGCAGTGTCCTTGAGTGTTTAGAAAAGCGCTTATTCATTCAATGTATTATTATTATTAGTAGTTGTATTAATACCAACCATCATCGTGTCTCCCGTGGCACAACAGCCAATCACCGTCTGCACGCAACTAACTTACATCAAATCTTAATGATGACCAATGCATTGAATAGCCAATGAAATGGTGAAAACACCAATATGCTGGTTGTTGGGCGGTCTCTTGTCATGAAAGCAAGAAAGAAAAGGAAAGAAAAATGTGGATTGAGGGTGGGCTGTGGGTCAACTGTGAATCAACATTGCATCTTTGAATTTTTTTTTCCTTTTCATCTTCATTTTACAAACATCATGCCTAAAAAGTCAGGAAGCCACAGAGTCGTGTTTGTATGGAGGACCCACGATCTCCTTACTGTGAGGCCAACATGCGAACCACCGGGCCATCGTGCGGCCGACCTATAAAGAACTTGATGACTCTGTCATTCTGACTGAATGAGAATAACAGTCAAGCTTTAAAAAGGGGTTGGTGCTTGAAATCTTTGTTTTTCCTCTGTTAACTACGGTTACCTGCAAAGAAACACGCACAGCCATCATTGCTAAGCACAAAAAGGGCTTCACACGCAAGGATGTTGCTGGTTGTAAGATTACACCTCAATCTATCATTTTTCGCATCATCAAGAACTTCAAGGAGAGAGGTTCAGTTGTAAAGAAGGTGTCAGGGCGCGCAAAAAAAGTCCAGCAAGTGCCAGGACCGTCTCCCAAAGTTGATTTAGCTGCGGGATCGGGGCACCACCACTGCAGCGCTTGCTCAGGAATGGTAGAAAGCAAGTGTGAGTGTATCTGCACACACAGCGAGGCAAAGACTTTTGGAAGATGGACTGGTGTCAAGAAGGGCGCAAAGAAGACACTTCTCACCAGGAAAAACATCAGGGACAGACTGGTATTCTGCAAAAGATGCAGTTGTTGGTACGAGAACAACCTCTGACAGCAACTTCCCCAACCATCCAAGAACAGTTTGGCTTGGGGAACCAAACATGGACATTTTGGGTCCATGGCCAGGAAACTCCCCAAACCTTGATCCCTTTGAGAACTTGTGGAGCCAGTATCATATTTGGAGGACACAGCAGTGGCATAACCAATGAAACAAAAACTGAGTGACAGCACGTCTGCTGTCATCGGTGTGAACTGAACAGCGCAAACCAAGGCAAAACTAAAAAAAAAGAAGAAAATACAGTCGTGCCTCGATTATAGTGGTTAACTGGTTCCAGACCCAACCGCAATAAATGAATTTCCGCAACACAGGATTCAATGTTAATAAATCTGGTGAGGCGGCTAGAGCCAAGAACTGGAAGGGTTCTGAATCAGGCAAACCCCCTCCCAACTAAATAGCGAAGCCTTAGAGTTATACGGCAGTGATCTACCTGCTCCGTCAATTCGGAGGGCAGAGGGCACTGGCCAAAATATAGGCGGGTCCCGGCGTGGTAAGCCAAGGGGATACCTGCTAAAGGACACAGGGAAAGATTTATTATTTTCTTTGCTCATTGTGGAGTGGTTTGACTTGTGTAGCTGTATTATATTCAAGCAAAGCCAATAAACAATACACTTTTTTTCTACGTAGCTAGCCGCTACAAGTGAACAGATAACTTTTGTTATAGATATAGACATCTTACTGCAGAGTTAGTTCATCCATAATCACAATAATAAAGATGAAAGTTGCATCTTCGTGTGTAGCTTGAAACGCTGCTGGGGAGCAAGCGCGAATCAGGAGAGGAGCTTAATGTCAGCTGTCTGATGTCATATGACAACTAAAAAGTGACTTTTACGCGATCGACCCAAACTACCACATCGGTTGCTCACAATCGATGTAATGGCCACCCCTGACTTGGAACATTGCTCAAGTTAATTGGTCCCAGGCCCAATGGCGGCAAGTGAATTTCCACAGAGTAGGATTCAATATTAATAAACAGAATATTTTCATAGTAAGAGCATAGAAGCCGCACCCCGAGCCGCAGTGAGGCCAAGCACCAGCAGACCAGCAGCAGACCAGCCACCGGGAGCCAGACCAGCCACATGCCACCAGAGTCGACGCCGCACCATTCGTGCACTGGAGCCCCACCCCCGATGAGCCCACGGACAGACCGGGGGAAGCAAAGACACAGACAATGGCCCAGCAGAGCACAAAGACCAGTGGTGACAAATGCCCAAGCTCCCGGCGGAGCACCACCCCCCAGCAGGCCCGGCTCTCGGGCACACGCCCTCCCTCCCCCGCCCGTCACCCAGGCCCCCAGTACCCGCGAGCAGGACCATGCCCCAACCCACCAGACAGCCCGGCGCCCCAGCAGCCGCCACAGCGCAGCAACCACAAGCCCCTGCGGCGGCATGCGGGCCATCCGTAGCACCGGCACCGCCCCCCAAAGTCCTATATGTATGTGAAGGTGGTGCAGCAGAACAGAAAGGACGAGGGCACCACATGCCCACACCCCAACACAGCCCAAACTGAGCAGGGGGCGACCAAGGACACATGACCGACTGGCCACCCACCACAGCCCAGGCTCGGACGAGCCACAGGCCGCAGGACACACCACAGGCCCTACCCGGCCCGCCAGGATGCCCAGTCCAGAGGGCCACCCAACCCCCCCGAGGCGATACCCCCAGCGCCCCCAACACCGGAGCCCCACCGGAGGTAGCGTCCACAGCGCCACCCCAAAACGCCAAACACCACGGACCAGCCACACGCCCCAAGGCAGACCCGACCGCCACCAGAACAGCGGGTACCATGCCCACGCGGCCCACGCACACCACCACGGCTGGCAAGGGAGCAACACCACGGCGACTACAAGAGAACCGGACCCCACATAGAGCGAAGCACGGCCACACCCACGAAGCACGCAAGCCAGAGGCGCCAAGGAGGGACAGAGAAGCAAGCACCGCATGACAGGCCCACGAGAGGAGCGACCCCCCCGCCGGGCGCCAAAGCAAACGCCCCGCCCTCCGCCACGCCGCAGACCGGACATCACCCCATCCACTAACACGCCAAGGGAGATACCCCGGAGGCAGACAGAAAACCGCCAGCCAGGAAACAGAGACTTGCCAGACACCAGCAAGTAGCGGGGACCGCCCGCCAGCCCCCCACAAGCGCTGGAGGGTAGCAAGCAGTCCCCACATGTCACACATACAACACACAAATAAATCGATAAAATACAATATAATAAGTAATAAATTAACAATTATATTATGTGCCATTACTGAAGCCTAGTGGCCAGAATACTACACTACTATTGTGTTTCAGTATGTTTTGACTAATATTAGGCCATACTCAACCACGAAACAGCAACCATTTATAAATGAATACATTTTGGAAAAAAACACAATAGAGTGAGTGAGCCATATTTGAACCAGGATGTTCCAAGGGACTACGTTTGGACACCCCTGATCTAATGGATACGTTGATACCATTGACAGACAATGAATTTATTGTAAGTGTTATTTGCATTTTTCTTGTGTCTGATTTTGCTTTGAAGGCAGCTTTGCACATGTAGCATTCAATACACTCCGTCATAAAGTCTTGTGAAATGTTTTTTCTTAAAGTAACTGGCATGCATAATTGAACACATAAATCAAACTGACATTCCCCAGTTTGGAGTCGTCAGACCGAAGCTGCTGTCGCAACAGTACCGCAACGTTGAGGCTGTCAGTTAAGCAGGTTAGGTTGTCTTTCTCCGACATTCCAAAAATTTACATTATGCATTTATGCGATTAATTGCAGTCTCCAAATTGTCCATAGATATGAATTCAAGATTCAAGATTCAAGAGTTTTATTGTCATATAAAACTCTTGAATCTTGAATGTGAGTGTCAAAGGTTGTTTGTCTACATGTGCCCTTCTTTGCCCTCTTGCCCAAAGTCAGCTGGGATAGGCTCCAGCATACCAGCGCGGCCTAGGCCCAAGCAGAATTGAAAATGCCACAAAATTTGCAGAGTGTGTGCGAACACTTGTAATGTATTGGTACACATACTTACACAGTCAGGAAAAATACTGACTTAATACTGACTTAATACTGACTTGAATTACTTACCTTTGATTGGCGAAATATAAGACTCAAAGGAAACGGGCGGCGACCCAATACCCACCTGTCTTCTGGTGACAGGCATCCCAAAAGGGATACTTTAGAGACCAAGATTCCAGCGGAGATAGCTACGGCCACGCGGCAACTCTAGACCCAAGAACCGCAAGGGTGAAACCTGATCTGTCGGAGGCGCTGGATCAGGTGAGTCTTCCTGAGAAGACTGAGGAAATTTGGCATGTCCACCACAATCCTTAGTTGCTTCTACAGATGCACCATCGAAAGTGTCCTTACCGCCTCCATCACTGTTTGGTACGGTAACTGTACAACATGTGATAGGAAGGCACTCCAGCGGGTGATTAAGACCTCACAGAACATTGTTGGGCCAGCCCTCCCCTCACTGCAAGACATTTATAAATCTAGAGTCCGACGCAGAACACACAACCTCATCAAGGACAGCACACATCCACAACACTCATTATTCACACTCCTACCGTCAGGCAGACGCTACAGGAGTTTGAAGTCCAGTTTTCTTTTTGGCAAAACTTTTTGTTCCCCCTTTTAGATGTTTCTTGTGTACCTTTTCAATTTTTAACAAAACTGCTTCTCTTGTTTTCTTTCCCTCGTCCCATTATCCCATGTTTTGAGATGCTTTGAGATCTCCTGATGAAAAGTGCACAACGAATACAACGTATGATTATTAGCCAACCTCACCATTCCGCATTCAAACATTCTTTTAGTGACAGAATGTGTTCATGACAGGAATTCCACGGTTCTCGTGCACACGAGAACCTCCGGGAGTGGCTCCAAGCTGATGTATATAAGGATGGCTCCTTGTTGCCTCGTCACCCTCAAACATCAGCAGAGGTAGCATCTCACAGCTTGCTTGTTTACATCCTCTTTGTCCTTGCTGTCCCTAACTTGTGTGATGATGATGATGATGATGATGATGATGATGATGATGATGATGATGATGATGATGATGATGACGATGTGACTTGTCCACAGATGGCATTTGCTCTTCACTTCTTCTTCCTCCTCATTGGGATGAGTGGACTGTTGACTGGAAGTGTAAGTAACAATCTGAAATGTTTGGTACCCATCATGTAGGCTTCCTACTTTCATGGATGACACGTCAATGTATTGTCTTCTCTTCTTCTCAGCAATCTCACCCTGTAAACGGTCAGTGTCTCCTTTCAACCTTCATGTCTACTTTTCATATGTGCTCTTGCATCTAAGGTAAGCATTGTGTTGCAGATCTTGGCTGTCCCGACGAATGGACCCGTTTGAACGATCGCTGTTTCATCTTCAGAAAAGAGGAGAGTGACTTTGCAGATGCTGAGGTACTACCACTGTCTTACACAGTCCTCGTGATGCGCCTTTAAGCTACGAGTGATCAGGCTACAAATCCAAATGTCTTGGTGCCTAGCTGAACAATCAAAATGAGTAAAACATGCAAGTTGAAGCCTTTTATTCTCTTTGATGTTGTCTTCATTGTATCATCAACATTCACCCTCACAGCAAACTAAAGTACTATATAGGTTACAATGCTGTGTACTGAAACGAGGCTTTATCGCTGGTTGCAAGTCATTTTGCACTTTGTATACTGGTTTATCATGTTTGTTAAGCACTCCCCTTCAATTTGTGCCAAGTCAAAGTTCAACCCATTTCAACAGAAGGATTACTGACTGAGCAGTGCGTGCAAACGCATTCCACACTGACCAAAATCGCCGCAACAGACCAAAATGACCGACTTCCTCTTTGTTTGGGAATATGGGTTCTTGCGTCCTGGCATGTTTGATGTGTCCACCAAATTTTGTGACGATCCATGAAAGTGGTGGTGGGGGCTAATTTAAAGGTGGCGCCACTGAGTGAGTTTTGGGAGTTTGTGTCTGGGACGACTGAAATATAAAATTTTTCGCCGAACGTGACACGCTTGTGCATTTTGGTGAGTTGTCATGCATGTCAGGGCCCTCAAAAATGCGATTAAATTGGGAGGATAATAACAATCTTGATGTCAAACATAACTAAAAGCCAAAGCGCTAGCAAAGTTTCCTTTGATAAATTAACTAATAACATTAGCTTATTAGCTGCGAAAATTTTGTAACATTGCTAAAAACTCGAGTGTGGGTAGGAAGCTATCCCAACATCAAAATCACAGGACAGCACAGCAAAATCACCCCTAGGAGCCGGACGCAACAACAAGATCTGCGACTAAAACGTACATTTTCATCTCCCGATACATGAAATTGTCTTCCTTTTCACAAATGGTTGGTTTTCAATCAATTGTCCTCAGTTTTTATGAGACGATTTAAAAAAATAGGATTTATCCTTTTTTCTTTTCTCCTGGCAGAATGTCTGCATATTGTTTGGTGGGAATCTGGCCTCTATCCACAACGGCGTGGAAAATGCAGTTGTTCGAGAACTGATGAGGAAAGACGACGGTACTTTAACGAAAAGCTGGATCGGCCTCCATGATTTAATCAAGGTGAAATACTTACAATTGCAAAGATTCTGATCTCGTCTATGAATTTGTACTGTAATCCAACCAAAGGCATGCTTTTTAGGTTTATTTCTCAAACACAACAACAGTGCTAACATCTCTTTTCACCGTCACCCCCAGTCACGACCAAGAAAAAAGAGGAACATACAGTATACATACTGTACATATGTACATGCTCAATATATGTAGAGACATGGTTTCAATGTGACTTTGTCTTCCAGACAAATGAGCGGATGTGGACTGATGGTACATCCAGTGACTTTACTGACTTTGGACGTGAAGAGCCTAACGGAAAAGGCTGCGTTCTGATACAGCAGTCTGGTAAAAGTATTTGTCATTTCCACAGAGTGAATGGATGTAGCGTGCTGAGTAACAGAGCGTTACCACGTGACGTCGACTGATTATTTATATCACATAGAGCTACGGACATTCCAGTGGACTTGTGCTGCTGCTAGTCAAATGACAGAATATGAGTATAATATTGTTCATATTACTAATTGTACTTGTTTGTGTTTCCTTTCAGGTGAGCAGTGGGCTGATGAGCCATGCAATCAAGCTCTTCCATTTGTTTGTTGCAAAGATGTGGAGTAAAAGAGCCTCATTGCTGTCGTTTTACCTGCAAGGCGTACAAGCTGCAATTATTAATATTAGCAGTCTTGTTGGTTGTACGTCACAATTGTGCACAGCTTTCAATAAAACATATTGCAATGCATTGAGTCGTGGTGTGTTGCCTTTTGTGCAATTCCTCACTTGAAAAGGATAGCCAATCCACATCTTGGATTCCCCTCGGTGAACAGGCGTAGAATGAAACTTGTCCTTTTATTTGACCTTCTTCATCATTGATCCATTTGGTACTCATCAGTCAACTTATTTTGGTACTCAGGTACCAACCTCAAAAGAGAAAAATAAAACACGTTTTAGAATAATTTTCCACTACTTTCCAGTAGTCCACTACTCTTTGAAGTCAAATACTTTCCAAACATTGTTGTACTTAATTAGAGAACATGAATCATTCATTCATTCATCATTAATGGGGTGAATTAATAGATGTTGCACACATGAGTAATAAAATAGATGTGTACTGGTTGTTTTGTTCTTTAAGAAGTGAATCTATAACAACAGAAACAGCACATTAGGCTTTTGGCACTACGTATTAATACCAACCATCACCGTGTCTCCCGTGGCACAAGAGCCCATCAACGTCTGCACGCAACTAACTGACATCAAATCTTAATGGTGACCAATGCACAGAAAAGCCAATGAAATGGTGAAAACACCAATATGCTGGTTGTTGGGCGGTGTCATGCCTAAAAAGTCCGGAAGCCAAAGACTCATATTTGTATGGACGACCCACGATCTCCTGACTGTGAAGCCAACATGCGAAACACCGGGCCGATCTATAAAGAACTTGATGACTCTGTCCTCCTGACTGAGTGAGAATAACAGTCAAGCTTTAAAAAGGGGGTGGTGCTTGAAATCTTTGTTTTTCCTCTGTCAACCATGTCTACCTGCAAGAAAACACGCACAACCATCTTTGCTTAGCACAAAAAGGGCTTCACAGGCAAGGATATTGCTGGTAGCAAGATTACACCTCAATCAATCATTTATCACATCATCAAGAACTTCAAGGGGAGAGATTCCGTTGTTGAAAAGAAGGCTTCATGGCCCAAGAAAAGTGCAGCAAGTGCTGCGTGGGTCAACTACAGGGGCCACGGCTGGCTTACCCACCCGTGTGTTTGATATGTGGCGAGAAATTAGCAAACAACAGAAAATGTAATGTTGAAAGACATTTTCAAAAGAAGGACAGCTTTTTCTGAAAAATACCCAACTGCAGATGGGCGTAAGGGAGCGATTTCGTAACCACTACGGAAGGTTTAGTAGAGCAAACATACTTTGAAGAAGTGGATAAAGGCTCCAAACTCAACTACAGCTGCTAGTGTTGTGACTACGCTGGAGATTGTAAGGAGGAGGAAGCCAATTACAGATGGAGAATAAATGAAAGAATCAAACATGAAAATATCACAGCATCTACAGTATTCTCCTAATAAAAAAAAATAAACAAGAAATTATTATCGGTAGATATTGGTATCGGGTTTTTCCCGATCACGAAAACCGATTTAAAAAACTGCTGTGTGAAGGCCTATGGGCTCCTGTACCGGTCATCGTCGAGGCATCCAGTGCGGCCACTATGTGGAAATACTTGGTCATGTCCTGTGTTATTCCTCGCAGTCGGAACTGGGATTCGATGTGTTGAAACCATGGGCATCGGTTGTGTTACCGGCGCAGATAGCACCGACGTTAGCCAACTCGTTAGCGCCTGGCGGCACCGGTACACCCTCGTTGTTGTCACTGTTGTCAGTTGACATTTTGACCCACGTCGATGGTCACCAAATGTGGAAATGCGATTCACAACGAGACAGGGGTCGAGGTAAGTGGAACCAATCAGTTTACTACCACTCAACTCAACAACAAGCAACAACTCTTTAGCAAGAGCTAAGTGGCTACAGCAACCTCATGACCCGGAAACGGAAGTACATCTGGTGAATGTCTAAAACAATATTTTGAGTCACCACAATGTGTTAATTCCACGACAGGAGATATGTATCGATACCGGTTGATATCGGAATCGGAAATGGAAAATTGGACAATGTCGGCATATGGGATATCGGCAAAAAAAGAAAGGAAAACAACAATACATCTACGTATTGTTGTTTTCATATTGTTGTTGTATTGTTCTTACGTATTTTTGTCTCTATGTGGGCCGCACGGTGGTCTAGTGGTTAGCATGTCGGCCAACACAGTCATAGCCTGGATCGATCGGGAAGAGCTGGGTCCGATTCTCCCTTGGGAGTGTGAATGGTTGTTTGTCTATATGAGCCCTGCGATTGGCTGGCGACCAGTCCAGGGTGTACCCCGCCTATCGCCTGAAGTCAGCTGGGATAGGCTCCAGCATGCCCCCGCAACCCTAATGAGGAGAAGCGGTATAGAAAATGGATGGATGGATGGTGTCTTTATGTGTATCGCTCGCTCGCAGGCACGCATAACGATGCCTCCTCCCTACGCACTCCTTCCACCAGCCCAACAAGCAGAGGCGGTGCCCAATGCCAGCATTCCACCAACCGGCCAAGTATCATTACTAGCTTTGGTCAGATTCCAGCACAATTTGGAAAACACACCTACTCAAAGCATCCCTGCAAGCACAAGAATCTGGAGTCTGTGAGAGCCAGAGGAAGAAATTCACAGCGGGCCCCTTTGAATGGCACCACTGCTTTAGAAGTTAAATTTTTGTCCGCTCTCATACCAAGCAGTTGCTTTGTCAAGCTGGTTTGACATATGGGGAATCTTTTCCTGCATATCAGCCAGTCATGTTGGATGAGACAGTGCTGTTGGTGTCTCTTTGTTTTCTGCTTAATTTGCAGGAATCACGCGGGTGTGTTTATATCCATCAGTCATTAATACTGTAATACTGACTTATTACCAAATGATAATTGTAGCTATAACAATGATATAATTATACCATGTCATTATAATTATATAGTATGGCTTACTGGTTAGAATGTGGGCCTTGGAGCATGTTCGTGTAACGCTGCGTGGCGTGTCCTTGTCGCTAGTAAGGTTGGTTAAATATGCCAGGGGTGCTGTCAAAGGTATAGCAGAGCAACTGGACGCTTCTCTTATAGTCTGATGGCCTGGCAAAATACATCGGCACTATACATGTTGCTGGCTAAAGAGGGAGTGTCTGTAAAATGTTTGGTTCTCTGTGCTGCACTTTCATTCCCAATCACACAGCTCCAGACTGATCCATCATGCATTAGAGGCTGGAGGGTCTCACATCATCATGAGGACAGTTTTGGGGTCCTATTAGGAAAGTGGTTTGGGAAATAGGGAAGCATGGCAATCATTTTTTAATAGGCTCTGTGCTGTGTTGTTTATGCATTGTAGTCCTTGCATCAGAAGCTTTGGTGAAAGAGTCTTTGATAGGGCAACATCTAAATCATGTGTAACCCACTCTGCTTCGCGCCGCCCGCACCGGGGCTCAAACACAGGACCTTCACAATGGGAGGCGAGAGCGCTTACCACACGGCCAAAAGCTCGGAATGTCGACCGCGTGTTCAGCGCAGTTCTCAAGGCTAGTTTTTCAATAGTTTCAGCTATTCAAGAGGTTTGTCGATTGTCCATCCATCTTCTTTCGCTTATCCGAGGTCGGTCATTGGGGCAGCAGCCTGAGCAAGGAAACCCAGACTTCCCTCTCCACGGTACTTTGTCCAGCTCCTCCAGACAGAGGCGTTCCAAGGCATTCCCAGGCCAGCTGTGAGGCATAGTCTCTCCAGCGTGTCCCGGGTCTTCCCCTGAGGCCTCCTACAGGTCGGACGTGCCCTGAACACCTCCCCAGGGAGGCACCTGAGAGACATCCTGACCAGATGCCCGAGCCACCTCATCTGGCTTCTTTCAATGTGAAGGAGCAGTGGTTCCACTCCTAGTTTCTCATCTGTAAAGGCGAGTGCACCCACCCTACAGAGAAAACTCATTTTGACCGCTTGTACCCGCAATCTTGTCCTTTCTGTCACTACTCATAGCTCATGACCATAGGTGAAGGTAGGAACGTAGATCGACTGGTAATTTGTGAGATTTGTCTTTCGGCTCAGCTCCCTCTTCACCACAACGGACCGATGCACAGTCCGCGTCACTACAGATGCCGCACCAATGCGCCTGTCCATCTCTTGTTTCATCCGCCCCTCACTTGTGAAAAAGATCCCGAGGTACTTTAACTCCATCACTTTGGGCAGGATCTCATCCCCGACCCAGAGATGGCATTCCATGCTTTTCCACAGATAATCCATAGTTTCAGCTACTCCGCAAACTTGTTAGCATTTGGCTTAGTCTTCAGTATTTTACAGCTACAGTTCTTTTATGACAGATCACACCGAATTTGGCAGTTTTGCACTCTCACTCATTAAAGGTTGCAACAACATGATTTTCACAATACAGTGGAATCTAGCAGACACCCCAGTTAAGGTTGAAAATTTTGAGCAAAATTTGGTACATTTTACGGCTAACGTACAAAATGGTGTGTGTCTTGTTGTGTTATTAATAAACTGTGTTCTTTGTGTATTTTTAGCACAAAACATTTTCGTTAGCACCCTATTAAGTTCAATGAATTTACCGTCAGTGTTTTCTCTGTTTTTTGTGCATTCAATTTTGCTGTGAAGGCAGCTTTCCACATGTGGCGTTCTTTGCACTCCGTCATGAAGTCTTGTGAAATATTCAATTTTTTTCTTGAAGTACCTGGCATGCAAGTGTAATTACACTGTTTAGCTTCTTAAATAATTGAACACATAAGTCAAAGTGACATTTCGAAGTTCCAGGAGCCCTGGAGTCATCAGACCAAAGCTGCTGTCGCAACAGTCCGCAATATTGAGGGTGTCAAACAGGTAAGCTAGTTTTGTCAAGATGATGTGCGTTGTCTTTGTGACACATGCCTTAATGTTCTCATGTTTTTGTAAATGTTTTGATGTCTGGCCCCATGCCATTTTGTGGCAGAGGTTTCGCTGCCTGTCTCTCACACATGTGTTACGTTCTCGGTGTGGTTTGGACCCCAATATGCAGAGACGAAGCCACGGAGTGCAAGAAGTAAGGGTATTGGAGACGAGAAGCATGGATAACAAAGACAATAATAATGAACCAGCGCCGCACATTCGAACGCACTCGCCTTTTATCTGCCTTAAATGTTAATTGGCCGCAGGTGCGCGGCCACCAGGCGAGAAGCGGCTGCCTCTTCCTCCCCGGAGAAGGCACAGCCCGCCAAAATAAGAGCGCAGGACAGGGAACACTCGTTCCCGTCCTGCAGAACGTCACAGTATCCCCCCCCCACAAAACGGATACCAGACGTTTCAAATGTTCAAGAAATCCAGGGTGGGTGGAGGGAGGCTCGGCGGAGGGTCGCTGGGCTTGAACGCCCCCCTCCATGGGACGAATGGCAAAGCCGGGCCAGCCTCCCCACCGCCGGCGAGAAGGTGTCCGGTGGCGACGATGGGTCGTGCGATGGTACAGCCGGCGAGCGTGGCAGGCGAGGGAGTCCCGTGAGAGGCGTCTGGAGCGGCCGGGTCCGCGGCGACGAGGTGGGAGGCGGCCAGGGCGGCCGGCTCCGCGGCGATGAGGTGGGAGGCGGCCAGGGCGGCCGGCTCCGCGGCGATGAGGTGGGAGGCGGCCAGGGCGGCCGGCTCCGCGGCGATGAAGTGGGGGGCGGCCGGGTCCGTGTGACGGCTTGGTCTCGGCCGGAGGCGAAGGCGGAGCCACGGAGGACGAAGGCTTGCTCTCAGCTGGAGAAACAGCTGCGGAGGACGGAGGCTTACTTTCTGCCGCAGGTGGAGCCAGAACCAGAGGTGATCCCACCTCGGCCCCGCGTGGAAGGATAGCGGGCACCGGAGGTGGCCTGACCTCGGTCTGGCGAACTGTCGTCCCTGCGGCCCGCTCCGGAAGCAGCTGTGCGGCTGAGAGTGCACCGCCGACCATAGCCCCCCCCTCAAGGGACGGATTCCAGACGTTCGTAAGAGAGCCAGAAGGGTGGAGAGGGGGCTGGGGGTGGGCCTTGCATCCGACCGCCTGGTTGCGCTGAGCAATGCGGGTCCTCAACTCCCGGAGGCGCTCCATGATCCCTCCGGGTGCCTCGTAGTCCCGCAGTCTACGCTCGTGCCGAGCGGTGATCTCGCGAAGACTGTGGAGCACAGTCTCTGCGGGGGTCAGTTCTGGCTGGTTCATTCTGTTACGTTCTCGGTGTGGTTTGGACCCCAATATGCAGAGACGAAGCCACGGAGTGCAAGAAGTAAGGGTATTGGAGACGAGAAGCATGGATAACAAAGACAATAATAATGAACCAGCGCCGCACATTCGAACACACTGGCCTTTTATCTGCCTTAAATGTTAATTGGCCGCAGGTGCGCGGCCACCAGGCGAGAAGCGGCTGCCTCTTCCTCCCCGGAGAAGGCACAACCCGCCAAAATAAGAGCGCAGGACAGGGAACACTCGTTCCCGTCCTGCAGAACGTCACAACATGATTGCGTTAATTCATCACTTTCATGTTTTTTTTGGGAGAGAAGACATCTCTTTGGGGTTGACATAACATCCAGAGTCAAAACTCACCTGTTTAACCCTTGAAGAGTTATTGTCCATATTTTGGACATCGAGGAAAAGGCTTCTTGAGACGTCATCTGTACTTCTGTGTAGAAGGTGTCGGACGTTTCGCTCCTCATCCGAAGAGCTTCGTCAGCAAACTAATAAGTGCTGGTAGCTTAGGCCTTAAATACAGTAAGAGTGGGCGGAATTGGTGTGCCAACACCCTCCTCCTATTGGTTCGTTACACTAAGCCTGGGCGGAGCAGTGGTATAATCCTATCCTGTTATTCACACCTACGATAAAAGGGAAGTGTCGCTCCCTGAATTGGGTATGAACGACTCTGATACTGGCTTGTTAGCATCTATTGTTCTGGCTCGGCCCTGCCTTCACCTCATTTGCAAGACTAAGAGCTGTGGGTTTTGGTCTCAGTAACCTGCTGAACACAGGGTCCAAATTAAACCTCAAACCACCATTCCGATTCAATGATGGGTTCTGTTGTTTGACAAAAATAGCTTCCTTTACTCCTCTTTCAAACCATCTGTTTTCTTTGGCCAAAATCTTTACCTCGCTGTCCTGAAAAGAGTGATTGGTAGCTTTCAGGTGTAGATGTACTGCTGATTGAGGACCACTAGCATTGTCCCTGCGATGTTGATAAAGCCTTTTTTGGAGCATTTGCTTAGTTTCCCCAATGTAGTGCTCTTTGCATTCCTCATCTTTACAGTGGATGGAATAGACCACATTGCTCTGTTTCTGGTTTGGAGCCTTGTCTTTAGGATGCACTAATTTTTGTCTCAGGGTATTTACTGGTTTGAAATAGGTAGGAATTTTGTGTTGCCATAAGATCCTCTGGAGTTTTTCGGAGACCCCCGCTACATAAGGGACTACCACTCCTCTCCTTTTTGCTTCTGTGGGCTTTTGGGTTTCTTTCCCTACTCTCTTCTTTTGACATTTGTTAAAAGCCCACCGTGGGTACCCACAGGTTGAGAGCGCTCTCTGGACATGTTGTGTCTCCTTTTTCTTTCCCTCAGCACTAGTTGGTATTTGTTCCGCTCTATGTTGGAGGGTCCTAATAACCCCTAGTTTATGTTGTAGTGGATGGTTTGATTCAAAAAGCAGGTATTGGTCAGTGTGTGTGGCCTTTCTAAAGACCTCTGTAAGTAGCTGTCTGTCCTTTCCTATAATTACCTTGCAGTCTAAGAAGGCTAGTTGGTTTTCTTTAGTGTCCTCGCGAGTAAATTTGATATTGGTGTCCACCGCATTGATGTGATCTGTGAAAGACTGAATTTCTTGTTTTTTGATTATGACAAAGGTGTCATCCACGTATCGAAACCAGTGCCTTGGTTTTGTCCCTGAGAAGGATGTGAGAGCCTGTTTCTCCATCTCTTCCATGTACAGATTCGCCACTATGGGTGAGACTGGTGAGCCCATAGCACAACCATGAATTTGTCTGTAGAATTTCCCTCTAAACTGAAAATATGTGGTGTTAAGGCAAATTTCCAGTAATTGGCAGATGTGGTCAGCACTAAGTTTTGTTCTCCGATGCAGAGTTGAGTCCTCGAGCAGTCTCTTCCTCACCACCGAGACTGCTGCTGAGGTGGGGACAGATGTGAAAAGTGAAGTCACATCATAAGACACCAAAGTTTCCTCTGGCTCCAATCTGAGGTCTTTGATGCTCGCCACAAACCCTTTTGTGTTCTCTATATGATGATCAGTGTTGCCTACCAAAGGGGATAAGACTGTTTTTACATATTTCGCTACATTGTACGTGGTAGAGTCAATGCTACAGACAATGGGTCTGAGGGGAAACCCTTCCTTGTGGATTTTTGGAAGGCCATAGATACATGGTGTAGCCTCCCCAGGGTATAACCTATGATACATCTGTCTGTCAATTAGTTCTTCCTTCTCTAACTTTTGGAGACAGTGTATGATTTCTTTCTTATACCTACTGGATGGGTCCCTTTTAAGTTGCTCTTTAAGTTAAGTTGCTCTTTTCAGGACAGCGAGGTAAAGATTTTGGCCAAAGAAAACAGATGGTTTGAAAGAGGAGTAAAGGAAGCTATTTTTGTCAAACAACAGAACCCATCATTGAATCGGAATGGTGGTTTGAGGTTTAATTTGGACCCTGTGTTCAGCAGGTTACTGAGACCAAAACCCACAGCTCTTAGTCTTGCAAATGAGGTGAAGGCAGGGCCGAGCCAGAACAATAGATGCTAACAAGCCAGTATCAGAGTCGTTCATACCCAATTCAGGGAGCGACACTTCCCTTTTATCGTAGGTGTGAATAACAGGATAGGATTATACCACTGCTCCGCCCAGGCTTAGTGTAACGAACCAATAGGAGGAGGGTGTTGGCACACCAATTCCGCCCACTCTTACTGTATTTAAGGCCTAAGCTACCAGCACTTATTAGTTTGCTGACGAAGCTCTTCGGATGAGGAGCGAAACGTCCGACACCTTCTACACAGAAGTACAGATGACGTCTCAAGAAGCCTTTTCCTCGATGGACAACTCCTGTACGACTGAGAGCCTACACAGACGCATTGCGACCAACTTTGGGAGAGACATCCTTCTGCTGGTACGTAGCTTAGAAAAGGCCACTCTTAAATTAGCAGATTTAAGGAACCACCTCAGATTTAATCTTAGATGCAGGCAGAGTAGGTTAATCCCCAAATGCATGAGGCAAGCGTCCCTAGAGCAAGGACACTTGGCAAGGAAAATGCAACAAAACTACATCAGAAAAATACAGAATTTGAGAATTAGGAGACTTAACATAGAGATAAAAAATAAACAGTCTGAAGTAGAAACCTTCTATCAGAGATTGCAAACCAAGCTTACGCACGAAACCTTTCAGGAGGTTTGTGAATTTACCAAATCAGGTTATATGAAGCACCATAGCAAAACCAAAGAAAGGCATAAGGGAAAATTCCAGAAACTTCTATTGGAAAATCGACCACAGCTTGTCGTAAACACTAAGGATGGGGGGAATCAGACCAATACTAAAGAAAATTGGATCAAAAATCTGTCAGACAGAAGCCTCTCGGAGACAGAGAAGGCAGTATTAACCAAGGGTCTCAACTTCTCAGTGACTCCTAAAACGATACCCACAGTAGACTATATCACAGCAGCTGAATCGGCCATCAGGAACAATAGCCTTTCTAGAACAGAGGCAGGGGACCTTCGTCTGAGAATATCGGCCCTTCTCAGTAGTGCCAAACCACCACCGTCCAATATCACGTTAGGTGAGAGGAAAGCATTAGCGGCTCTGCAGAAAGATGAGAGCATCACCATCTTACCAGCTGATAAGGGCAGATGCACAGTGGTTCTCAACACATTGGACTACGAAGAAAAAATAACAAGTCTAATTAGTGATGCCAACACATATGAGCAACTTAAAAGGGACCCATCCAGTAGGTATAAGAAAGAAATCATACACTGTCTCCAAAAGTTAGAGAAGGAAGAACTAATTGACAGACAGATGTATCATAGGTTATACCCTGGGGAGGCTACACCATGTATCTATGGCCTTCCAAAAATCCACAAGGAAGGGTTTCCCCTCAGACCCATTGTCTGTAGCATTGACTCTACCACGTACAATGTAGCGAAATATGTAAAAACAGTCTTATCCCCTTTGGTAGGCAACACTGATCATCATATAGAGAACACAAAAGGGTTTGTGGCGAGCATCAAAGACCTCAGATTGGAGCCAGAGGAAACTTTGGTGTCTTATGATGTGACTTCACTTTTCACATCTGTCCCCACCTCAGCAGCAGTCTCGGTGGTGAGGAAGAGACTGCTCGAGGACTCAACTCTGCATCGGAGAACAAAACTTAGTGCTGACCACATCTGCCAATTACTGGAAATTTGCCTTAACACCACATATTTTCAGTTTAGAGGGAAATTCTACAGACAAATTCATGGTTGTGCTATGGGCTCACCAGTCTCACCCATAGTGGCGAATCTGTACATGGAAGAGATGGAGAAACAGGCTCTCACATCCTTCTCAGGGACAAAACCAAGGCACTGGTTTCGATACTGTATGTTGTGCAGTGTCCTTGAGTGTTTAGAAAAGCGCTTATTCATTCAATGTATTATTATTATTAGTAGTTGTATTAATACCAACCATCATCGTGTCTCCCGTGGCACAACAGCCAATCACCGTCTGCACGCAACTAACTTACATCAAATCTTAATGATGACCAATGCATTGAATAGCCAATGAAATGGTGAAAACACCAATATGCTGGTTGTTGGGCGGTCTCTTGTCATGAAAGCAAGAAAGAAAAGGAAAGAAAAATGTGGATTGAGGGTGGGCTGTGGGTCAACTGTGAATCAACATTGCATCTTTGAATTTTTTTTTCCTTTTCATCTTCATTTTACAAACATCATGCCTAAAAAGTCAGGAAGCCACAGAGTCGTGTTTGTATGGAGGACCCACGATCTCCTTACTGTGAGGCCAACATGCGAACCACCGGGCCATCGTGCGGCCGACCTATAAAGAACTTGATGACTCTGTCATTCTGACTGAATGAGAATAACAGTCAAGCTTTAAAAAGGGGTTGGTGCTTGAAATCTTTGTTTTTCCTCTGTTAACTACGGTTACCTGCAAAGAAACACGCACAGCCATCATTGCTAAGCACAAAAAGGGCTTCACACGCAAGGATGTTGCTGGTTGTAAGATTACACCTCAATCTATCATTTTTCGCATCATCAAGAACTTCAAGGAGAGAGGTTCAGTTGTAAAGAAGGTGTCAGGGCGCGCAAAAAAAGTCCAGCAAGTGCCAGGACCGTCTCCCAAAGTTGATTTAGCTGCGGGATCGGGGCACCACCACTGCAGCGCTTGCTCAGGAATGGTAGAAAGCAAGTGTGAGTGTATCTGCACACACAGCGAGGCAAAGACTTTTGGAAGATGGACTGGTGTCAAGAAGGGCGCAAAGAAGACACTTCTCACCAGGAAAAACATCAGGGACAGACTGGTATTCTGCAAAAGATGCAGTTGTTGGTACGAGAACAACCTCTGACAGCAACTTCCCCAACCATCCAAGAACAGTTTGGCTTGGGGAACCAAACATGGACATTTTGGGTCCATGGCCAGGAAACTCCCCAAACCTTGATCCCTTTGAGAACTTGTGGAGCCAGTATCATATTTGGAGGACACAGCAGTGGCATAACCAATGAAACAAAAACTGAGTGACAGCACGTCTGCTGTCATCGGTGTGAACTGAACAGCGCAAACCAAGGCAAAACTAAAAAAAAAGAAGAAAATACAGTCGTGCCTCGATTATAGTGGTTAACTGGTTCCAGACCCAACCGCAATAAATGAATTTCCGCAACACAGGATTCAATGTTAATAAATCTGGTGAGGCGGCTAGAGCCAAGAACTGGAAGGGTTCTGAATCAGGCAAACCCCCTCCCAACTAAATAGCGAAGCCTTAGAGTTATACGGCAGTGATCTACCTGCTCCGTCAATTCGGAGGGCAGAGGGCACTGGCCAAAATATAGGCGGGTCCCGGCGTGGTAAGCCAAGGGGATACCTGCTAAAGGACACAGGGAAAGATTTATTATTTTCTTTGCTCATTGTGGAGTGGTTTGACTTGTGTAGCTGTATTATATTCAAGCAAAGCCAATAAACAATACACTTTTTTTCTACGTAGCTAGCCGCTACAAGTGAACAGATAACTTTTGTTATAGATATAGACATCTTACTGCAGAGTTAGTTCATCCATAATCACAATAATAAAGATGAAAGTTGCATCTTCGTGTGTAGCTTGAAACGCTGCTGGGGAGCAAGCGCGAATCAGGAGAGGAGCTTAATGTCAGCTGTCTGATGTCATATGACAACTAAAAAGTGACTTTTACGCGATCGACCCAAACTACCACATCGGTTGCTCACAATCGATGTAATGGCCACCCCTGACTTGGAACATTGCTCAAGTTAATTGGTCCCAGGCCCAATGGCGGCAAGTGAATTTCCACAGAGTAGGATTCAATATTAATAAACAGAATATTTTCATAGTAAGAGCATAGAAGCCGCACCCCGAGCCGCAGTGAGGCCAAGCACCAGCAGACCAGCAGCAGACCAGCCACCGGGAGCCAGACCAGCCACATGCCACCAGAGTCGACGCCGCACCATTCGTGCACTGGAGCCCCACCCCCGATGAGCCCACGGACAGACCGGGGGAAGCAAAGACACAGACAATGGCCCAGCAGAGCACAAAGACCAGTGGTGACAAATGCCCAAGCTCCCGGCGGAGCACCACCCCCCAGCAGGCCCGGCTCTCGGGCACACGCCCTCCCTCCCCCGCCCGTCACCCAGGCCCCCAGTACCCGCGAGCAGGACCATGCCCCAACCCACCAGACAGCCCGGCGCCCCAGCAGCCGCCACAGCGCAGCAACCACAAGCCCCTGCGGCGGCATGCGGGCCATCCGTAGCACCGGCACCGCCCCCCAAAGTCCTATATGTATGTGAAGGTGGTGCAGCAGAACAGAAAGGACGAGGGCACCACATGCCCACACCCCAACACAGCCCAAACTGAGCAGGGGGCGACCAAGGACACATGACCGACTGGCCACCCACCACAGCCCAGGCTCGGACGAGCCACAGGCCGCAGGACACACCACAGGCCCTACCCGGCCCGCCAGGATGCCCAGTCCAGAGGGCCACCCAACCCCCCCGAGGCGATACCCCCAGCGCCCCCAACACCGGAGCCCCACCGGAGGTAGCGTCCACAGCGCCACCCCAAAACGCCAAACACCACGGACCAGCCACACGCCCCAAGGCAGACCCGACCGCCACCAGAACAGCGGGTACCATGCCCACGCGGCCCACGCACACCACCACGGCTGGCAAGGGAGCAACACCACGGCGACTACAAGAGAACCGGACCCCACATAGAGCGAAGCACGGCCACACCCACGAAGCACGCAAGCCAGAGGCGCCAAGGAGGGACAGAGAAGCAAGCACCGCATGACAGGCCCACGAGAGGAGCGACCCCCCCGCCGGGCGCCAAAGCAAACGCCCCGCCCTCCGCCACGCCGCAGACCGGACATCACCCCATCCACTAACACGCCAAGGGAGATACCCCGGAGGCAGACAGAAAACCGCCAGCCAGGAAACAGAGACTTGCCAGACACCAGCAAGTAGCGGGGACCGCCCGCCAGCCCCCCACAAGCGCTGGAGGGTAGCAAGCAGTCCCCACATGTCACACATACAACACACAAATAAATCGATAAAATACAATATAATAAGTAATAAATTAACAATTATATTATGTGCCATTACTGAAGCCTAGTGGCCAGAATACTACACTACTATTGTGTTTCAGTATGTTTTGACTAATATTAGGCCATACTCAACCACGAAACAGCAACCATTTATAAATGAATACATTTTGGAAAAAAACACAATAGAGTGAGTGAGCCATATTTGAACCAGGATGTTCCAAGGGACTACGTTTGGACACCCCTGATCTAATGGATACGTTGATACCATTGACAGACAATGAATTTATTGTAAGTGTTATTTGCATTTTTCTTGTGTCTGATTTTGCTTTGAAGGCAGCTTTGCACATGTAGCATTCAATACACTCCGTCATAAAGTCTTGTGAAATGTTTTTTCTTAAAGTAACTGGCATGCATAATTGAACACATAAATCAAACTGACATTCCCCAGTTTGGAGTCGTCAGACCGAAGCTGCTGTCGCAACAGTACCGCAACGTTGAGGCTGTCAGTTAAGCAGGTTAGGTTGTCTTTCTCCGACATTCCAAAAATTTACATTATGCATTTATGCGATTAATTGCAGTCTCCAAATTGTCCATAGATATGAATTCAAGATTCAAGATTCAAGAGTTTTATTGTCATATAAAACTCTTGAATCTTGAATGTGAGTGTCAAAGGTTGTTTGTCTACATGTGCCCTTCTTTGCCCTCTTGCCCAAAGTCAGCTGGGATAGGCTCCAGCATACCAGCGCGGCCTAGGCCCAAGCAGAATTGAAAATGCCACAAAATTTGCAGAGTGTGTGCGAACACTTGTAATGTATTGGTACACATACTTACACAGTCAGGAAAAATACTGACTTAATACTGACTTAATACTGACTTGAATTACTTACCTTTGATTGGCGAAATATAAGACTCAAAGGAAACGGGCGGCGACCCAATACCCACCTGTCTTCTGGTGACAGGCATCCCAAAAGGGATACTTTAGAGACCAAGATTCCAGCGGAGATAGCTACGGCCACGCGGCAACTCTAGACCCAAGAACCGCAAGGGTGAAACCTGATCTGTCGGAGGCGCTGGATCAGGTGAGTCTTCCTGAGAAGACTGAGGAAATTTGGCATGTCCACCACAATCCTTAGTTGCTTCTACAGATGCACCATCGAAAGTGTCCTTACCGCCTCCATCACTGTTTGGTACGGTAACTGTACAACATGTGATAGGAAGGCACTCCAGCGGGTGATTAAGACCTCACAGAACATTGTTGGGCCAGCCCTCCCCTCACTGCAAGACATTTATAAATCTAGAGTCCGACGCAGAACACACAACCTCATCAAGGACAGCACACATCCACAACACTCATTATTCACACTCCTACCGTCAGGCAGACGCTACAGGAGTTTGAAGTCCAGTTTTCTTTTTGGCAAAACTTTTTGTTCCCCCTTTTAGATGTTTCTTGTGTACCTTTTCAATTTTTAACAAAACTGCTTCTCTTGTTTTCTTTCCCTCGTCCCATTATCCCATGTTTTGAGATGCTTTGAGATCTCCTGATGAAAAGTGCACAACGAATACAACGTATGATTATTAGCCAACCTCACCATTCCGCATTCAAACATTCTTTTAGTGACAGAATGTGTTCATGACAGGAATTCCACGGTTCTCGTGCACACGAGAACCTCCGGGAGTGGCTCCAAGCTGATGTATATAAGGATGGCTCCTTGTTGCCTCGTCACCCTCAAACATCAGCAGAGGTAGCATCTCACAGCTTGCTTGTTTACATCCTCTTTGTCCTTGCTGTCCCTAACTTGTGTGATGATGATGATGATGATGATGATGATGATGATGATGATGATGATGATGATGATGATGATGACGATGTGACTTGTCCACAGATGGCATTTGCTCTTCACTTCTTCTTCCTCCTCATTGGGATGAGTGGACTGTTGACTGGAAGTGTAAGTAACAATCTGAAATGTTTGGTACCCATCATGTAGGCTTCCTACTTTCATGGATGACACGTCAATGTATTGTCTTCTCTTCTTCTCAGCAATCTCACCCTGTAAACGGTCAGTGTCTCCTTTCAACCTTCATGTCTACTTTTCATATGTGCTCTTGCATCTAAGGTAAGCATTGTGTTGCAGATCTTGGCTGTCCCGACGAATGGACCCGTTTGAACGATCGCTGTTTCATCTTCAGAAAAGAGGAGAGTGACTTTGCAGATGCTGAGGTACTACCACTGTCTTACACAGTCCTCGTGATGCGCCTTTAAGCTACGAGTGATCAGGCTACAAATCCAAATGTCTTGGTGCCTAGCTGAACAATCAAAATGAGTAAAACATGCAAGTTGAAGCCTTTTATTCTCTTTGATGTTGTCTTCATTGTATCATCAACATTCACCCTCACAGCAAACTAAAGTACTATATAGGTTACAATGCTGTGTACTGAAACGAGGCTTTATCGCTGGTTGCAAGTCATTTTGCACTTTGTATACTGGTTTATCATGTTTGTTAAGCACTCCCCTTCAATTTGTGCCAAGTCAAAGTTCAACCCATTTCAACAGAAGGATTACTGACTGAGCAGTGCGTGCAAACGCATTCCACACTGACCAAAATCGCCGCAACAGACCAAAATGACCGACTTCCTCTTTGTTTGGGAATATGGGTTCTTGCGTCCTGGCATGTTTGATGTGTCCACCAAATTTTGTGACGATCCATGAAAGTGGTGGTGGGGGCTAATTTAAAGGTGGCGCCACTGAGTGAGTTTTGGGAGTTTGTGTCTGGGACGACTGAAATATAAAATTTTTCGCCGAACGTGACACGCTTGTGCATTTTGGTGAGTTGTCATGCATGTCAGGGCCCTCAAAAATGCGATTAAATTGGGAGGATAATAACAATCTTGATGTCAAACATAACTAAAAGCCAAAGCGCTAGCAAAGTTTCCTTTGATAAATTAACTAATAACATTAGCTTATTAGCTGCGAAAATTTTGTAACATTGCTAAAAACTCGAGTGTGGGTAGGAAGCTATCCCAACATCAAAATCACAGGACAGCACAGCAAAATCACCCCTAGGAGCCGGACGCAACAACAAGATCTGCGACTAAAACGTACATTTTCATCTCCCGATACATGAAATTGTCTTCCTTTTCACAAATGGTTGGTTTTCAATCAATTGTCCTCAGTTTTTATGAGACGATTTAAAAAAATAGGATTTATCCTTTTTTCTTTTCTCCTGGCAGAATGTCTGCATATTGTTTGGTGGGAATCTGGCCTCTATCCACAACGGCGTGGAAAATGCAGTTGTTCGAGAACTGATGAGGAAAGACGACGGTACTTTAACGAAAAGCTGGATCGGCCTCCATGATTTAATCAAGGTGAAATACTTACAATTGCAAAGATTCTGATCTCGTCTATGAATTTGTACTGTAATCCAACCAAAGGCATGCTTTTTAGGTTTATTTCTCAAACACAACAACAGTGCTAACATCTCTTTTCACCGTCACCCCCAGTCACGACCAAGAAAAAAGAGGAACATACAGTATACATACTGTACATATGTACATGCTCAATATATGTAGAGACATGGTTTCAATGTGACTTTGTCTTCCAGACAAATGAGCGGATGTGGACTGATGGTACATCCAGTGACTTTACTGACTTTGGACGTGAAGAGCCTAACGGAAAAGGCTGCGTTCTGATACAGCAGTCTGGTAAAAGTATTTGTCATTTCCACAGAGTGAATGGATGTAGCGTGCTGAGTAACAGAGCGTTACCACGTGACGTCGACTGATTATTTATATCACATAGAGCTACGGACATTCCAGTGGACTTGTGCTGCTGCTAGTCAAATGACAGAATATGAGTATAATATTGTTCATATTACTAATTGTACTTGTTTGTGTTTCCTTTCAGGTGAGCAGTGGGCTGATGAGCCATGCAATCAAGCTCTTCCATTTGTTTGTTGCAAAGATGTGGAGTAAAAGAGCCTCATTGCTGTCGTTTTACCTGCAAGGCGTACAAGCTGCAATTATTAATATTAGCAGTCTTGTTGGTTGTACGTCACAATTGTGCACAGCTTTCAATAAAACATATTGCAATGCATTGAGTCGTGGTGTGTTGCCTTTTGTGCAATTCCTCACTTGAAAAGGATAGCCAATCCACATCTTGGATTCCCCTCGGTGAACAGGCGTAGAATGAAACTTGTCCTTTTATTTGACCTTCTTCATCATTGATCCATTTGGTACTCATCAGTCAACTTATTTTGGTACTCAGGTACCAACCTCAAAAGAGAAAAATAAAACACGTTTTAGAATAATTTTCCACTACTTTCCAGTAGTCCACTACTCTTTGAAGTCAAATACTTTCCAAACATTGTTGTACTTAATTAGAGAACATGAATCATTCATTCATTCATCATTAATGGGGTGAATTAATAGATGTTGCACACATGAGTAATAAAATAGATGTGTACTGGTTGTTTTGTTCTTTAAGAAGTGAATCTATAACAACAGAAACAGCACATTAGGCTTTTGGCACTACGTATTAATACCAACCATCACCGTGTCTCCCGTGGCACAAGAGCCCATCAACGTCTGCACGCAACTAACTGACATCAAATCTTAATGGTGACCAATGCACAGAAAAGCCAATGAAATGGTGAAAACACCAATATGCTGGTTGTTGGGCGGTGTCATGCCTAAAAAGTCCGGAAGCCAAAGACTCATATTTGTATGGACGACCCACGATCTCCTGACTGTGAAGCCAACATGCGAAACACCGGGCCGATCTATAAAGAACTTGATGACTCTGTCCTCCTGACTGAGTGAGAATAACAGTCAAGCTTTAAAAAGGGGGTGGTGCTTGAAATCTTTGTTTTTCCTCTGTCAACCATGTCTACCTGCAAGAAAACACGCACAACCATCTTTGCTTAGCACAAAAAGGGCTTCACAGGCAAGGATATTGCTGGTAGCAAGATTACACCTCAATCAATCATTTATCACATCATCAAGAACTTCAAGGGGAGAGATTCCGTTGTTGAAAAGAAGGCTTCATGGCCCAAGAAAAGTGCAGCAAGTGCTGCGTGGGTCAACTACAGGGGCCACGGCTGGCTTACCCACCCGTGTGTTTGATATGTGGCGAGAAATTAGCAAACAACAGAAAATGTAATGTTGAAAGACATTTTCAAAAGAAGGACAGCTTTTTCTGAAAAATACCCAACTGCAGATGGGCGTAAGGGAGCGATTTCGTAACCACTACGGAAGGTTTAGTAGAGCAAACATACTTTGAAGAAGTGGATAAAGGCTCCAAACTCAACTACAGCTGCTAGTGTTGTGACTACGCTGGAGATTGTAAGGAGGAGGAAGCCAATTACAGATGGAGAATAAATGAAAGAATCAAACATGAAAATATCACAGCATCTACAGTATTCTCCTAATAAAAAAAAATAAACAAGAAATTATTATCGGTAGATATTGGTATCGGGTTTTTCCCGATCACGAAAACCGATTTAAAAAACTGCTGTGTGAAGGCCTATGGGCTCCTGTACCGGTCATCGTCGAGGCATCCAGTGCGGCCACTATGTGGAAATACTTGGTCATGTCCTGTGTTATTCCTCGCAGTCGGAACTGGGATTCGATGTGTTGAAACCATGGGCATCGGTTGTGTTACCGGCGCAGATAGCACCGACGTTAGCCAACTCGTTAGCGCCTGGCGGCACCGGTACACCCTCGTTGTTGTCACTGTTGTCAGTTGACATTTTGACCCACGTCGATGGTCACCAAATGTGGAAATGCGATTCACAACGAGACAGGGGTCGAGGTAAGTGGAACCAATCAGTT
The DNA here is from genome assembly GCF_027744805.1 of Dunckerocampus dactyliophorus. Classification (NCBI taxonomy): domain Eukaryota; kingdom Metazoa; phylum Chordata; class Actinopteri; order Syngnathiformes; family Syngnathidae; genus Dunckerocampus; species Dunckerocampus dactyliophorus. The sequence continues at coordinate 4,256,499 of NC_072819.1, forward strand.
TACTACCACTCAACTCAACAACAAGCAACAACTCTTTAGCAAGAGCTAAGTGGCTACAGCAACCTCATGACCCGGAAACGGAAGTACATCTGGTGAATGTCTAAAACAATATTTTGAGTCACCACAATGTGTTAATTCCACGACAGGAGATATGTATCGATACCGGTTGATATCGGAATCGGAAATGGAAAATTGGACAATGTCGGCATATGGGATATCGGCAAAAAAAGAAAGGAAAACAACAATACATCTACGTATTGTTGTTTTCATATTGTTGTTGTATTGTTCTTACGTATTTTTGTCTCTATGTGGGCCGCACGGTGGTCTAGTGGTTAGCATGTCGGCCAACACAGTCATAGCCTGGATCGATCGGGAAGAGCTGGGTCCGATTCTCCCTTGGGAGTGTGAATGGTTGTTTGTCTATATGAGCCCTGCGATTGGCTGGCGACCAGTCCAGGGTGTACCCCGCCTATCGCCTGAAGTCAGCTGGGATAGGCTCCAGCATGCCCCCGCAACCCTAATGAGGAGAAGCGGTATAGAAAATGGATGGATGGATGGTGTCTTTATGTGTATCGCTCGCTCGCAGGCACGCATAACGATGCCTCCTCCCTACGCACTCCTTCCACCAGCCCAACAAGCAGAGGCGGTGCCCAATGCCAGCATTCCACCAACCGGCCAAGTATCATTACTAGCTTTGGTCAGATTCCAGCACAATTTGGAAAACACACCTACTCAAAGCATCCCTGCAAGCACAAGAATCTGGAGTCTGTGAGAGCCAGAGGAAGAAATTCACAGCGGGCCCCTTTGAATGGCACCACTGCTTTAGAAGTTAAATTTTTGTCCGCTCTCATACCAAGCAGTTGCTTTGTCAAGCTGGTTTGACATATGGGGAATCTTTTCCTGCATATCAGCCAGTCATGTTGGATGAGACAGTGCTGTTGGTGTCTCTTTGTTTTCTGCTTAATTTGCAGGAATCACGCGGGTGTGTTTATATCCATCAGTCATTAATACTGTAATACTGACTTATTACCAAATGATAATTGTAGCTATAACAATGATATAATTATACCATGTCATTATAATTATATAGTATGGCTTACTGGTTAGAATGTGGGCCTTGGAGCATGTTCGTGTAACGCTGCGTGGCGTGTCCTTGTCGCTAGTAAGGTTGGTTAAATATGCCAGGGGTGCTGTCAAAGGTATAGCAGAGCAACTGGACGCTTCTCTTATAGTCTGATGGCCTGGCAAAATACATCGGCACTATACATGTTGCTGGCTAAAGAGGGAGTGTCTGTAAAATGTTTGGTTCTCTGTGCTGCACTTTCATTCCCAATCACACAGCTCCAGACTGATCCATCATGCATTAGAGGCTGGAGGGTCTCACATCATCATGAGGACAGTTTTGGGGTCCTATTAGGAAAGTGGTTTGGGAAATAGGGAAGCATGGCAATCATTTTTTAATAGGCTCTGTGCTGTGTTGTTTATGCATTGTAGTCCTTGCATCAGAAGCTTTGGTGAAAGAGTCTTTGATAGGGCAACATCTAAATCATGTGTAACCCACTCTGCTTCGCGCCGCCCGCACCGGGGCTCAAACACAGGACCTTCACAATGGGAGGCGAGAGCGCTTACCACACGGCCAAAAGCTCGGAATGTCGACCGCGTGTTCAGCGCAGTTCTCAAGGCTAGTTTTTCAATAGTTTCAGCTATTCAAGAGGTTTGTCGATTGTCCATCCATCTTCTTTCGCTTATCCGAGGTCGGTCATTGGGGCAGCAGCCTGAGCAAGGAAACCCAGACTTCCCTCTCCACGGTACTTTGTCCAGCTCCTCCAGACAGAGGCGTTCCAAGGCATTCCCAGGCCAGCTGTGAGGCATAGTCTCTCCAGCGTGTCCCGGGTCTTCCCCTGAGGCCTCCTACAGGTCGGACGTGCCCTGAACACCTCCCCAGGGAGGCACCTGAGAGACATCCTGACCAGATGCCCGAGCCACCTCATCTGGCTTCTTTCAATGTGAAGGAGCAGTGGTTCCACTCCTAGTTTCTCATCTGTAAAGGCGAGTGCACCCACCCTACAGAGAAAACTCATTTTGACCGCTTGTACCCGCAATCTTGTCCTTTCTGTCACTACTCATAGCTCATGACCATAGGTGAAGGTAGGAACGTAGATCGACTGGTAATTTGTGAGATTTGTCTTTCGGCTCAGCTCCCTCTTCACCACAACGGACCGATGCACAGTCCGCGTCACTACAGATGCCGCACCAATGCGCCTGTCCATCTCTTGTTTCATCCGCCCCTCACTTGTGAAAAAGATCCCGAGGTACTTTAACTCCATCACTTTGGGCAGGATCTCATCCCCGACCCAGAGATGGCATTCCATGCTTTTCCACAGATAATCCATAGTTTCAGCTACTCCGCAAACTTGTTAGCATTTGGCTTAGTCTTCAGTATTTTACAGCTACAGTTCTTTTATGACAGATCACACCGAATTTGGCAGTTTTGCACTCTCACTCATTAAAGGTTGCAACAACATGATTTTCACAATACAGTAGAATCTAGCAGACACCCCAGTTAAGGTTGAAAATTTTGAGCAAAATTTGGTACATTTTACGGCTAACGTACAAAATGGTGTGTGTCTTGTTGTGTTATTAATAAACTGTGTTCTTTGTGTATTTTTAGCACAAAACATTTTCGTTAGCACCCTATTAAGTTCAATGAATTTACCGTCAGTGTTTTCTCTGTTTTTTGTGCATTCAATTTTGCTGTGAAGGCAGCTTTCCACATGTGGCGTTCTTTGCACTCCGTCATGAAGTCTTGTGAAATATTCAATTTTTTTCTTGAAGTACCTGGCATGCAAGTGTAATTACACTGTTTAGCTTCTTAAATAATTGAACACATAAGTCAAAGTGACATTTCGAAGTTCCAGGAGCCCTGGAGTCATCAGACCAAAGCTGCTGTCGCAACAGTCCGCAATATTGAGGGTGTCAAACAGGTAAGCTAGTTTTGTCAAGATGATGTGCGTTGTCTTTGTGACACATGCCTTAATGTTCTCATGTTTTTGTAAATGTTTTGATGTCTGGCCCCATGCCATTTTGTGGCAGAGGTTTCGCTGCCTGTCTCTCACACATGTGTTACGTTCTCGGTGTGGTTTGGACCCCAATATGCAGAGACGAAGCCACGGAGTGCAAGAAGTAAGGGTATTGGAGACGAGAAGCATGGATAACAAAGACAATAATAATGAACCAGCGCCGCACATTCGAACGCACTCGCCTTTTATCTGCCTTAAATGTTAATTGGCCGCAGGTGCGCGGCCACCAGGCGAGAAGCGGCTGCCTCTTCCTCCCCGGAGAAGGCACAGCCCGCCAAAATAAGAGCGCAGGACAGGGAACACTCGTTCCCGTCCTGCAGAACGTCACAGTATCCCCCCCCCACAAAACGGATACCAGACGTTTCAAATGTTCAAGAAATCCAGGGTGGGTGGAGGGAGGCTCGGCGGAGGGTCGCTGGGCTTGAACGCCCCCCTCCATGGGACGAATGGCAAAGCCGGGCCAGCCTCCCCACCGCCGGCGAGAAGGTGTCCGGTGGCGACGATGGGTCGTGCGATGGTACAGCCGGCGAGCGTGGCAGGCGAGGGAGTCCCGTGAGAGGCGTCTGGAGCGGCCGGGTCCGCGGCGACGAGGTGGGAGGCGGCCAGGGCGGCCGGCTCCGCGGCGATGAGGTGGGAGGCGGCCAGGGCGGCCGGCTCCGCGGCGATGAGGTGGGAGGCGGCCAGGGCGGCCGGCTCCGCGGCGATGAAGTGGGGGGCGGCCGGGTCCGTGTGACGGCTTGGTCTCGGCCGGAGGCGAAGGCGGAGCCACGGAGGACGAAGGCTTGCTCTCAGCTGGAGAAACAGCTGCGGAGGACGGAGGCTTACTTTCTGCCGCAGGTGGAGCCAGAACCAGAGGTGATCCCACCTCGGCCCCGCGTGGAAGGATAGCGGGCACCGGAGGTGGCCTGACCTCGGTCTGGCGAACTGTCGTCCCTGCGGCCCGCTCCGGAAGCAGCTGTGCGGCTGAGAGTGCACCGCCGACCATAGCCCCCCCCTCAAGGGACGGATTCCAGACGTTCGTAAGAGAGCCAGAAGGGTGGAGAGGGGGCTGGGGGTGGGCCTTGCATCCGACCGCCTGGTTGCGCTGAGCAATGCGGGTCCTCAACTCCCGGAGGCGCTCCATGATCCCTCCGGGTGCCTCGTAGTCCCGCAGTCTACGCTCGTGCCGAGCGGTGATCTCGCGAAGACTGTGGAGCACAGTCTCTGCGGGGGTCAGTTCTGGCTGGTTCATTCTGTTACGTTCTCGGTGTGGTTTGGACCCCAATATGCAGAGACGAAGCCACGGAGTGCAAGAAGTAAGGGTATTGGAGACGAGAAGCATGGATAACAAAGACAATAATAATGAACCAGCGCCGCACATTCGAACACACTGGCCTTTTATCTGCCTTAAATGTTAATTGGCCGCAGGTGCGCGGCCACCAGGCGAGAAGCGGCTGCCTCTTCCTCCCCGGAGAAGGCACAACCCGCCAAAATAAGAGCGCAGGACAGGGAACACTCGTTCCCGTCCTGCAGAACGTCACAACATGATTGCGTTAATTCATCACTTTCATGTTTTTTTTGGGAGAGAAGACATCTCTTTGGGGTTGACATAACATCCAGAGTCAAAACTCACCTGTTTAACCCTTGAAGAGTTATTGTCCATATTTTGGACATCGAGGAAAAGGCTTCTTGAGACGTCATCTGTACTTCTGTGTAGAAGGTGTCGGACGTTTCGCTCCTCATCCGAAGAGCTTCGTCAGCAAACTAATAAGTGCTGGTAGCTTAGGCCTTAAATACAGTAAGAGTGGGCGGAATTGGTGTGCCAACACCCTCCTCCTATTGGTTCGTTACACTAAGCCTGGGCGGAGCAGTGGTATAATCCTATCCTGTTATTCACACCTACGATAAAAGGGAAGTGTCGCTCCCTGAATTGGGTATGAACGACTCTGATACTGGCTTGTTAGCATCTATTGTTCTGGCTCGGCCCTGCCTTCACCTCATTTGCAAGACTAAGAGCTGTGGGTTTTGGTCTCAGTAACCTGCTGAACACAGGGTCCAAATTAAACCTCAAACCACCATTCCGATTCAATGATGGGTTCTGTTGTTTGACAAAAATAGCTTCCTTTACTCCTCTTTCAAACCATCTGTTTTCTTTGGCCAAAATCTTTACCTCGCTGTCCTGAAAAGAGTGATTGGTAGCTTTCAGGTGTAGATGTACTGCTGATTGAGGACCACTAGCATTGTCCCTGCGATGTTGATAAAGCCTTTTTTGGAGCATTTGCTTAGTTTCCCCAATGTAGTGCTCTTTGCATTCCTCATCTTTACAGTGGATGGAATAGACCACATTGCTCTGTTTCTGGTTTGGAGCCTTGTCTTTAGGATGCACTAATTTTTGTCTCAGGGTATTTACTGGTTTGAAATAGGTAGGAATTTTGTGTTGCCATAAGATCCTCTGGAGTTTTTCGGAGACCCCCGCTACATAAGGGACTACCACTCCTCTCCTTTTTGCTTCTGTGGGCTTTTGGGTTTCTTTCCCTACTCTCTTCTTTTGACATTTGTTAAAAGCCCACCGTGGGTACCCACAGGTTGAGAGCGCTCTCTGGACATGTTGTGTCTCCTTTTTCTTTCCCTCAGCACTAGTTGGTATTTGTTCCGCTCTATGTTGGAGGGTCCTAATAACCCCTAGTTTATGTTGTAGTGGATGGTTTGATTCAAAAAGCAGGTATTGGTCAGTGTGTGTGGCCTTTCTAAAGACCTCTGTAAGTAGCTGTCTGTCCTTTCCTATAATTACCTTGCAGTCTAAGAAGGCTAGTTGGTTTTCTTTAGTGTCCTCGCGAGTAAATTTGATATTGGTGTCCACCGCATTGATGTGATCTGTGAAAGACTGAATTTCTTGTTTTTTGATTATGACAAAGGTGTCATCCACGTATCGAAACCAGTGCCTTGGTTTTGTCCCTGAGAAGGATGTGAGAGCCTGTTTCTCCATCTCTTCCATGTACAGATTCGCCACTATGGGTGAGACTGGTGAGCCCATAGCACAACCATGAATTTGTCTGTAGAATTTCCCTCTAAACTGAAAATATGTGGTGTTAAGGCAAATTTCCAGTAATTGGCAGATGTGGTCAGCACTAAGTTTTGTTCTCCGATGCAGAGTTGAGTCCTCGAGCAGTCTCTTCCTCACCACCGAGACTGCTGCTGAGGTGGGGACAGATGTGAAAAGTGAAGTCACATCATAAGACACCAAAGTTTCCTCTGGCTCCAATCTGAGGTCTTTGATGCTCGCCACAAACCCTTTTGTGTTCTCTATATGATGATCAGTGTTGCCTACCAAAGGGGATAAGACTGTTTTTACATATTTCGCTACATTGTACGTGGTAGAGTCAATGCTACAGACAATGGGTCTGAGGGGAAACCCTTCCTTGTGGATTTTTGGAAGGCCATAGATACATGGTGTAGCCTCCCCAGGGTATAACCTATGATACATCTGTCTGTCAATTAGTTCTTCCTTCTCTAACTTTTGGAGACAGTGTATGATTTCTTTCTTATACCTACTGGATGGGTCCCTTTTAAGTTGCTCTTTAAGTTAAGTTGCTCTTTTCAGGACAGCGAGGTAAAGATTTTGGCCAAAGAAAACAGATGGTTTGAAAGAGGAGTAAAGGAAGCTATTTTTGTCAAACAACAGAACCCATCATTGAATCGGAATGGTGGTTTGAGGTTTAATTTGGACCCTGTGTTCAGCAGGTTACTGAGACCAAAACCCACAGCTCTTAGTCTTGCAAATGAGGTGAAGGCAGGGCCGAGCCAGAACAATAGATGCTAACAAGCCAGTATCAGAGTCGTTCATACCCAATTCAGGGAGCGACACTTCCCTTTTATCGTAGGTGTGAATAACAGGATAGGATTATACCACTGCTCCGCCCAGGCTTAGTGTAACGAACCAATAGGAGGAGGGTGTTGGCACACCAATTCCGCCCACTCTTACTGTATTTAAGGCCTAAGCTACCAGCACTTATTAGTTTGCTGACGAAGCTCTTCGGATGAGGAGCGAAACGTCCGACACCTTCTACACAGAAGTACAGATGACGTCTCAAGAAGCCTTTTCCTCGATGGACAACTCCTGTACGACTGAGAGCCTACACAGACGCATTGCGACCAACTTTGGGAGAGACATCCTTCTGCTGGTACGTAGCTTAGAAAAGGCCACTCTTAAATTAGCAGATTTAAGGAACCACCTCAGATTTAATCTTAGATGCAGGCAGAGTAGGTTAATCCCCAAATGCATGAGGCAAGCGTCCCTAGAGCAAGGACACTTGGCAAGGAAAATGCAACAAAACTACATCAGAAAAATACAGAATTTGAGAATTAGGAGACTTAACATAGAGATAAAAAATAAACAGTCTGAAGTAGAAACCTTCTATCAGAGATTGCAAACCAAGCTTACGCACGAAACCTTTCAGGAGGTTTGTGAATTTACCAAATCAGGTTATATGAAGCACCATAGCAAAACCAAAGAAAGGCATAAGGGAAAATTCCAGAAACTTCTATTGGAAAATCGACCACAGCTTGTCGTAAACACTAAGGATGGGGGGAATCAGACCAATACTAAAGAAAATTGGATCAAAAATCTGTCAGACAGAAGCCTCTCGGAGACAGAGAAGGCAGTATTAACCAAGGGTCTCAACTTCTCAGTGACTCCTAAAACGATACCCACAGTAGACTATATCACAGCAGCTGAATCGGCCATCAGGAACAATAGCCTTTCTAGAACAGAGGCAGGGGACCTTCGTCTGAGAATATCGGCCCTTCTCAGTAGTGCCAAACCACCACCGTCCAATATCACGTTAGGTGAGAGGAAAGCATTAGCGGCTCTGCAGAAAGATGAGAGCATCACCATCTTACCAGCTGATAAGGGCAGATGCACAGTGGTTCTCAACACATTGGACTACGAAGAAAAAATAACAAGTCTAATTAGTGATGCCAACACATATGAGCAACTTAAAAGGGACCCATCCAGTAGGTATAAGAAAGAAATCATACACTGTCTCCAAAAGTTAGAGAAGGAAGAACTAATTGACAGACAGATGTATCATAGGTTATACCCTGGGGAGGCTACACCATGTATCTATGGCCTTCCAAAAATCCACAAGGAAGGGTTTCCCCTCAGACCCATTGTCTGTAGCATTGACTCTACCACGTACAATGTAGCGAAATATGTAAAAACAGTCTTATCCCCTTTGGTAGGCAACACTGATCATCATATAGAGAACACAAAAGGGTTTGTGGCGAGCATCAAAGACCTCAGATTGGAGCCAGAGGAAACTTTGGTGTCTTATGATGTGACTTCACTTTTCACATCTGTCCCCACCTCAGCAGCAGTCTCGGTGGTGAGGAAGAGACTGCTCGAGGACTCAACTCTGCATCGGAGAACAAAACTTAGTGCTGACCACATCTGCCAATTACTGGAAATTTGCCTTAACACCACATATTTTCAGTTTAGAGGGAAATTCTACAGACAAATTCATGGTTGTGCTATGGGCTCACCAGTCTCACCCATAGTGGCGAATCTGTACATGGAAGAGATGGAGAAACAGGCTCTCACATCCTTCTCAGGGACAAAACCAAGGCACTGGTTTCGATACGTGGATGACACCTTTGTCATAATCAAAAAACAAGAAATTCAGTCTTTCACAGATCACATCAATGCGGTGGACACCAATATCAAATTTACTCGCGAGGACACTAAAGAAAACCAACTAGCCTTCTTAGACTGCAAGGTAATTATAGGAAAGGACAGACAGCTACTTACAGAGGTCTTTAGAAAGGCCACACACACTGACCAATACCTGCTTTTTGAATCAAACCATCCACTACAACATAAACTAGGGGTTATTAGGACCCTCCAACATAGAGCGGAACAAATACCAACTAGTGCTGAGGGAAAGAAAAAGGAGACACAACATGTCCAGAGAGCGCTCTCAACCTGTGGGTACCCACGGTGGGCTTTTAACAAATGTCAAAAGAAGAGAGTAGGGAAAGAAACCCAAAAGCCCACAGAAGCAAAAAGGAGAGGAGTGGTAGTCCCTTATGTAGCGGGGGTCTCCGAAAAACTCCAGAGGATCTTATGGCAACACAAAATTCCTACCTATTTCAAACCAGTAAATACCCTGAGACAAAAATTAGTGCATCCTAAAGACAAGGCTCCAAACCAGAAACAGAGCAATGTGGTCTATTCCATCCACTGTAAAGATGAGGAATGCAAAGAGCACTACATTGGGGAAACTAAGCAAATGCTCCAAAAAAGGCTTTATCAACATCGCAGGGACAATGCTAGTGGTCCTCAATCAGCAGTACATCTACACCTGAAAGCTACCAATCACTCTTTTCAGGACAGCGAGGTAAAGATTTTGGCCAAAGAAAACAGATGGTTTGAAAGAGGAGTAAAGGAAGCTATTTTTGTCAAACAACAGAACCCATCATTGAATCGGAATGGTGGTTTGAGGTTTAATTTGGACCCTGTGTTCAGCAGGTTACTGAGACCAAAACCCACAGCTCTTAGTCTTGCAAATGAGGTGAAGGCAGGGCCGAGCCAGAACAATAGATGCTAACAAGCCAGTATCAGAGTCGTTCATTCCCAATTCAGGGAGCGACACTTCCCTTTTATCGTAGGTGTGAATAACAGGATAGGATTATACCACTGCTCCGCCCAGGCTTAGTGTAACGAACCAATAGGAGGAGGGTGTTGGCACACCAATTCCGCCCACTCTTACTGTATTTAAGGCCTAAGCTACCAGCACTTATTAGTTTGCTGACGAAGCTCTTCGGATGAGGAGCGAAACGTCCGACACCTTCTACACAGAAGTACAGATGACGTCTCAAGAAGCCTTTTCCTCGATGGACAACTCCTGTACGACTGAGAGCCTACACAGACGCATATTTTGGACAGTGAGATTTATTTTAAAGAGAAAAGCATTTGGGGAAAAAACGTTTGATTGCTTCAAGGTCTCCCAGGTTGGAAATAGATGAAAAACAAAAAAAATGGCACCATGCCAACATTTGTAAAGTGTTGCATCTCTGAGCAAAATAAAAATGCTCCAGAACGTTACAAAAGTCCAAGTTTTGACACATAGACTCCCATTATAATGTCTATTTTTTGATGCACTGAAAACCTCATATTTTATCATGCATTTCCCGTGATTTCCGCTTCAATCCATTCAGTGGCGAGTCGAAAAACAGCAGAGAGGGATTTTTTTTTTTTTTTGAATTTACACCCACAATCCACTGGATGGCGACACAGCCTAACTAATAGCGTCTTTGCAATGAGCGCCCAATCGTGCAAAATGAACGTCATGGAAACTGTCCATCTTGCTAGAATAGGTGCGTGTGTGTGTGTGTGCATTGCTGGGTGAAGTTATTTTGCAAAATAAAGTGTTATTTGCAAAATTGTGCATGTATGCACGGAGCATGCGTGTCTGTGGTTGCAGCGTCAGCGGCGCGTCAGCGGCGCGTCAGCGGCGCGTCACTCCAACATGGCGGCTCTGCTTGGGGGAATGCTGGGAGTTGTAGTTTGATGTTTCTATTGGTCCAGCGTTTGAATCTGACCCCCCCCCTCCCTCTTCCTATTGGATAGCGGTGTTTTGAGAGCATTTCCCAATGCGGCTCGCCTTGGAAAACAAGCTTTTTCTCTGCAAAACAGCTTTTTGTCGATAAAACAGCTTTTTGTCTGCAAGACAGCTTTTTGGCTTTTAAAACCTTGCAAAACGCTTTCTTGCATGCTGCAGAGGCCACACCTGGACCTTCACGAAAGAGAAAGCAGTGTGGACTTTGTGACACACCCACTGAGAGCGTCCAATGTCTGCTCGAAATGCGGCGTATCAGTATGACGAAATCATATGAGGCCGACTTGCATGAATTGTTCGAAAAAAAAAAAAGTTGTTTATTGTTCATGTTCATTCACGTTCAAAAATAAATAAATACAAAAAACTATATATGCATGGATAGGTCTGATGCCACTGAATATTTTGAGTGGTTGAAAGTAAAAAAAATATTCAGAAATTATACACTTCCAAGGGTCTGTCAATATTTGAACAAAAAAACGCGTTATGGGGTAATTAACATAAAATTGCCATTGTCAAAAAAATGTGCATGCCACAAAAAATCTGTTGTTGTGATTTTTTAACATATTCAAGGCCCTAATTATTCATATCAAACATTCCAATTTTAATTAATTTTTTTATATAGATATACACATAATTGTTTTTTGCTGAAAGCACATTATTGCTTTTATTGTACATAGAGGGTATCAAAAATAAATAAATAAATAAAAACTATATATGTATGGATAGGTCTGATGCCACTGAAAATTTTGAGTGGTCGAAAGTAAAAAAGTATTCAGAAATGACTGAGTTATTACATTTTAAAGACAGAGCCAAATTTGGGCAAAAAAATCAGTTGTGGCATATGTGTGAAAAAACTCTTCACGGGTTAAGAATGCATACTCTTTTCTTCTTCCCTGCTTTTCACTGTCCTTCAATTGCTTGTTCATGTTGACTTTATCTTTTGTTTGGTCTGTATGTTGTGCAGTGTCCTTGAGTGTTTAGAAAAGTGCTTATTCATTCAAAGTATTATTATTATTAGTAGTTGTATTAATACCAACCATCACCGTGTCTCCCGTGGCACAACAACCAATCAACGTCTGCACGCAACTAACTTACATCAAATCTTAATGATGACCAATGCATTGAATAGCCAATGAAATGGTGAAAACACCAATATGCTGGTTGTTGGGCGGTCTCTTGTCATGAAAGCAAGAAAGAAAAGGAAAGAAAAATGTGGATTGAGGGTGGGCTGTGGGTCAACTGTGAATCAACATTGCATCTTTGAATTTTTTTTTCCTTTTCATCTTCATTTTACAAACATCATGCCTAAAAAGTCAGGAAGCCACAGAGTCGTGTTTGTATGGAGGACCCACGATCTCCTTACTGTGAGGCCAACATGCGAACCACCGGGCCATCGCGCGACCGACCTATAAAGAACTTGATGACTCTGTCATTCTGACTGAATGAGAATAACAGTCAAGCTTCAAAAAGGGGGTGGTGCTTGAAATCTTTGCTTTTCCTCTGTTAACTACGGTTACCTGCAAAGAAACACGCACAGCCATCATTGCTAAGCACAAAAAGGGCTTCACACGCAAGGATGTTGCTGGTTGTAAGATTACACCTCAATCTATCATTTTTCGCATCATCAAGAACTTCAAGGAGAGAGGTTCAGTTGTAAAGAAGGTGTCAGGGCGCGCAAAAAAGTCCAGCAAGTGCCAGGACCGTCTCCCAAAGTTGATTTAGCTGCGGGATCGGGGCACCACCACTGCAGCGCTTGCTCAGGAATGGTAGTAAGCAGGTGTGAGTGTATCTGCACACACAGCGAGGCAAAGACTTTTGGAAGATGGACTGGTGTCAAGAAGGGTGCAAAGAAGACACTTCTCACCAGGAAAAACATCAGGGACAGACTGGTATTCTGCAAAAGATGCAGTTGTTGGTACCAGAACAACCTCTGACAGCAACTTCCCCAACCATCCAAGAACAGTTTGGCTTGGGGAACCAAACATGGACATTTTGGGTCCATGGCCAGGAAACTCCCCAAACCTTGATCCCTTTGAGAACTTGTGGAGCCAGTATCATATTTGGAGGACACAGCAGTGGCATAACCAATGAAACAAAGACTGAGTGACAGCACGTCTGCTGTCATCGGTGTGAACTGAACAGCGCAAACCAAGGCAAAACTAAAAAAAAAGAAGAAAATACAGTCGTGCCTCAATTATAGTGGTTAACTGGTTCCAGACCCAACCGCAATAAATGAATTTCCGCAACACAGGATTCAATGTTAATAAATTTGGTGAGGCGGCTAGAGCCAAGAACTGGAAGGGTTCTGAATCAGGCAAACCCCCTCCCAACTAAATAGCGAAGCCTTAGAGTTATACGGCAGTGATCTACCTGCTCCGTCAATTCGGAGGGCAGAGGGCACTGGCCAAAATATAGGCGGGTCCCGGCGTGGTAAGCCAAGGGGATACCTGCTAAAGGACACAGGGAAAGATTTATTATTTTCTTTGCTCATTGTGGAGTGGTTTGACTTGTGTAGCTGTATTATATTCAAGCAAAGCCAATAAACAATAAACTTTTTTTCTACGTAGCTAGCCGCTACAAGTGAACAGATAACTTTTGTTATAGATATAGACATCTTACTGCAGAGTTAGTTCATCCATAATCACAATAATAAAGATGAAAGTTACATCTTCGTGTGTAGCTTGAAACGCTGCTGGGGAGCAAGCGCGAATCAGGAGAGGAGCTTAATGTCAGCTGACTGATGTCATATGACAACTAAAAAGTGACTTTTACGCGATCGACCGAAACTACCACATCGGTTGCTCACAATCGACGTAATGGCCACCCCTGACTTGGAACATTGCTCAAGTTAATTGGTCCCAGACTCAACGGCGGCAAGTGAATTTCCACAGAGTAGGATTCAATATTAATAAACGGAATATTTTCATAGTAAGAGCATAGAAGCCGCACCCCGAGCCGCAGTGAGGCCAAGCACCAGAGCCGAGAAGACGAGACCAGCAGCAGACCAGCCACCGGGAGCCAGACTAGCCACATGCCACCAGAGTCGACGCCGCACCATCCGTGCACTGGAGCCCCACCCCCGATGAGCCCACGGACAGACCGGGGGAAGCAAAGACACAGACAATGGCCCAGCAGAGCACAAAGACCAGTGGTGACAAATGCCCAAGCGCCCGGCAGAGCACCACCCCCCAGCAGGCCCGGCTCTCGGGCACACGCCCTTCCTCCCCCGCCCGTCACCCAGGCCCCCAGTACCCGCGAGCAGGACCATGCCCCAACCCACCAGACAGCCCGGCGCCCCAGCAGCCGCCACAGCGCAGCAACCACAAGCCCCCGCGGCGGCATGCGGGCCATCCGTAGCACCGGCACCGCCCCCCAAAGTCCTATATGTATGTGAAGGTGGTGCAGCAGAACAGAAAGGACGAGGGCACCACATGCCCACACCCCAACACAGCCCAAACCGAGCAGGGGGCGACCAAGGACACATGACCGACTGGCCACCCACCACAGCCCAGGCTCGGACGAGCCACAGTCCGCAGGACACACCACAGGCCCTACCCGGCCCGCCAGGATGCCCAGTCCGGCCCACCCAACCCCACCGAGGCGATACCCCCAGCGCCCCCAACACCGGAGCCCCACCGAAGGTAGCGTCCACAGCGCCACCCCAAAACGCCAAACACCACGGACCAGCCACACGCCTCAAGGCAGACCCGACCGCCACCAGAACAGCGGGTACCACGCCCACGCGGCCCACGCACACCACCACGACTGGCAAGGGAGCAACACCATGGCGACTACAAGAGAACCGGACCCCACATAGAGCGAAGCATGGCCACACCCACAAAGCACGCAAGCCAGAGGCGCCAAGGAGGGACAGAGAAGCAAGCACCGCATGACAGGCCCACGAGAGGAGCGACCCCCCCGCCGGGCGCCAAAGCAAACGCCCCGCCCTCCGCCACGCCGCAGACCGGACATCACCCCATCCACTAACACACCAAGGGAGATACCCCGGAGGCAGACAGAAAACCGCCAGCCAGGAAACAGAGACTTGCCAGACACCAGCAAGTAGCGGGGACCGCCCGCCAGCCCCCCACAAGCGCTGGAGGGTAGCAAGCAGTCCCCACATGTCACACATACAACACACAAATAAATCGATAAAATACAATATAATAAGTAATAAATTAACAATTATGTTGTGTGCCATTACTGACGCCTAGTGGCCAGAATAGTACACTACTATTGTGTTTCAGTATGTTTTGACTAATATTAGGCCATACTCAACCACGAAACAGCAACCATTTATAAATGAATACATTTTGGAAAATGTAAATATGGTGACCAATATCCTTGCTGTTTTATCTTCCTTACAACTTCCCCCTTTGCACAGTGATCTGGACTGTGCACATCTGATATTAGCACTGTAAGTAATGAGACTGGCGCAACAAGCAGTCCTTCATGTGATCTCCACAGACCTTTTTCATCTTTTGAAGCTCCTCTCTGCTGCCACAAACTGTGCTCACTTAGCCCTGCATTTTGTTGCATCAACACAATGTCATCTGGCGTAGCGACTGGTTCTATTGACACCAATGGAGCCAAAACAGTCACCTGGCTTTTAGAAGCCAATTTTGCTGCTTCATCTGCTGCATTGTTTCCCTGCACAACATCTTCATTTCCTTTCCTGTGTGCCTGACACTTGATAACAGCAAGCCTTGTCGGTTGCATCATCGCCGAAATAAGATCAACTATCTGTTTTTGGTGGTGTATTGGTGAACCATCACTTTTTTTACTTACTACTTTTTTACTTGAACCAGTAGTTCAAGTTCAAATCGGAGGAAAACAAATACCAATGTTGGTCGATACTGGAGCAACCTACACTTGTGTAGGTCCAAGTTACGCCTCACACCTCCCCATGTCTGACAAATTTGTCAAAACAGTAGGATTCTCGGGAAAGCTTCAAACAATACCTATGACGGCTCCAGTTCAGCTAACAATGGAGGGCGAAACAACGACATTGCCAGTTCTGGTATCTGAGCAGACACCAGTAAATTTACTAGGAAGAGATGCTCTATGCAAGCTGAATGTAAACATTTCTTGTACGCCTGAGGGAGTGAAAGTAGATAGAGTGAAGGAAAAGTTCCAAATGAATGTTCAGACAGCACGTGCAAAAGTATACTGGTTAGGAGATATATCAGAACCAGTGCTCCAGGCTTTCCAAAAGTGGGAAAAGTACATCTGTGCTCAAATTCCAAAAGCGTCAAAACCACGGTCTGAATACCATTGCACAGTCTATTTTGATCCATCATGTAGCAAAATCTTTGAAGAAAAGTGGGAAACACAAACTGAAGGCCTGACGGTGTCATTGACAACAGAGTATATCATAATTGGGCAAGAGGGTGCAGCGTTTAACGTTGAGTCAAATCCTTTCCTGGCACAATGGTATAACGTGCCCAATTCGGCACCACACATAACCTTGTTGGTTAACGAAAATTTTGCGTCAAAGGATTTGGGGCCAATGATGAAAAATGCGTCCAAAATAACTTGGAATGCGACTGAAAATCCACTAATTTTTGTGTCGCCAGATGAGACAAAGATAAAAATTTTGTGTGGTACCCATATGGTTTCAAAACCAAAAGAAGTGATCATCACTTCATTTGACGTACCACAGATGCCGCAAATCCGTGAAGGTGAGAGTGACTTAAAACAAGAAATGCTCGAACACGTCCCAGAAAATCTATGGTCAAAACATGAAACAGATGTAGGGTTAGTGAAGTCAGCAAACCCTGTTAGAGTGGAGCTTAAACCAAACATGAAACTTCCAAGACGCGCACAGTACCCTCTGAAATTAGAGGCAGAGAAAGGTATAAGCCAAACTATTGAAGGGCTTCTGAAAGCGGGAGTATTAATTGAGACACACAGTTTTTGTAATACGCCAATACTACCTGTGAAGAAAGCAGACAAATCCAAGTACCGGCTGGTACATGATTTGCGAGCAGTGAATGAGATCGTCCAGGATAGTCCAGTGGAAGTACCAAATCCGCATACTCTCTTGACAAATGTTCCACCTGAAGCTAAGTTTTTCACAGTAATAGACTTGTGCTCAGCATATTTTAGTGTTCCGTTGCACGAAGACTCTCAACATTTGTTTGCGTTCACATATCGAGGAAAACAATATTGCTATACTCGAATGCCACAGGGGTTCAAACATAGTCCACATGTGTTTAATCAGGTGTTAAGAGAGGACCTTGAAGGGTTGCAACTCAATAGCACCCTGTTACAGTACGTTGACGATCTGTTAATATGCGCACCGACACTCGAGGACTGCCACAGAGACTCAATTAAATTACTTCAGAAGTTGGCTGAGGGGGGGCATAAGACCTCCCAGGCAAAGTTACAGTATTGCCAGCCCCAGGTCGAGTATCTGGGAAGAGTTATATCACACGGAACAATCTCAGTGGCACCCTCTCAGTTGGAGGGAGTGAGCAAAGTGCCACTCCCTCTTACAGTGGGACAGATGATGACTTTTCTAGGCATGACTGGTTTCAGCTCAAACTGGATAGTGGACTATGCTGTCAAAACTGCACCATTGAGAGGAATAATGAAGGAGGGTGAGACTCAGACATTGAGGTCACCGCTGAAATGGACCAATGAGTCCAGAATTGCGTTTGAAACAATCAAACAGGAAATGCAAACAGCTCCGGCGTTGGCAACACCAGACTATGGCAAACCGTTCTTTTTGTACGTGTCAAATAGACATAACATGTATGCATCTGCAGTGTTGATGCAAGAAACCTGTAGTGGTCGAAGGAAGCAACCCCTTGCATACTACAGCACGAAGCTGGACAATGTGGTCCAGGGTTGGCCACCATGTTATCAAGGGTTGGCTGCCGTTCATTATGCGTATGAGAAGGCATCAACAATCACAATGGGACATCCAGTGACAATATACACGCATCATAAAATTTCTGAGCTGATCCACCAAAATAGGTTTGTGATAACGCAGGCTCGATGTTTGCAGTACTTGCCACTGTTGACGTATCCAGATGTCACCATTAAAAGGTGTGCAACGGTAAATCCTGCAGACACAATGCCATTCAGTTTTGAAGGTGAGCCTCATGAGTGTGTGCCAGAGGCAATGAAGTACACGAAGTTAAGACCAGATTTGGAGTCTACACCTTTGTTAAATGCAGAAGTGACATACTTTGTGGATGGATCGTGTTACAGAGATCACCTTGGCAGCCATGCAGGGTTTGCGGTTATCAAACAGGAAGGAAGTGATTTTGTGACAATAAAGGCTGAGAGTTGTATACAACCATGCTCTGCACAATTAGCTGAGTTGAAGGCTTTGACTGAAGCGTGCAGAATGGCCAAAGGAAAGACAGCAAATGTGTATACGGATTCGGCGTATGCACATGGAGTGTGTCATTTGTTTGGGGCAGTGTGGAAGCAACGTGGTTATAAAAAAAGTGATGGTTCACCAATACACCACCAAAAACAGATAGTTGATCTTATTTCGGCGATGATGCAACCGACAAGGCTTGCTGTTATCAAGTGTCAGGCACACAGGAAAGGAAATGAAGATGTTGTGCAGGGAAACAATGCAGCAGATGAAGCAGCAAAATTGGCTTCTAAAAGCCAGGTGACTGTTTTGGCTCCATTGGTGTCAATAGAACCAGTCGCTACGCCAGATGACATTGTGTTGATGCAACAAAATGCAGGGCTAAGTGAGCACAGTTTGTGGCAGCAGAGAGGAGCTTCAAAAGATGAAAAAGGTCTGTGGAGATCACATGAAGGACTGCTTGTTGCGCCAGTCTCATTACTTACAGTGCTAATATCAGATGTGCACAGTCCAGATCACTGTGCAAAGGGGGAAGTTGTAAGGAAGATAAAACAGCAAGGATATTGGTCACCATATTTACAGTCAATGATAGATGAAGTCTTGGGACAATGTGAAGTTTGTGCACAGAACAATGTCAGAAAAGGCATAACTACACCCATTGGACACATACCAGTTCCAGAAGGACCATTCAAACATCTTGTGCTAGACTATGTAGACATGATTAAATCGGTGCATGGAAAGAGGTACATGTTAGTAGTTATTGACCGATTTAGTCGTTGGGTTGAAGCGATGCCGTCTAAAGATCAGAGTTCAGAAACTGTTGTTAAATTCCTGTTAAGAGAAGTAATTCCGCGGTTTGGAATACCATCAGAAATAAGTTCGGACAACGGTCCGGCGTTCGTGCAAAAAGTAGCCAAAGGAATCTTACAACAGTTGCGAATAAGACAAAGGTTGGGGTGTGTCTATCATCCTCAGTCCCAGGGAATGGTAGAGAGAGTAAATGGGACACTTAAAGCCAAACTCAATAAAATTTGTGCTAGCACAAAGTTAAATTGGGTGGATGCACTACCACTTGCACTCATGAGTTATCGCATGCAGACTAACAGAATGACACATCTAACACCGCATGAAATGCTTACGGGTCGACCCATGCCAGCACCACATTTGAGAGGGCCTTATAAAGGGCCCCCACTTGAGCAGTTGCAAAATGAACTGAAAGATTATATAAAACAGTTAACTGCCATACATAGAGCTATCTATGTGCAGGAGAAAAGCAGGGCTCCTGAGTCCACGGAGGTGTCAGACGGCCTGGTGGTGCCAGGCGATCAGGTGTACATCAAGGTGTACAGGCGAAAGTGGCACGAGCCAAGACGAGAGGGACCCTATAAGGTGGTGCGAGCAACACCGACGGCTGTCCAAGTGGAAGGGAGCACGACGTGGTACCATTTAAACCACTGCACCAAGGTGCGTCCAGCCCAATCCAAGCAAGAGGAGGAGTTGAGCAACAAAGGAAGCACACATGGAACGCCAAACGCCAAAGATTCACTTGCTGGTGATGGTGAGCTGCATGTTGTGGGCACTGATGAATGCAATACCAGTGTCTCACACCAAGGGGGAAGGGACGCTGTCCTCCAAGGAAGTCCAAAGACATGAAACAGATGAGTACGATGCAACTATACGCCACTCAGCACCAGCACAACGGAGGGACAATGTAGAGTTTGCAGAATTATGGACTGCCAAAATTAAGGTCAGTCAACTAGGGAGAGTGGAGGATGTTCGTTCACTTACAGTGTCACTATTCGGTAGGGGTATATGTGGAGTGGATTTTAAAATAGAAGATGAGCCTCCAGAATAGGGATCAGACCAATGCACTTTAATAGTACTACAAAAACCACAGCAGTGGGAAGTGGGTGTTAGACTAAAGCCGCAGTGGAGAGAACCACATTATCCTTTTTATCTAATTGTAGACAAGTCAAAAGGGGGAGCATGGCCAGATAAACAGACATACATCCTAAGTATGTACTATACGGAACCGCCAGGAGGTAAAATTGTGCAATTGCCAATAAGGCCAATAAAACGGAAAAGTAGGACCACTCCAGTAGGGGTGACCTTGCAAGTCACTGACACTACTGCAACCCAGCAGCCTCGGCCGATCCTACATGACATTGTCACAACAGCCTTAGATGGACCCCCAACAAAGTATAAAGTAGATAGAACGGCAGAGTATGAATGTTTCGCAAGCGGTGGGTTTAAGACTGATAACCAACTTGGGAATTATGTGGGAAATACTACGGTGAAGTGTAAAGTAACTTGGGTACTATCTTGGTTTCCACACGCAAACATGATTCCGATTTTTGTCACCAGACCGGTATGGTATGAGAACCCAGGCCCAAATGATCAGTCATGTCAAAATATAACAATGACAATACCTAATAATCAATTTTTGGCTGTACAATCTACGGCAGTAGCGGACAGCTATTGGATGTGTGGAGATGACATATTGCGTAATGTTCTGCCTCAGCAATGGATTGGCCTGTGCACATTGGTAAGGATGAAAGTGCCCGTTCAAGTAATGTACAAAGGTGTCCGAGAAGTACTCCAAACACAGGGTGCCATTAGATTTAAAAGATCATACATACCAGACTCTCGGGTCTATCTAGACGCAATAGGGCAACCACGAGGAATTCCAGAGGAATTCAAAGCTAGGAGTGAAATTAAGGCTGGTCTGGAGTCCATATTTCTCTGGATTACGCCCAATAAAAATGCGGAATGGATTAATTACGTGTATTATAATCAACAACGCTTTATTAATTATACCAATGAAGCCCTCAGAGCGCTCGGAGAACAATTACATGAAACAACCAAAATGTCATGGCAAAATCGTCAAGCCTTGGATTGGATGCTTGCTGAGAAGGGGGGAGTGTGCCACATGTTTGGAGAACAATGTTGTACCTACATACCCATGAACACGGCCAGAAGAGGATCTTTTACTACAGCAATGTCTAGAATTAGTGAACTAAGCAAAGAGTTGACAGGAAATGCAGGGAAAGATGTAAAGGCACTTGACTGGTTCACCACAAAGCTTGGGCATTGGGGTGCTAACCTGGCAAGAACGGGAATAACTGCAGTAATAGTTTTGACAGTGATATGTCTGTTACTTTGTTGCATCGTACCCATTCTGAAGAAAGTACTGATTAAGACTTTTGTAAGACAGATGACTGCGCTGGCGGTTACCAAAGTGGCAGAGGCTCAGCTAGCGCAACTGGTGGTCGAGCAGCCTGATCTATTTCCCAATCCGGACGATCGTGAGGACGATGACACCGACTCAGAGGACTCAATGAGCCGTGAGGTATGATTGACTGTGGGATTGGGAAAGGAGCTGGAATTTGAGCTGGACACCACCAACTGTATATCACAATGCGCTGAGGCCTCTCCACGAACTGTGCTAGTAGCGTGTGGAAAACCGCCATGCCAAGGACAGGACTGACATAAAAGGACAATGGACTTGGCGGGACTGAACAACAATGCACTCACTCACAGTTAGTCAGTGTTGGACTGCTGAGTAACACCAGTTAGTTATTATTAACAAGTGTATTATTTCAGTTATTTAGCATTAACTACCATGTCAGGATTATGTCACTCACTTACTAGGTTAGTTACTCTGTAGTCGCTGTGAGTTTACACTGACGCAGTTATTCAATGAGTTACCTGAGAAGTACATTAGATCATGAAGAATTAGACATGGAGTAAAATTTGTGATCTGTTCAATATTCACTATATCACAGCACTCAGAGTACAGTTTATGCCACACATATATACTATCTCTATAGACAGGTGTAGTTGGTAGATCATTGAGTTAACTCATAATAATAATAGTTACCAGACAGTTAGATAAGTAGTTGGCACAGGGTCAGCTATACCAACCAAGGGGACCCTCCAGCCGAGACGAGCCATCCATGAGGACCACGCCAGCCGAGACGAGTCATTCCTGAGGGCTGTAATCGAGGGAGCCAGATCGTGCGGGAGGACATCCATCCAGGAGGCAGGCTATGAGGAAGGGGTGAGATGAGCGCCCTCCTCCAACATGTGACGTGCCAAGTCACCACCTCGTTTCGGCGAAAGAAGCCCCTCATCACAAAGGGTCCCTCCAGATGACATCGTGCTGATCATCGGCGGATGATCGAAGAAGGGACTGAAGATGGCCTACACCATTCTTACAGAGGCACAATAATCCTCTGGGCGGTGATGATATGAGCAGAAACATTTCTCCCGACCTTGCCACACACCGAATCACTGCCCATAACACGTTCCCCACTTCCCCGTGCCCATTCTTCAGGACAAGCATGCATCAAAATCCCCACGAACTTAATCTTTGAACTTCTTTCGGAAAATGAAGACGGTGAAATGACGGGTCTAAGAGACATTATTATTTGTTTTGGGGGTTTGGGACCCCCAAAAGGGGGGAATATATTGTAAAATGATTCTTGTCCTGTGAACTCCAGAGTACCTTTTGTTCTGTGAAAGACAGTTGAACTCAGGCCTACGTGACTCAGGGGGAGGTCATCGTGACCGAAGTTATACAAGATATGTTCCAGATGTTATGTGATTTCAAAATGTCCTGCCAACAGGGCCAAGGAAGGATGAGGTTTGATAATCCACGTCATTGTTATTGTTCACTGGGTCTATTTAAGGGTGAACGGAATAAACGGGGTATCCCTTTTCCCTCAACCGCATACAAGTTGTGTTGTGCCTCTTATTATTCCACAACATTATAAAGTCTTGTGAAATGTTTTTTCTTAAAGTAACTTGCATGCATAATTGAACACATAAATCAAACTGACATTCCCCAGTTTGGAGTCGTCAGACCGAAGCTGCTGTCGCAACAGTACCGCAACGTTGAGGCTGTCAGTTAAGCAGGTTAGGTTGTCTTTCTCCGACATTCCAAAAATTTACATTATGCATTTATGCGATTAATTGCAGTCTCCAAATTGTCCATAGATATGAATTCAAGATTCAAGATTCAAGAGTTTTATTGTCATATAAAACTCTTGAATCTTGAATCTTGAATGTGAGTGTCAAAGGTTGTTTGTCTACATGTGCCCTGCTTTGCGGGGTACACCAGTCCAGGGTGTACCCCGCCTCTCACCCAAAGTCAGCTGGGATAGGCTCCAGCATACCAGTGCGGCCTAGGCCCAAGCAGAATTGAAAATGCCACAAAATTTGCAGAGTGCGTGCGAACACTTGTAATGTATTGGTACACATACTTACACAGTCAGGAAAAATGTAATACTTACTTGAATTACATACCTTTGATTGGCGAAATATAAGACTCAAAGGAAACGGGCGGCGACCCAATACCCACCTGTCTTCTGGTGACAGGCATCTTTAGAGACCAAGATTCCAGCGGAGATAGCTACGGCCATGCGGCTGCTCTAGACCCAAGAACCACAAGGGTGAAACCTGATCTGTCGGAGGCGCTGGATCTGGTGAACCCCCCCCCAGCTTAATTGTTAGGCCTTAGAGCGGCATGGCAGTGAGCTACCCACTCTGTCAATTCGGAGGGTAGAGGGCACTGGCCAAAATATAGGCATCCAAAACTCTGCAGCTAGGATCCTGATGAGAATGTGCAAACATGAGCACATAATCTCGACTCTCCACTCACGCCACTGGCTTCCCTTTTCCGCCAGGATTGAGTATAAGGTTTCTCTCCTCGTACACCAATGCACCCACGGATATGCCCCCAAAGAACTTCTCAATGTCCAAAAGAGCATGTATCCTCCCATCCACCCACACAAGCCTCAAGACCCTGGGAGATAGGGCCTTCTGTGCTGCAGAATAACCTCGCCGACACTTTGAGGGAACCACAATCCAATGTCCGTTTTCTTTTTGGCAAAACTTTTTGTTCCCCCTTTTAGATGTTTCTTGTGTACCTTTTCAATTTTTAACAAAATTGCTTCTCTTGTTTTCTTTCCCTCGTCCCATGATGAGATGTTTTGAGATGCTTTGAGATCTCCTGATGAAAAGTGCACTACAAATACAACGTATGATTAATAGCCAAGCTCACCATTCCGCATTCAAACATTCTTTTAGTGACAGAATGTGTTCATGACAGGAATTCCACGGTTCTCGTGCATACGAGAACATCCGGGAGTGGCTCCAAGCTGATGTATATAAGGATGGCTCCTTGTTGCCTCATCACCCTCAAACATCAGCAGAGGTAGCATCTCACAGCTTGCTTGTTTACATCCTCTTTGTCCTCGCTGTCCCTAACTTGTGTGATGATGATGATGATGATGATGATGATGATGATGACGATGTGACTTGTCCACAGATGGCATTTGCTCTTCACTTCTTCCTCCTCCTCATTGGGATGAGTGGACTGTTGACTGGAAGTGTAAGTAACAATCTGAAATGTTTGGTACCCATCATGTAGGCTTCCTACTTTCATGGATGACACGTCAATGTATTGTCTTCTCTTCTTCTCAGCAATCTTACCCTGTGAACGGTCAGTGTCTCCTTTCAACCTTCATGTCTCCTTTTCAAATGTGCTCTTGCATCTAAGGTAAGCATTGTGTTGCAGCTCCTGGCTGTCCCGACGAATGGACCCGGGTGAACGATCGTTGTTTCATCTTCAAAAACAAGGAGAATGACTTTGCAGATGCTGAGGTACTACCACTGTCTTACACAGTCCTCGTGATGCGCCTCTAAGCTACGAGTGATCAGGCTACAAATCCAAATGTCTTGGTGCCTAGCTAAACAATCAACATGAGTAAAACATGCAAGTTGAAGCCTTTTCCTCTCTTTGATGTTGTCTTCATTGTATCATCAACATTCCCCCTCACAGCAAACTAAAATACTAGATAGGTTACAATGCTGTGTACTGGGGTTTCCCTCAGAAACGAGGCTTTATCGCTGGTTGCAAGTCATTTTGCACTTTGTATACTGGTTTATCATGTTTGTTAAGCTCTCCCCTTCAATTTGTGCCAAGTCAAAGTTCAACCCATTTCAACAGAAGGATTACTGACCTCAGCAGTGCGTGCGAACGCATTCCACACTTACCAAAATCGCTGCAACAGACCAAAATGACCGACTTCCTCTTTGTTTGGGAATATGGGTTCTTGCGTCCTGGCATGTTTGATGTGTCCACCAAATTTCGTGACGATCCATGAAAGTGGTGGTGGGGGCTAATTTAAAGGTGGCGCCACTGAGTGAGTTTTGGGAGTTTGTGTCTGGGATGCCTGAAATATAAAATTTTTCGCCGGACCTGACGCGCTTGTGCATTTTGGTGAGTTTTCATGCATGTCAAGGCCCTCAAAAATGCGATTAAATTGGGAGAATAATAACAATCATGATGACAAACATAACTAAAAGCCAAAGCGCTAGCAAAGTTTCCTTTGATAAATTAACTAATAACATTAGCTGATTAGCTGCGAAAATTTTGTAATATTGCTAAAAACTCGAGTGTGGGTAGGAAGCTATCCCAACATCAAAATCACAGCACAGCACAGCAAAATCCCCCCTAGGAGCCGGACGCAACAACAAGATCTGCGAGTAAAACGTACATTTTCATCTCCTGATACATGAAATTGTCTTCCTTTTCACAGATGGTTGGTTTTCAATCAATTGTCCTCAGTTTTTATGAGACGATTTAAAAAAAATGATTTATCCTTTTTTTTTTCTCCTGGCAGAATGTCTGCATATCTTTTGGTGGGAATCTGGCCTCCATCCACAACGGCATGGAAAATGCAGTTGTTCGAGAACTGATGAGGAAAGACGACGGTACTTTAACGAAAAGCTGGATCGGCCTCCATGATTTAATCAAGGTGAAATACTTACAATTGCAAAGATTCTGATCTCGTCTATGAATTTGTACTGTAATCCAACCAAAGGCATGCTTTTTAGGTTTATTTCTCAAACACAACAACAGTACTAACATCTCTTTTCACCGTCACCCCCAGTCACGACCAAGAAAAAAGAGGAACATACAGTATACATACTGTACATATGTACATGCTCAATATATGTAGAGACATGGTTTCAATGTGACTTTGTCTTCCAGACAAATGAGCGGATGTGGACTGATGGTACACCCAGTGACTTTACTGACTTTGGACGTGAAGAGCCTAACGGAAAAGGCTGCGTTCTGATACAGCAGTCTGGTAAAAGTATTTGTCATTTCCACAGAGTGAATGGATGTAGCGTGCTGAGTAACAGAGTGTTACCACGTGACGTCGACTGATTATTTATGTCACGTAGAGCTACGGACATTCCAGTGGACTTGTGCTGCTGCTAGTCAAATGACAGAATATGAGTATAATATTGTTCATATTACTAATTGTACTTGTTTGTGTTTCCTTTCAGGTGAGCAGTGGGCTGATGAGCCATGCAATCAAGCTCTTCCATTTGTTTGTTGCAAAGATGTGGAGTAAAAGAGCCTCATTGCTGTCGTTTTACCTGCAAGGCGTACAAGCTGCAATTATTAATATTAGCAGTCTTGTTGGTTGTACGTCACAATTGTGCACAGCTTTCAATAAAACATATTGCAATGCATTGAGTCGTGGTGTGTTGCCTTTTGTGCAATTCCTCACTTGAAAAGGATAGCCAATCCACATCTTGGATTCCCCTCGGTGAACAGGCGTAGAATGAAACTTGTCCTTTTATTTGACCTTCTTCATCATTGATCCATTTGGTACTCATCAGTCAACTTATTTTGGTACTCAGGTACCAACCTCAAAAGAGAAAAATAAAACACGTTTTAGAATAATTTTCCACTACTTTCCAGTAGTCCACTACTCTTTGAAGTCAAATACTTTCCAAACATTGTTGTACTTAATTAGAGAACATGAATCATTCATTCATTCATCATTAATGGGGTGAATTAATAGATGTTGCACACATGAGTAATAAAATAGATGTGTACTGGTTGTTTTGTTCTTTAAGAAGTGAATCTATAACAACAGAAACAGCACATTAGGCTTTTGGCACTACGTATTAATACCAACCATCACCGTGTCTCCCGTGGCACAAGAGCCCATCAACGTCTGCACGCAACTAACTGACATCAAATCTTAATGGTGACCAATGCACAGAAAAGCCAATGAAATGGTGAAAACACCAATATGCTGGTTGTTGGGCGGTGTCATGCCTAAAAAGTCCGGAAGCCAAAGACTCATATTTGTATGGACGACCCACGATCTCCTGACTGTGAAGCCAACATGCGAAACACCGGGCCGATCTATAAAGAACTTGATGACTCTGTCCTCCTGACTGAGTGAGAATAACAGTCAAGCTTTAAAAAGGGGGTGGTGCTTGAAATCTTTGTTTTTCCTCTGTCAACCATGTCTACCTGCAAGAAAACACGCACAACCATCTTTGCTTAGCACAAAAAGGGCTTCACAGGCAAGGATATTGCTGGTAGCAAGATTACACCTCAATCAATCATTTATCACATCATCAAGAACTTCAAGGGGAGAGATTCCGTTGTTGAAAAGAAGGCTTCATGGCCCAAGAAAAGTGCAGCAAGTGCTGCGTGGGTCAACTACAGGGGCCACGGCTGGCTTACCCACCCGTGTGTTTGATATGTGGCGAGAAATTAGCAAACAACAGAAAATGTAATGTTGAAAGACATTTTCAAAAGAAGGACAGCTTTTTCTGAAAAATACCCAACTGCAGATGGGCGTAAGGGAGCGATTTCGTAACCACTACGGAAGGTTTAGTAGAGCAAACATACTTTGAAGAAGTGGATAAAGGCTCCAAACTCAACTACAGCTGCTAGTGTTGTGACTACGCTGGAGATTGTAAGGAGGAGGAAGCCAATTACAGATGGAGAATAAATGAAAGAATCAAACATGAAAATATCACAGCATCTACAGTATTCTCCTAATAAAAAAAAATAAACAAGAAATTATTATCGGTAGATATTGGTATCGGGTTTTTCCCGATCACGAAAACCGATTTAAAAAACTGCTGTGTGAAGGCCTATGGGCTCCTGTACCGGTCATCGTCGAGGCATCCAGTGCGGCCACTATGTGGAAATACTTGGTCATGTCCTGTGTTATTCCTCGCAGTCGGAACTGGGATTCGATGTGTTGAAACCATGGGCATCGGTTGTGTTACCGGCGCAGATAGCACCGACGTTAGCCAACTCGTTAGCGCCTGGCGGCACCGGTACACCCTCGTTGTTGTCACTGTTGTCAGTTGACATTTTGACCCACGTCGATGTTCACCAAATGTGGAAATGCGATTCACAACGAGACAGGGGTCGAGGTAAGTGGAACCAATCAGTTTACTACCACTCAACTCAACAACAAGCAACAACTCTTTAGCAAGAGCTAAGTGGCTACAGCAACCTCATGACCCGGAAACGGAAGTACATCTGGTGAATGTCTAAAACAATATTTTGAGTCACCACAATGTGTTAATTCCACGACAGGAGATATGTATCGATACCGGTTGATATCGGAATCGGAAATGGAAAATTGGACAATGTCGGCATATGGGATATCGGCAAAAAAAGAAAGGAAAACAACAATACATCTACGTATTGTTGTTTTCATATTGTTGTTGTATTGTTCTTACGTATTTTTGTCTCTATGTGGGCCGCACGGTGGTCTAGTGGTTAGCATGTCGGCCAACACAGTCATAGCCTGGATCGATCGGGAAGAGCTGGGTCCGATTCTCCCTTGGGAGTGTGAATGGTTGTTTGTCTATATGAGCCCTGCGATTGGCTGGCGACCAGTCCAGGGTGTACCCCGCCTATCGCCTGAAGTCAGCTGGGATAGGCTCCAGCATGCCCCCGCAACCCTAATGAGGAGAAGCGGTATAGAAAATGGATGGATGGATGGTGTCTTTATGTGTATCGCTCGCTCGCAGGCACGCATAACGATGCCTCCTCCCTACGCACTCCTTCCACCAGCCCAACAAGCAGAGGCGGTGCCCAATGCCAGCATTCCACCAACCGGCCAAGTATCATTACTAGCTTTGGTCAGATTCCAGCACAATTTGGAAAACACACCTACTCAAAGCATCCCTGCAAGCACAAGAATCTGGAGTCTGTGAGAGCCAGAGGAAGAAATTCACAGCGGGCCCCTTTGAATGGCACCACTGCTTTAGAAGTTAAATTTTTGTCCGCTCTCATACCAAGCAGTTGCTTTGTCAAGCTGGTTTGACATATGGGGAATCTTTTCCTGCATATCAGCCAGTCATGTTGGATGAGACAGTGCTGTTGGTGTCTCTTTGTTTTCTGCTTAATTTGCAGGAATCACGCGGGTGTGTTTATATCCATCAGTCATTAATACTGTAATACTGACTTATTACCAAATGATAATTGTAGCTATAACAATGATATAATTATACCATGTCATTATAATTATATAGTATGGCTTACTGGTTAGAATGTGGGCCTTGGAGCATGTTCGTGTAACGCTGCGTGGCGTGTCCTTGTCGCTAGTAAGGTTGGTTAAATATGCCAGGGGTGCTGTCAAAGGTATAGCAGAGCAACTGGACGCTTCTCTTATAGTCTGATGGCCTGGCAAAATACATCGGCACTATACATGTTGCTGGCTAAAGAGGGAGTGTCTGTAAAATGTTTGGTTCTCTGTGCTGCACTTTCATTCCCAATCACACAGCTCCAGACTGATCCATCATGCATTAGAGGCTGGAGGGTCTCACATCATCATGAGGACAGTTTTGGGGTCCTATTAGGAAAGTGGTTTGGGAAATAGGGAAGCATGGCAATCATTTTTTAATAGGCTCTGTGCTGTGTTGTTTATGCATTGTAGTCCTTGCATCAGAAGCTTTGGTGAAAGAGTCTTTGATAGGGCAACATCTAAATCATGTGTAACCCACTCTGCTTCGCGCCGCCCGCACCGGGGCTCAAACACAGGACCTTCACAATGGGAGGCGAGAGCGCTTACCACACGGCCAAAAGCTCGGAATGTCGACCGCGTGTTCAGCGCAGTTCTCAAGGCTAGTTTTTCAATAGTTTCAGCTATTCAAGAGGTTTGTCGATTGTCCATCCATCTTCTTTCGCTTATCCGAGGTCGGTCATTGGGGCAGCAGCCTGAGCAAGGAAACCCAGACTTCCCTCTCCACGGTACTTTGTCCAGCTCCTCCAGACAGAGGCGTTCCAAGGCATTCCCAGGCCAGCTGTGAGGCATAGTCTCTCCAGCGTGTCCCGGGTCTTCCCCTGAGGCCTCCTACAGGTCGGACGTGCCCTGAACACCTCCCCAGGGAGGCACCTGAGAGACATCCTGACCAGATGCCCGAGCCACCTCATCTGGCTTCTTTCAATGTGAAGGAGCAGTGGTTCCACTCCTAGTTTCTCATCTGTAAAGGCGAGTGCACCCACCCTACAGAGAAAACTCATTTTGACCGCTTGTACCCGCAATCTTGTCCTTTCTGTCACTACTCATAGCTCATGACCCTAGGTGAAGGTAGGAACGTAGATCGACTGGTAATTTGTGAGATTTGTCTTTCGGCTCAGCTCCCTCTTCACCACAACGGACCGATGCACAGTCCGCGTCACTACAGATGCCGCACCAATGCGCCTGTCCATCTCTTGTTTCATCCGCCCCTCACTTGTGAAAAAGATCCCGAGGTACTTTAACTCCATCACTTTGGGCAGGATCTCATCCCCGACCCAGAGATGGCATTCCATGCTTTTCCACAGATAATCCATAGTTTCAGCTACTCCGCAAACTTGTTAGCATTTGGCTTAGTCTTCAGTATTTTACAGCTACAGTTCTTTTATGACAGATCACACCGAATTTGGCAGTTTTGCACTCTCACTCATTAAAGGTTGCAACAACATGATTTTCACAATACAGTGGAATCTAGCAGACACCCCAGTTAAGGTTGAAAATTTTGAGCAAAATTTGGTACATTTTACGGCTAACGTACAAAATGGTGTGTGTCTTGTTGTGTTATTAATAAACTGTGTTCTTTGTGTATTTTTAGCACAAAACATTTTCGTTAGCACCCTATTAAGTTCAATGAATTTACCGTCAGTGTTTTCTCTGTTTTTTGTGCATTCAATTTTGCTGTGAAGGCAGCTTTCCACATGTGGCGTTCTTTGCACTCCGTCATGAAGTCTTGTGAAATATTCAATTTTTTTCTTGAAGTACCTGGCATGCAAGTGTAATTACACTGTTTAGCTTCTTAAATAATTGAACACATAAGTCAAAGTGACATTTCGAAGTTCCAGGAGCCCTGGAGTCATCAGACCAAAGCTGCTGTCGCAACAGTCCGCAATATTGAGGGTGTCAAACAGGTAAGCTAGTTTTGTCAAGATGATGTGCGTTGTCTTTGTGACACATGCCTTAATGTTCTCATGTTTTTGTAAATGTTTTGATGTCTGGCCCCATGCCATTTTGTGGCAGAGGTTTCGCTGCCTGTCTCTCACACATGTGTTACGTTCTCGGTGTGGTTTGGACCCCAATATGCAGAGACGAAGCCACGGAGTGCAAGAAGTAAGGGTATTGGAGACGAGAAGCATGGATAACAAAGACAATAATAATGAACCAGCGCCGCACATTCGAACGCACTCGCCTTTTATCTGCCTTAAATGTTAATTGGCCGCAGGTGCGCGGCCACCAGGCGAGAAGCGGCTGCCTCTTCCTCCCCGGAGAAGGCACAGCCCGCCAAAATAAGAGCGCAGGACAGGGAACACTCGTTCCCGTCCTGCAGAACGTCACAGTATCCCCCCCCCACAAAACGGATACCAGACGTTTCAAATGTTCAAGAAATCCAGGGTGGGTGGAGGGAGGCTCGGCGGAGGGTCGCTGGGCTTGAACGCCCCCCTCCATGGGACGAATGGCAAAGCCGGGCCAGCCTCCCCACCGCCGGCGAGAAGGTGTCCGGTGGCGACGATGGGTCGTGCGATGGTACAGCCGGCGAGCGTGGCAGGCGAGGGAGTCCCGTGAGAGGCGTCTGGAGCGGCCGGGTCCGCGGCGACGAGGTGGGAGGCGGCCAGGGCGGCCGGCTCCGCGGCGATGAGGTGGGAGGCGGCCAGGGCGGCCGGCTCCGCGGCGATGAGGTGGGAGGCGGCCAGGGCGGCCGGCTCCGCGGCGATGAAGTGGGGGGCGGCCGGGTCCGTGTGACGGCTTGGTCTCGGCCGGAGGCGAAGGCGGAGCCACGGAGGACGAAGGCTTGCTCTCAGCTGGAGAAACAGCTGCGGAGGACGGAGGCTTACTTTCTGCCGCAGGTGGAGCCAGAACCAGAGGTGATCCCACCTCGGCCCCGCGTGGAAGGATAGCGGGCACCGGAGGTGGCCTGACCTCGGCCTGGCGAACTGTCGTCCCTGCGGCCCGCTCCGGAAGCAGCTGTGCGGCTGAGAGTGCACCGCCGACCATAGCCCCCCCCTCAAGGGACGGATTCCAGACGTTCGTAAGAGAGCCAGAAGGGTGGAGAGGGGGCTGGGGGTGGGCCTTGCATCCGACCGCCTGGTTGCGCTGAGCAATGCGGGTCCTCAACTCCCGGAGGCGCTCCATGATCCCTCCGGGTGCCTCGTAGTCCCGCAGTCTACGCTCGTGCCGAGCGGTGATCTCGCGAAGACTGTGGAGCACAGTCTCTGCGGGGGTCAGTTCTGGCTGGTTCATTCTGTTACGTTCTCGGTGTGGTTTGGACCCCAATATGCAGAGACGAAGCCACGGAGTGCAAGAAGTAAGGGTATTGGAGACGAGAAGCATGG
Organism: Dunckerocampus dactyliophorus; assembly: GCF_027744805.1. NCBI lineage: Eukaryota > Metazoa > Chordata > Actinopteri > Syngnathiformes > Syngnathidae > Dunckerocampus > Dunckerocampus dactyliophorus. Next base: position 4,289,196 of record NC_072819.1, read on the forward strand.
ATAACAAAGACAATAATAATGAACCAGCGCCGCACATTCGAACACACTGGCCTTTTATCTGCCTTAAATGTTAATTGGCCGCAGGTGCGCGGCCACCAGGCGAGAAGCGGCTGCCTCTTCCTCCCCGGAGAAGGCACAACCCGCCAAAATAAGAGCGCAGGACAGGGAACACTCGTTCCCGTCCTGCAGAACGTCACAACATGATTGCGTTAATTCATCACTTTCATGTTTTTTTTGGGAGAGAAGACATCTCTTTGGGGTTGACATAACATCCAGAGTCAAAACTCACCTGTTTAAGAATGCATACTCTTTTCTTCTTCCCTGCTTTTCACTGTCCTTCAATTGCTTGTTCATGTTGACTTTATCTTTTGTTTGGTCTGTATGTTGTGCAGTGTCCTTGAGTGTTTAGAGAAGTGCTTATTCATTCAAAGTATTATTATTATTAGTAGTTGTATTAATACCAACCATCACCGTGTCTCCCGTGGCACAACAACCAATCAACGTCTGCACGCAACTAACTTACATCAAATCTTAATGATGACCAATGCATTGAATAGCCAATGAAATGGTGAAAACACCAATATGCTGGTTGTTGGGCGGTCTCTTGTCATGAAAGCAAGAAAGAAAAGGAAAGAAAAATGTGGATTGAGGGTGGGCTGTGGGTCAACTGTGAATCAACATTGCATCTTTGAATTTTTTTTTCCTTTTCATCTTCATTTTACAAACATCATGCCTAAAAAGTCAGGAAGCCACAGAGTCGTGTTTGTATGGAGGACCCACGATCTCCTTACTGTGAGGCCAACATGCGAACCACCGGGCCATCGCGCGACCGACCTATAAAGAACTTGATGACTCTGTCATTCTGACTGAATGAGAATAACAGTCAAGCTTCAAAAAGGGGGTGGTGCTTGAAATCTTTGCTTTTCCTCTGTTAACTACGGTTACCTGCAAAGAAACACGCACAGCCATCATTGCTAAGCACAAAAAGGGCTTCACACGCAAGGATGTTGCTGGTTGTAAGATTACACCTCAATCTATCATTTTTCGCATCATCAAGAACTTCAAGGAGAGAGGTTCAGTTGTAAAGAAGGTGTCAGGGCGCGCAAAAAAGTCCAGCAAGTGCCAGGACCGTCTCCCAAAGTTGATTTAGCTGCGGGATCGGGGCACCACCACTGCAGCGCTTGCTCAGGAATGGTAGTAAGCAGGTGTGAGTGTATCTGCACACACAGCGAGGCAAAGACTTTTGGAAGATGGACTGGTGTCAAGAAGGGTGCAAAGAAGACACTTCTCACCAGGAAAAACATCAGGGACAGACTGGTATTCTGCAAAAGATGCAGTTGTTGGTACCAGAACAACCTCTGACAGCAACTTCCCCAACCATCCAAGAACAGTTTGGCTTGGGGAACCAAACATGGACATTTTGGGTCCATGGCCAGGAAACTCCCCAAACCTTGATCCCTTTGAGAACTTGTGGAGCCAGTATCATATTTGGAGGACACAGCAGTGGCATAACCAATGAAACAAAGACTGAGTGACAGCACGTCTGCTGTCATCGGTGTGAACTGAACAGCGCAAACCAAGGCAAAACTAAAAAAAAAGAAGAAAATACAGTCGTGCCTCAATTATAGTGGTTAACTGGTTCCAGACCCAACCGCAATAAATGAATTTCCGCAACACAGGATTCAATGTTAATAAATTTGGTGAGGCGGCTAGAGCCAAGAACTGGAAGGGTTCTGAATCAGGCAAACCCCCTCCCAACTAAATAGCGAAGCCTTAGAGTTATACGGCAGTGATCTACCTGCTCCGTCAATTCGGAGGGCAGAGGGCACTGGCCAAAATATAGGCGGGTCCCGGCGTGGTAAGCCAAGGGGATACCTGCTAAAGGACACAGGGAAAGATTTATTATTTTCTTTGCTCATTGTGGAGTGGTTTGACTTGTGTAGCTGTATTATATTCAAGCAAAGCCAATAAACAATAAACTTTTTTTCTACGTAGCTAGCCGCTACAAGTGAACAGATAACTTTTGTTATAGATATAGACATCTTACTGCAGAGTTAGTTCATCCATAATCACAATAATAAAGATGAAAGTTACATCTTCGTGTGTAGCTTGAAACGCTGCTGGGGAGCAAGCGCGAATCAGGAGAGGAGCTTAATGTCAGCTGACTGATGTCATATGACAACTAAAAAGTGACTTTTACGCGATCGACCGAAACTACCACATCGGTTGCTCACAATCGACGTAATGGCCACCCCTGACTTGGAACATTGCTCAAGTTAATTGGTCCCAGACTCAACGGCGGCAAGTGAATTTCCACAGAGTAGGATTCAATATTAATAAACGGAATATTTTCATAGTAAGAGCATAGAAGCCGCACCCCGAGCCGCAGTGAGGCCAAGCACCAGAGCCGAGAAGACGAGACCAGCAGCAGACCAGCCACCGGGAGCCAGACTAGCCACATGCCACCAGAGTCGACGCCGCACCATCCGTGCACTGGAGCCCCACCCCCGATGAGCCCACGGACAGACCGGGGGAAGCAAAGACACAGACAATGGCCCAGCAGAGCACAAAGACCAGTGGTGACAAATGCCCAAGCGCCCGGCAGAGCACCACCCCCCAGCAGGCCCGGCTCTCGGGCACACGCCCTTCCTCCCCCGCCCGTCACCCAGGCCCCCAGTACCCGCGAGCAGGACCATGCCCCAACCCACCAGACAGCCCGGCGCCCCAGCAGCCGCCACAGCGCAGCAACCACAAGCCCCCGCGGCGGCATGCGGGCCATCCGTAGCACCGGCACCGCCCCCCAAAGTCCTATATGTATGTGAAGGTGGTGCAGCAGAACAGAAAGGACGAGGGCACCACATGCCCACACCCCAACACAGCCCAAACCGAGCAGGGGGCGACCAAGGACACATGACCGACTGGCCACCCACCACAGCCCAGGCTCGGACGAGCCACAGTCCGCAGGACACACCACAGGCCCTACCCGGCCCGCCAGGATGCCCAGTCCGGCCCACCCAACCCCCCCGAGGCGATACCCCCAGCGCCCCCAACACCGGAGCCCCACCGAAGGTAGCGTCCACAGCGCCACCCCAAAACGCCAAACACCACGGACCAGCCACACGCCTCAAGGCAGACCCGACCGCCACCAGAACAGCGGGTACCACGCCCACGCGGCCCACGCACACCACCACGACTGGCAAGGGAGCAACACCATGGCGACTACAAGAGAACCGGACCCCACATAGAGCGAAGCATGGCCACACCCACAAAGCACGCAAGCCAGAGGCGCCAAGGAGGGACAGAGAAGCAAGCACCGCATGACAGGCCCACGAGAGGAGCGACCCCCCCGCCGGGCGCCAAAGCAAACGCCCCGGCCTCCGCCACGCCGCAGACCGGACATCACCCCATCCACTAACACACCAAGGGAGATACCCCGGAGGCAGACAGAAAACCGCCAGCCAGGAAACAGAGACTTGCCAGACACCAGCAAGTAGCGGGGACCGCCCGCCAGCCCCCCACAAGCGCTGGAGGGTAGCAAGCAGTCCCCACATGTCACACATACAACACACAAATAAATCGATAAAATACAATATAATAAGTAATAAATTAACAATTATGTTGTGTGCCATTACTGACGCCTAGTGGCCAGAATAGTACACTACTATTGTGTTTCAGTATGTTTTGACTAATATTAGGCCATACTCAACCACGAAACAGCAACCATTTATAAATGAATACATTTTGGAAAAAACACAATAGAGTGAGTGAGCCATATTCGAACCGGGATGTAGCAAGGGACTACGTTTGGACACCCCTGATCTAATGGATACGTTGATACCATTGACAGACAATGAATTTATTGTCAGTGTTATCTTCATTTTTTCTGCATCTGATTTTGCTTTGAAGGCAGCTTTGCACATGTAGCATTCAATACACTCTGTCATTATTGTAAAATGATTCTTGTCCTGTGAACTCCAGAGTACCTTTTGTTCTGTGAAAGACAGTTGAACTCAGGCCTACGTGACTGAGGGGGAGGTCATCGTGACCGAAGTTATACAAGATATGTTCCAGATGTTATGTGATTTCAAAATGTCCTGCCAACAGGGCCAAGGAAGGATGAGGTTTGATAATCCACGTCATTGTTATTGTTCACTGGGTCTATTTAAGGGTGAACGGAATAAACGGGGTATCCCTTTTCCCTCAACTGCATACAAGTTGTGTTGTGCCTCTTATTATTCCACAACATTATAAAGTCTTGTGAAATGTTTTTTCTTAAAGTAACTTGCATGCATAATTGAACACATAAATCAAACTGACATTCCCCAGTTTGGAGTCGTCAGACCGAAGCTGCTGTCGCAACAGTACCGCAACGTTGAGGCTGTCAGTTAAGCAGGTTAGGTTTTCTTTCTCCGACATTCCAAAAATTTACATTATGCATTTATGCGATTAATTGCAGTCTCCAAATTGTCCATAGATATGAATTCAAGATTCAAGATTCAAGAGTTTTATTGTCATATAAAACTCTTGAATCTTGAATCTTGAATGTGAGTGTCAAAGGTTGTTTGTCTACATGTGCCCTGCTTTGCGGGGTACACCAGTCCAGGGTGTACCCCGCCTCTCACCCAAAGTCAGCTGGGATAGGCTCCAGCATACCAGTGCGGCCTAGGCCCAAGCAGAATTGAAAATGCCACAAAATTTGCAGAGTGCGTGCGAACACTTGTAATGTATTGGTACACATACTTACACAGTCAGGAAAAATGTAATACTTACTTGAATTACATACCTTTGATTGGCGAAATATAAGACTCAAAGGAAACGGGCGGCGACCCAATACCCACCTGTCTTCTGGTGACAGGCATCTTTAGAGACCAAGATTCCAGCGGAGATAGCTACGGCCATGCGGCTGCTCTAGACCCAAGAACCACAAGGGTGAAACCTGATCTGTCGGAGGCGCTGGATCTGGTGAACCCCCCCCCAGCTTAATTGTTAGGCCTTAGAGCGGCATGGCAGTGAGCTACCCACTCTGTCAATTCGGAGGGTAGAGGGCACTGGCCAAAATATAGGCATCCAAAACTCTGCAGCTAGGATCCTGATGAGAATGTGCAAACATGAGCACATAATCTCGACTCTCCACTCACGCCACTGGCTTCCCTTTTCCGCCAGGATTGAGTATAAGGTTTCTCTCCTCGTACACCAATGCACCCACGGATATGCCCCCAAAGAACTTCTCAATGTCCAAAAGAGCATGTATCCTCCCATCCACCCACACAAGCCTCAAGACCCTGGGAGATAGGGCCTTCTGTGCTGCAGAATAACCTCGCCGACACTTTGAGGGAACCACAATCCAATGTCCGTTTTCTTTTTGGCAAAACTTTTTGTTCCCCCTTTTAGATGTTTCTTGTGTACCTTTTCAATTTTTAACAAAATTGCTTCTCTTGTTTTCTTTCCCTCGTCCCATGATGAGATGTTTTGAGATGCTTTGAGATCTCCTGATGAAAAGTGCACTACAAATACAACGTATGATTAATAGCCAAGCTCACCATTCCGCATTCAAACATTCTTTTAGTGACAGAATGTGTTCATGACAGGAATTCCACGGTTCTCGTGCATACGAGAACATCCGGGAGTGGCTCCAAGCTGATGTATATAAGGATGGCTCCTTGTTGCCTCATCACCCTCAAACATCAGCAGAGGTAGCATCTCACAGCTTGCTTGTTTACATCCTCTTTGTCCTTGCTGTCCCTAACTTGTGTGATGATGATGATGATGATGATGATGATGATGATGACGATGTGACTTGTCCACAGATGGCATTTGCTCTTCACTTCTTCCTCCTCCTCATTGGGATGAGTGGACTGTTGACTGGAAGTGTAAGTAACAATCTGAAATGTTTGGTACCCATCATGTAGGCTTCCTACTTTCATGGATGACACGTCAATGTATTGTCTTCTCTTCTTCTCAGCAATCTTACCCTGTGAACGGTCAGTGTCTCCTTTCAACCTTCATGTCTCCTTTTCAAATGTGCTCTTGCATCTAAAGTAAGCATTGTGTTGCAGCTCCTGGCTGTCCCGACGAATGGACCCGGGTGAACGATCGTTGTTTCATCTTCAAAAACAAGGAGAATGACTTTGCAGATGCTGAGGTACTACCACTGTCTTACACAGTCCTCGTGATGCGCCTCTAAGCTACGAGTGATCAGGCTACAAATCCAAATGTCTTGGTGCCTAGCTAAACAATCAACATGAGTAAAACATGCAAGTTGAAGCCTTTTCCTCTCTTTGATGTTGTCTTCATTGTATCATCAACATTCCCCCTCACAGCAAACTAAAATACTAGATAGGTTACAATGCTGTGTACTGGGGTTTCCCTCAGAAACGAGGCTTTATCGCTGGTTGCAAGTCATTTTGCACTTTGTATACTGGTTTATCATGTTTGTTAAGCTCTCCCCTTCAATTTGTGCCAAGTCAAAGTTCAACCCATTTCAACAGAAGGATTACTGACCTCAGCAGTGCGTGCGAACGCATTCCACACTTACCAAAATCGCTGCAACAGACCAAAATGACCGACTTCCTCTTTGTTTGGGAATATGGGTTCTTGCGTCCTGGCATGTTTGATGTGTCCACCAAATTTCGTGACGATCCATGAAAGTGGTGGTGGGGGCTAATTTAAAGGTGGCGCCACTGAGTGAGTTTTGGGAGTTTGTGTCTGGGATGCCTGAAATATAAAATTTTTCGCCGGACCTGACGCGCTTGTGCATTTTGGTGAGTTTTCATGCATGTCAAGGCCCTCAAAAATGCGATTAAATTGGGAGAATAATAACAATCATGATGACAAACATAACTAAAAGCCAAAGCGCTAGCAAAGTTTCCTTTGATAAATTAACTAATAACATTAGCTGATTAGCTGCGAAAATTTTGTAATATTGCTAAAAACTCGAGTGTGGGTAGGAAGCTATCCCAACATCAAAATCACAGCACAGCACAGCAAAATCCCCCCTAGGAGCCGGACGCAACAACAAGATCTGCGAGTAAAACGTACATTTTCATCTCCTGATACATGAAATTGTCTTCCTTTTCACAGATGGTTGGTTTTCAATCAATTGTCCTCAGTTTTTATGAGACGATTTAAAAAAAATGATTTATCCTTTTTTTTTTCTCCTGGCAGAATGTCTGCATATCTTTTGGTGGGAATCTGGCCTCCATCCACAACGGCATGGAAAATGCAGTTGTTCGAGAACTGATGAGGAAAGACGACGGTACTTTAACGAAAAGCTGGATCGGCCTCCATGATTTAATCAAGGTGAAATACTTACAATTGCAAAGATTCTGATCTCGTCTATGAATTTGTACTGTAATCCAACCAAAGGCATGCTTTTTAGGTTTATTTCTCAAACACAACAACAGTACTAACATCTCTTTTCACCGTCACCCCCAGTCACGACCAAGAAAAAAGAGGAACATACAGTATACATACTGTACATATGTACATGCTCAATATATGTAGAGACATGGTTTCAATGTGACTTTGTCTTCCAGACAAATGAGCGGATGTGGACTGATGGTACACCCAGTGACTTTACTGACTTTGGACGTGAAGAGCCTAACGGAAAAGGCTGCGTTCTGATACAGCAGTCTGGTAAAAGTATTTGTCATTTCCACAGAGTGAATGGATGTAGCGTGCTGAGTAACAGAGCGTTACCACGAGACGTCGACTGATTATTTATGTCACGTAGAGCTACGGACATTCCAGTGGACTTGTGCTGCTGCTAGTCAAATGACAGAATATGAGTATAATATTGTTCATATTACTAATTGTACTTGTTTGTGTTTCCTTCCAGGTGAGCAGTGGGCTGATGAGCCATGCAATCAAGTTCTTCCATTTGTTTGTAGCAAAGATGTGGAGTAAAAGAGCCTCATTGCTGTCGTTTTACCTGCAAGGCGTACAAGCTGCAATTATTAATATTAGCAGTCTTGTTGGTTGTACGTCACAATTGTGCACAGCTTTGAATAAAACATATTGCAATGCATTGAGTCGTGGTGTGTTGCCTTTTGTGCAATTCCCCACTTGAAAAGGATAGCCAATCCACATCTTGGATTCCCCTCGGTGAACAGGCGTAAAATGAAACTTGTCCTTTTATATGACCTTCTTCATCATTGATCCATTTGGTAGTCATCAGTCAACTTATTTTGGTACTCAGGTACCAACCTCAAAAGAGAAAAATAAAACACGTTTTAGAATAATTTTCCACTACTTTCCAGTAGTCCACTACTCTTTGAAGTCAAAATACTTTCCAAACATTGTTGTACTTAATTAGAGAACATGAATCATTCATTCATTCATCATTAATGGGGTGAATTAATAGATGTTGCACACATGAGTAATAAAATAGATGTGTACTGGTTGTTTTGTTCTTTAAGAAGTGAATCTATAACAACAGAAACAGCACATTAGGCTTTTGGCACTACGTATTAATACCAACCATCACCGTGTCTCCCGTGGCACAAGAGCCCATCAACGTCTGCACGCAACTAACTGACATCAAATCTTAATGGTGACCAATGCACAGAAAAGCCAATGAAATGGTGAAAACACCAATATGCTGGTTGTTGGGCGGTGTCATGCCTAAAAAGTCCGGAAGCCAAAGACTCATATTTGTATGGACGACCCACGATCTCCTGACTGTGAAGCCAACATGCGAAACACCGGGCCGATCTATAAAGAACTTGATGACTCTGTCCTCCTGACTGAGTGAGAATAACAGTCAAGCTTTAAAAAGGGGGTGGTGCTTGAAATCTTTGTTTTTCCTCTGTCAACCATGTCTACCTGCAAGAAAACACGCACAACCATCTTTGCTTAGCACAAAATGGGCTTCACAGGCAAGGATATTGCTGGTAGCAAGATTACACCTCAATCAATCATTTATCACATCATCAAGAACTTCAAGGGGAGAGATTCCGTTGTTGAAAAGAAGGCTTCATGGCCCAAGAAAAGTGCAGCAAGTGCTGCGTGGGTCAACTACAGGGGCCACGGCTGGCTTACCCACCCGTGTGTTTGATATGTGGCGAGAAATTAGCAAACAACAGAAAATGTAATGTTGAAAGACATTTTCAAAAGAAGGACAGCTTTTTCTGAAAAATACCCAACTGCAGATGGGCGTAAGGGAGCGATTTCGTAACCACTACGGAAGGTTTAGTAGAGCAAACATACTTTGAAGAAGTGGATAAAGGCTCCAAACTCAACTACAGCTGCTAGTGTTGTGACTACGCTGGAGATTGTAAGGAGGAGGAAGCCAATTACAGATGGAGAATAAATGAAAGAATCAAACATGAAAATATCACAGCATCTACAGTATTCTCCTAATAAAAAAAAATGAACAATAAATTATTATCGGTACATATTGGTATCGGGTTTTTCCCTATCACGAAAACCGATTTAAAAAACTGCTGTGTGAAGGCCTATGGGCTCCTGTACCGGTCATCGTCGAGGCATCCAGTGCGGCCACTATGTGGAAATACTTGGTCACGTCCTGTGTTATTCCTCGCAGTCGGAACTGGGATTCGATGTGTTGAAACCATGGGCATCGGTTGTGTTACCGGCGCAGATAGCACCGACGTTAGCCAACTCGTTAGCGCGTGGCGGCACCGGTACACCCTCGTTGTTGTCACTGTTGTCAGTCGACATTTTGACCCACGTCGATGGTCACCAAATGTGGAAATGCGATTCACAACGAGACAGGGGTCGAGGTAAGTGGAACCAATCAGTTTACTACCAATCAACTCAACAACAAGCAACAACTCTTTAGCCAGAGCTAAGTGGCTACAGCAACCTCATGACCCGGAAACGGAAGTACATCTGGTGAATGTCTAAAACAATATTTTGAGTCACCACAATGTGTTAATTCCACGACAGGAGATATGTATCGATATCGGTTGATATCGGAATCGGAAATGGAAAATTGGACAATGTCGGCATATGGGATATCGGCAAAAAAAAAGAAAGGAAAACAACAATACATCTACGTATTGTTGTTTTCATATTGTTGTTGTATTGTTCTTACGTATTTTTGTCTTTATGTGGGCCGCACGGTGGTCTAGTGGTTAGCATGTCGGCCAACACAGTCATAGCCTGGATCGATCGGGAAGAGCTGGGTCCGATTCTCCCTTGGGCATTTCTGTGTGGAGTTTGCATGTTCTCCCCGTGCGTGCGTAGGTTTTCCTCCCACATTCCAAAAACACGCAGGTGAGGTTAATTGGCGACTCTAAATTGTCCATAGGTATGAATGTGAGTGTGAATGGTTGTTTGTCTATATGTGCCCTGCGATTGGCTGGCGACCAGTCCAGGGTGTACCCCGCCTATCGCCTGAAGTCAGCTGGGATAGGCTCCAGCATGCCCCCGCAACCCTAATGAGGAGAAGCGGTATAGAAAATGGATGGATGGATGGTGTCTTTATGTGTATCGCTCGCTCACAGGCACGCATAACGATGCCTCCTCCCTACGCACTCCTTCCACCAGCCCAACAAGCAGAGGCGGTGCCCAATGCCAGCATTCCACCAACCGGCCAAGTATCATTACTAGCTTTGGTCAGGTTCCAGCACAATTTGGAAAACACACCTACTCAAAGCATCCCTGCAAGCACAAGAATCTGGAGTCTGTGAGAGCCAGAGGAAGAAATTCACAGCGGGCCCCTTTGAATGGCACCACTGCTTTAGAAGTTAAATTTTTGTCCGCTCTCATACCAAGCAGTTGCTTTGTCAAGCTGGTTTGACATATGGGGAATCTTTTCCTGCATATCAGCCAGTCATGTTGGATGAGACAGTGCTGTTGGTGTCTCTTTGTTTTCTGCTTAATTTGCAGGAATCACGCGGGTGTGTTTATATCCATCAGTCATTAATACTGTAATACTGACTTATTACCAAATGATAATTGTAGCTACAACAATGATATAATTATACCATGTCATTATAATTATATAGTATGGCTTACTGGTTAGAATGTGGGCCTTGGAGCATGTTCGTGTAACGCTGCGTGGCGTGTCCTTGTCGCTAGTAAGGTTGGTTAAATATGCCAGGGGTGCTGTCAAAGGTATAGCAGAGCAACTGGACGCTTCTCTTATAGTCTGATGGCCTGGCAAAATACATCGGCACTATACATGTTGCTGGCTAAAGAGGGAGTGTCTGTAAAATGTTTGGTTCTCTGTGCTGCACTTTCATTCCCAATCACACAGCTCCAGACTGATCCATCATCCATTAGAGGCTGGAGGGTCTCACATCATCATGAGGACAGTTTTGGGGTCCTATTAGGAAAGTGGTTTGGGAAATAGGGAAGCATGGCAATCATTTTTTAATAGGCTCTGTGCTGTGTTGTTTATGCATTGTAGTCCTTGCATCAGAAGCTTTGGTGAAAGAGTCTTTGATAGGGCAACATCTAAATCATGTGTAACCCACTCTGCTTCGCGCCGCCCGCACCGGGGCTCAAACACAGGACCTTCACAATGGGAGGCGAGAGCGCTTACCACACGGCCAAAAGCTCGGAATGTCGACCGCGTGTTCAGCGCAGTTCTCAAGGCTAGTTTTTCAATAGTTTCAGCTATTCAAGAGGTTTGTCGATTGTCCATCCATCTTCTTTCGCTTATCCGAGGTCGGTCATTGGGGCAGCAGCCTGAGCAAGGAAACCCAGACTTCCCTCTCCACAGAGGCAGAGGCGTTCCAAGGCATTCCCAGGCCAGCTGTGAGGCATAGTCTCTCCAGCGTGTCCTGGGTCTTCCCCTGAGGCCTCCTACAGGTCGGACGTGCCCTGAACACCTCCCCAGGGAGGCACCTGAGAGACATCCTGACCAGATGCCCGAGCCACCTCATCTGGCTTCTTTCAATGTGAAGGAGCAGTGGTTCCACTCCTAGTTTCTCATCTGTAAAGGCGAGTGCACCCACCCTACAGAGAAAACTCATTTTGACCGCTTGTACCCGCAATCTTGTCCTTTCTGTCACTACTCATAGCTCATGACCATAGGTGAAGGTAGGAAGGTAGATCGACTGGTAATTTGTGAGATTTGTCTTTCGGCTCAGCTCCCTCTTCACCACAACGGACCGATGCAGAGTCCGCGTCACTACAGATGCCGCACCAATGCGCCTGTCCATCTCTTGTTTCATCCGCCCCTCACTTGTGAAAAAGATCCCGAGGTACTTTAACTCCATCACTTTGGGCAGGATCTCATCCCCGACCCAGAGATGGCATTCCATGCTTTTCCACAGATAATCCATAGTTTCAGCTACTCCGCAAACTTGTTAGCATTTGGCTTAGTCTTCAGTATTTTACAGCTACAGTTCTTTTATGACAGATCACACCGAATTTGGCAGTTTTGCACTCTCACTCATTAAAGGTTGCAACAACATGATTTTCACAATACAGTGGAATCTAGCAGACACCCCAGTTAAGGTTGAAAATTTTGAGCAAAATTTGGTACATTTTACGGCTAACGTACAAAATGGTGTGTGTCTTGTTGTGTTATTAATAAACTGTGTTCTTTGTGTATTTTTAGCACAAAACATTTTCGTTAGCACCCTATTAAGTTCAATGAATTTACCGTCAGTGTTTTCTCTGTTTTTTGTGCATTCAATTTTGCTGTGAAGGCAGCTTTCCACATGTGGCGTTCTTTGCACTCCGTCATGAAGTCTTGTGAAATATTCAATTTTTTTCTTGAAGTACCTGGCATGCAAGTGTAATTACACTGTTTAGCTTCTTAAATAATTGAACACATAAGTCAAAGTGACATTTCGAAGTTCCAGGAGCCCTGGAGTCATCAGACCAAAGCTGCTGTCGCAACAGTCCGCAATATTGAGGGTGTCAAACAGGTAAGCTAGTTTTGTCAAGATGATGTGCGTTGTCTTTGTGACACATGCCTTAATGTTCTCATGTTTTTGTAAATGTTTTGATGTCTGGCCCCATGCCATTTTGTGGCAGAGGTTTCGCTGCCTGTCTCTCACACATGTGTTACGTTCTCGGTGTGGTTTGGACCCCAATATGCAGAGACGAAGCCACGGAGTGCAAGAAGTAAGGGTATTGGAGACGAGAAGCATGGATAACAAAGACAATAATAATGAACCAGCGCCGCACATTCGAACGCACTCGCCTTTTATCTGCCTTAAATGTTAATTGGCCGCAGGTGCGCGGCCACCAGGCGAGAAACGGCTGCCTCTTCCTCCCCGGAGAAGGCACAGCCCGCCAAAATAAGAGCGCAGGACAGGGAACACTCGTTCCCGTCCTGCAGAACGTCACAGTATCCCCCCCCCACAAAACGGATACCAGACGTTTCAAATGTTCAAGAAATCCAGGGTGGGTGGAGGGAGGCTCGGCGGAGGGTCGCTGGGCTTGAACGCCCCCCTCCATGGGACGAACGGCAAAGCCGGGCCAGCCTCCCCACCGCCGGCGAGAAGGTGTCCGGTGGCGACGATGGGTTGTACGATGGTACAGCCGGCGAGCGTGGCAGGCGAGGGAGTCCCGTGAGAGGCGTCTGGAGCGGCCGGGTCCGCGGCGACGAGGTGGGAGGCGGCCAGGGCGGCCGGCTCCGCGGCGATGAGGTGGGAGGCGGCCAGGGCGGCCGGCTCCGCGGCGATGAGGTGGGAGGCGGCCAGGGCGGCCGGCTCCGCGGCGATGAAGTGGGGGGCGGCCGGGTCCGTGTGACGGCTTGGTCTCGGCCGGAGGCGAAGGCGGAGCCACGGAGGACGAAGGCTTGCTCTCAGCTGGAGAAACAGCTGCGGAGGACGGAGGCTTACTTTCTGCCGCAGGTGGAGCCAGAACCAGAGGTGATCCCACCTCGGCCCCGCGTGGAAGGATAGCGGGCACCGGAGGTGGCCTGACCTCGGTCTGGCGAACTGTCGTCCCTGCGGCCCGCTCCGGAAGCAGCTGTGCGGCTGAGAGTGCACCGCCGACCATAGCCCCCCCCTCAAGGGACGGATTCCAGACGTTCGTAAGAGAGCCAGAAGGGTGGAGAGGGGGCTGGGGGTGGGCCTTGCATCCGACCGCCTGGTTGCGCTGAGCAATGCGGGTCCTCAACTCCCGGAGGCGCTCCATGATCCCTCCGGGTGCCTCGTAGTCCCGCAGTCTACGCTCGTGCCGAGCGGTGATCTCGCGAAGACTGCGGAGCACAGTCTCTGCGGGGGTCAGTTCTGGCTGGTTCATTCTGTTACGTTCTCGGTGTGGTTTGGACCCCAATATGCAGAGACGAAGCCACGGAGTGCAAGAAGTAAGGGTATTGGAGACGAGAAGCATGGATAACAAAGACAATAATAATGAACCAGCGCCGCACATTCGAACGCACTGGCCTTTTATCTGCCTTAAATGTTAATTGGCCGCAGGTGCGCGGCCACCAGGCGAGAAGCGGCTGCCTCTTCCTCCCCAGAGAAGGCACAGCCCGCCAAAATAAGAGCGCAGGACAGGGAACACTCGTTCCCGTCCTGCAGAACGTCACAACATGATTGCGTTAATTCATCACTTTCATGTTTTTTTTGGGAGAGAAGACATCTCTTTGGGGTTGACATAACATCCAGAGTCAAAACTCACCTGTTTAAGAATGCATACTCTTTTCTTCTTCCCTGCTTTTCACTGTCCTTCAATTGCTTGTTCATGTTGACTTTATCTTTTGTTTGGTCTGTATGTTGTGCAGTGTCCTTGAGTGTTTAGAAAAGTGCTTATTCATTCAAAGTATTATTATTATTAGTAGTTGTATTAATACCAACCATCACCGTGTCTCCCGTGGCACAACAACCAATCAACGTCTGCACGCAACTAACTTACATCAAATCTTAATGATGACCAATGCATTGAATAGCCAATGAAATGGTGAAAACACCAATATGCTGGTTGTTGGGCGGTCTCTTGTCATGAAAGCAAGAAAGAAAAGGAAAGAAAAATGTGGATTGAGGGTGGGCTGTGGGTCAACTGTGAATCAACATTGCATCTTTGAATTTTTTTTTCCTTTTCATCTTCATTTTACAAACATCATGCCTAAAAAGTCAGGAAGCCACAGAGTCGTGTTTGTATGGAGGACCCACGATCTCCTTACTGTGAGGCCAACATGCGAACCACCGGGCCATCGCGCGACCGACCTATAAAGAACTTGATGACTCTGTCATTCTGACTGAATGAGAATAACAGTCAAGCTTCAAAAAGGGGGTGGTGCTTGAAATCTTTGCTTTTCCTCTGTTAACTACGGTTACCTGCAAAGAAACACGCACAGCCATCATTGCTAAGCACAAAAAGGGCTTCACACGCAAGGATGTTGCTGGTTGTAAGATTACACCTCAATCTATCATTTTTCGCATCATCAAGAACTTCAAGGAGAGAGGTTCAGTTGTAAAGAAGGTGTCAGGGCGCGCAAAAAAATCCAGCAAGTGCCAGGACCGTCTCCCAAAGTTGATTTAGCTGCGGGATCGGGGCACCACCACTGCAGCGCTTGCTCAGGAATGGTAGTAAGCAGGTGTGAGTGTATCTGCACACACAGCGAGGCAAAGACTTTTGGAAGATGGACTGGTGTCAAGAAGGGCGCAAAGAAGACACTTCTCACCAGGAAAAACATCAGGGACAGACTGGTATTCTGCAAAAGATGCAGTTGTTGGTACCAGAACAACCTCTGACAGCAACTTCCCCAACCATCCAAGAACAGTTTGGCTTGGGGAACCAAACATGGACATTTTGGGTCCATGGCCAGGAAACTCCCCAAACCTTGATCCCTTTGAGAACTTGTGGAGCCAGTATCATATTTGGAGGACACAGCAGTGGCATAACCAATGAAACAAAGACTGAGTGACAGCACGTCTGCTGTCATCGGTGTGAACTGAACAGCGCAAACCAAGGCAAAACTAAAAAAAAAGAAGAAAATACAGTCGTGCCTCAATTATAGTGGTTAACTGGTTCCAGACCCAACCGCAATAAATGAATTTCCGCAACACAGGATTCAATGTTAATAAATTTGGTGAGGCGGCTAGAGCCAAGAACTGGAAGGGTTCTGAATCAGGCAAACCCCCTCCCAACTAAATAGCGAAGCCTTAGAGTTATACAGCAGTGATCTACCTGCTCCGTCAATTCGGAGGGCAGAGGGCACTGGCCAAAATATAGGCGGGTCCCGGCGTGGTAAGCCAAGGGGATACCTGCTAAAGGACACAGGGAAAGATTTATTATTTTCTTTGCTCATTGTGGAGTGGTTTGACTTGTGTAGCTGTATTATATTCAAGCAAAGCCAATAAACAATAAACTTTTTTTCTACGTAGCTAGCCGCTACAAGTGAACAGATAACTTTTGTTATAGATATAGACATCTTACTGCAGAGTTAGTTCATCCATAATCACAATAATAAAGATGAAAGTTACATCTTCGTGTGTAGCTTGAAACGCTGCTGGGGAGCAAGCGCGAATCAGGAGAGGAGCTTAATGTCAGCTGACTGATGTCATATGACAACTAAAAAGTGACTTTTACGCGATCGACCCAAACTACCACATCGGTTGCTCACAATCGACGTAATGGCCACCCCTGACTTGGAACATTGCTCAAGTTAATTGGTCCCAGACCCAACGGCGGCAAGTGAATTTCCACAGAGTAGGATTCAATATTAATAAACGGAATATTTTCATAGTAAGAGCATAGAAGCCGCACCCCGAGCCGCAGTGAGGCCAAGCACCAGAGCCGAGAAGACGAGACCAGCAGCAGACCAGCCACCGGGAGCCAGACTAGCCACATGCCACCAGAGTCGACGCCGCACCATCCGTGCACTGGAGCCCCACCCCCGATGAGCCCACGGACAGACCGGGGGAAGCAAAGACACAGACAATGGCCCAGCAGAGCACAAAGACCAGTGGTGACAAATGCCCAAGCGCCCGGCAGAGCACCACCCCCCAGCAGGCCCGGCTCTCGGGCACACGCCCTTCCTCCCCCGCCCGTCACCCAGGCCCCCAGTACCCGCGAGCAGGACCATGCCCCAACCCACCAGACAGCCCGGCGCCCCAGCAGCCGCCACAGCGCAGCAACCACAAGCCCCCGCGGCGGCATGCGGGCCATCCGTAGCACCGGCACCGCCCCCCAAAGTCCTATATGTATGTGAAGGTGGTGCAGCAGAACAGAAAGGACGAGGGCACCACATGCCCACACCCCAACACAGCCCAAACCGAGCAGGGGGCGACCAAGGACACATGACCGACTGGCCACCCACCACAGCCCAGGCTCGGACGAGCCACAGGCCGCAGGACACACCACAGGCCCTACCCGGCCCGCCAGGATGCCCAGTCCGGCCCACCCAACCCCCCCGAGGCGATACCCCCAGCGCCCCCAACACCGGAGCCCCACCGAAGGTAGCGTCCACAGCGCCACCCCAAAACGCCAAACACCACGGACCAGCCACACGCCTCAAGGCAGACCCGACCGCCACCAGAACAGCGGGTACCACGCCCACGCGGCCCACGCACACCACCACGACTGGCAAGGGAGCAACACCATGGCGACTACAAGAGAACCGGACCCCACATAGAGCGAAGCATGGCCACACCCACAAAGCACGCAAGCCAGAGGCGCCAAGGAGGGACAGAGAAGCAAGCACCGCATGACAGGCCCACGAGAGGAGCGACCCCCCCGCCGGGCGCCAAAGCAAACGCCCCGCCCTCCGCCACGCCGCAGACCGGACATCACCCCATCCACTAACACACCAAGGGAGATACCCCGGAGGCAGACAGAAAACCGCCAGCCAGGAAACAGAGACTTGCCAGACACCAGCAAGTAGCGGGGACCGCCCGCCAGCCCCCCACAAGCGCTGGAGGGTAGCAAGCAGTCCCCACATGTCACACATACAACACACAAATAAATCGATAAAATACAATATAATAAGTAATAAATTAACAATTATGTTGTGTGCCATTACTGACGCCTAGTGGCCAGAATACTACACTACTATTGTGTTTCAGTATGTTTTGACCAATATTAGGCCATACTCAACCACGAAACAGCAACCATTTATAAATGAATACATTTTGGAAAAAACACAATAGAGTGAGTGAGCCATATTCGAACCGGGATGTAGCAAGGGACTACGTTTGGACACCCCTGATCTAATGGATACGTTGATACCATTGACAGACAATGAATTTATTGTCAGTGTTATCTTCATTTTTTCTGCATCTGATTTTGCTTTGAAGGCAGCTTTGCACATGTAGCATTCAATACACTCTGTCATAAAGTCTTGTGAAATGTTTTTTCTTAAAGTAACTGGCATGCATAATTGAACACATAAATCAAACTGACATTCCCCAGTTTGGAGTCGTCAGACCGAAGCTGCTGTCGCAACAGTACCGCAACGTTGAGGCTGTCAGTTAAGCAGGTTAGGTTGTCTTTCTCCGACATTCCAAAAATTTACATTATGCATTTATGCGATTAATTGCAGTCTCCAAATTGTCCATAGATATGAATTCAAGATTCAAGATTCAAGAGTTTTATTGTCATATAAAACTCTTGAATCTTGAATCTTGAATCTTGAATGTGAGTGTCAAAGGTTGTTTGTCTACATGTGCCCTTCTTTGCCCTCTTGCCCAAAGTCAGCTGGGATAGGCTCCAGCATACCAGCACGGCCTAGGCCCAAGCAGAATTGAAAATGCCACAAAATTTGCAGAGTGCGTGCGAACACTTGTAATGTATTGGTACACATACTTACACAGTCAGGAAAAATGTAATACTTACTTGAATTACATACCTTTGATTGGCGAAATATAAGACTCGAAGGAAACGGGCGGCGACCCAATACCCACCTGTCTTCTGGTGACAGGCATCTTTAGAGACCAAGATTCCAGCGGAGATAGCTACGGCCATGCGGCTGCTCTAGACCCAAGAACCACAAGGGTGAAACCTGATCTGTCGGAGGCGCTGGATCTGGTGAACCCCCCCCCAGCTTAATTGTTAGGCCTTAGAGCGGCATGGCAGTGAGCTACCCACTCTGTCAATTCGGAGGGTAGAGGGCACTGGCCAAAATATAGGCATCCAAAACTCTGCAGCTAGGATCCTGATGAGAATGTGCAAACATGAGCACATAATCTCGACTCTCCACTCACGCCACTGGCTTCCCTTTTCCGCCAGGATTGAGTATAAGGTTTCTCTCCTCGTACACCAATGCACCCACGGATATGCCCCCAAAGAACTTCTCAATGTCCAAAAGAGCATGTATCCTCCCATCCACCCACACAAGCCTCAAGACCCTGGGAGATAGGGCCTTCTGTGCTGCAGAATAACCTCGCCGACACTTTGAGGGAACCACAATCCAATGTCCGTTTTCTTTTTGGCAAAACTTTTTGTTCCCCCTTTTAGATGTTTCTTGTGTACCTTTTCAATTTTTAACAAAATTGCTTCTCTTGTTTTCTTTCCCTCGTCCCATGATGAGATGTTTTGAGATGCTTTGAGATCTCCTGATGAAAAGTGCACTACAAATACAACGTATGATTAATAGCCAAGCTCACCATTCCGCATTCAAACATTCTTTTAGTGACAGAATGTGTTCATGACAGGAATTCCACGGTTCTCGTGCATACGAGAACATCCGGGAGTGGCTCCAAGCTGATGTATATAAGGATGGCTCCTTGTTGCCTCATCACCCTCAAACATCAGCAGAGGTAGCATCTCACAGCTTGCTTGTTTACATCCTCTTTGTCCTTGCTGTCCCTAACTTGTGTGATGGTGATGATGATGATGATGATGATGATGATGATGACGATGTGACTTGTCCACAGATGGCATTTGCTCTTCACTTCTTCCTCCTCCTCATTGGGATGAGTGGACTGTTGACTGGAAGTGTAAGTAACAATCTGAAATGTTTGGTACCCATCATGTAGGCTTCCTACTTTCATGGATGACACGTCAATGTATTGTCTTCTCTTCTTCTCAGCAATCTTACCCTGTGAACGGTCAGTGTCTCCTTTCAACCTTCATGTCTCCTTTTCAAATGTGCTCTTGCATCTAAGGTAAGCATTGTGTTGCAGCTCCTGGCTGTCCCGACGAATGGACCCGGGTGAACGATCGTTGTTTCATCTTCAAAAACAAGGAGAATGACTTTGCAGATGCTGAGGTACTACCACTGTCTTACACAGTCCTCGTGATGCGCCTCTAAGCTACGAGTGATCAGGCTACAAATCCAAATGTCTTGGTGCCTAGCTAAACAATCAACATGAGTAAAACATGCAAGTTGAAGCCTTTTCCTCTCTTTGATGTTGTCTTCATTGTATCATCAACATTCCCCCTCACAGCAAACTAAAATACTAGATAGGTTACAATGCTGTGTACTGGGGTTTCCCTCAGAAACGAGGCTTTATCGCTGGTTGCAAGTCATTTTGCACTTTGTATACTGGTTTATCATGTTTGTTAAGCTCTCCCCTTCAATTTGTGCCAAGTCAAAGTTCAACCCATTTCAACAGAAGGATTACTGACCTCAGCAGTGCGTGCGAACGCATTCCACACTTACCAAAATCGCTGCAACAGACCAAAATGACCGACTTCCTCTTTGTTTGGGAATATGGGTTCTTGCGTCCTGGCATGTTTGATGTGTCCACCAAATTTCGTGACGATCCATGAAAGTGGTGGTGGGGGCTAATTTAAAGGTGGCGCCACTGAGTGAGTTTTGGGAGTTTGTGTCTGGGATGCCTGAAATATAAAATTTTTCGCCGGACCTGACGCGCTTGTGCATTTTGGTGAGTTTTCATGCATGTCAAGGCCCTCAAAAATGCGATTAAATTGGGAGAATAATAACAATCATGATGACAAACATAACTAAAAGCCAAAGCGCTAGCAAAGTTTCCTTTGATAAATTAACTAATAACATTAGCTGATTAGCTGCGAAAATTTTGTAATATTGCTAAAAACTCGAGTGTGGGTAGGAAGCTATCCCAACATCAAAATCACAGCACAGCACAGCAAAATCCCCCCTAGGAGCCGGACGCAACAACAAGATCTGCGAGTAAAACGTACATTTTCATCTCCTGATACATGAAATTGTCTTCCTTTTCACAGATGGTTGGTTTTCAATCAATTGTCCTCAGTTTTTATGAGACGATTTAAAAAAAATGATTTATCCTTTTTTTTTTCTCCTGGCAGAATGTCTGCATATCTTTTGGTGGGAATCTGGCCTCCATCCACAACGGCATGGAAAATGCAGTTGTTCGAGAACTGATGAGGAAAGACGACGGTACTTTAACGAAAAGCTGGATCGGCCTCCATGATTTAATCAAGGTGAAATACTTACAATTGCAAAGATTCTGATCTCGTCTATGAATTTGTACTGTAATCCAACCAAAGGCATGCTTTTTAGGTTTATTTCTCAAACACAACAACAGTACTAACATCTCTTTTCACCGTCACCCCCAGTCACGACCAAGAAAAAAGAGGAACATACAGTATACATACTGTACATATGTACATGCTCAATATATGTAGAGACATGGTTTCAATGTGACTTTGTCTTCCAGACAAATGAGCGGATGTGGACTGATGGTACACCCAGTGACTTTACTGACTTTGGACGTGAAGAGCCTAACGGAAAAGGCTGCGTTCTGATACAGCAGTCTGGTAAAAGTATTTGTCATTTCCACAGAGTGAATGGATGTAGCGTGCTGAGTAACAGAGTGTTACCACGTGACGTCGACTGATTATTTATGTCACGTAGAGCTACGGACATTCCAGTGGACTTGTGCTGCTGCTAGTCAAATGACAGAATATGAGTATAATATTGTTCATATTACTAATTGTACTTGTTTGTGTTTCCTTCCAGGTGAGCAGTGGGCTGATGAGCCATGCAATCAAGTTCTTCCATTTGTTTGTTGCAAAGATGTGGAGTAAAAGAGCCTCATTGCTGTCGTTTTACCTGCAAGGCGTACAAGCTGCAATTATTAATATTAGCAGTCTTGTTGGTTGTACGTCACAATTGTGCACAGCTTTGAATAAAACATATTGCAATGCATTGAGTCGTGGTGTGTTGCCTTTTGTGCAATTCCCCACTTGAAAAGGATAGCCAATCCACATCTTGGATTCCCCTCGGTGAACAGGCGTAAAATGAAACTTGTCCTTTTATATGACCTTCTTCATCATTGATCCATTTGGTAGTCATCAGTCAACTTATTTTGGTACTCAGGTACCAACCTCAAAAGAGAAAAATAAAACACGTTTTAGAATAATTTTCCACTACTTTCCAGTAGTCCACTACTCTTTGAAGTCAAAATACTTTCCAAACATTGTTGTACTTAATTAGAGAACATTAATCAATCTTTCAGTCATCATTAATGGGATAAATTAAAAGATGGTGCACACATGACTAATAAAATGGATGTGTACTGGTTGTTTTGTTCTTTAATAAGTGAATCAGTCACAACAGAAACAGCACATTAGGCTTTTGGCACTTCGCCACACACTTGATCTTGTCTAATGTGATACTCCAGAACAGGATGTTCTTCTTCCACTTACAATTCCAATTCCAATTATTCCAGTATAACTCACAATTCAACAAAAGGCATATAAAATAGCACTGTATTTTTACATTGTAACAAAACGACTGTTTCAAAGCAATAAGTGCACTTAACTATCAATTATGACTCTGACTCTGGAACAGATTATTTCTATTTACATTATTATTAACAGGGGTTCCCTTTTTTTTTACTCATGTATGACAATTTAGAACATTAAAAAGGGACTTAAAACATTGCCACAGTTAAAAAAAACATTGGCCACAGTTTGACCTTGGAACAGACTCTTGTTATTCACATTACTTTAAACAGCTCCTTTTTTTTACAATAAAAGCAAACTAAAAGTCATTAAATGATCATTTTATTTGGTCAAATAGCATATATACTGCAAGGTTCATACATAAATATCACAACAAGTTATGATCATTTATAAGGACATTTAGAACAGTGATATGTACAGTATATACAGTACAGTATATGTATGACTTTGGAGCATGTTGCCATGACAACCGATGGCCATGTCTTAGGAAACGTACACGATATGAATCACACGTCCTGTACATACTGTATGCGTGCGTATTCAACGTGGAGCACAAGCGAGACAATCACGTTTGACTTCATTTAAGAGAAGACAGACTGAACGAGCACAAAATGACAGAAGAGGACAAGAACAATAACCAGGGGACACACAAACAGAAATACAGTTTAAAAAAAGACCACCAGCCTATGTGTGGTTAAGCTTCAGTTAAGAGGAGACAGTCTGAGAGACTATGGAGACCAAACTCTGACAGAAGACAACAACCTGGAAAGACAAAAGCCTACAAACAAGACCGTAACATTACCAGCTAGTGTAATTTAGCTTCACTTAAGACGGGACAGACTGGGAGAATAGAGAGACATATAGAGACAGAAGACAACAACAATCACCGGGGGACACAAAAACAGAAAAGACAGTGAAAAAGACAACAACGCAACCAGCTTGTGCGTGGTTAAGCTTCATGCTTTGGCGTGTGTGTCAAGTGAGTCTATGGTCTAGTGAGAAAAACGTCACTGATGCGCGTGCGCACACCGTCCGCCCCCCTGTAAATATATTCCGGGTCGCCCTCGGGGAAAACCACAATGGATAATTGTAACAAATATTTAATTTAATGAACGCCGCAGAGAAGTGACAGTGAGAGACAGTTTAATGCTTGTCAGCATAAACTCGTCTCATTGAACCTTGACGCTTCTCAGGCTAGCTTTGCTTGCTAGCTGCTAACAAAGAGACCCGGAAGTTATCACCACATCGCTAAACAGAGATCACGTGTGAGGGAAAAGTGGCGGTTGTGTGAAAAAAGAAAGAAATGAAAAAAAACAGAAGACATAGTAGCAGTGAGAAAGAACGATAGCAGAGTACGAAGAGGAACGTTCGCTTTCGCTGCTTTCAAGAAGCCTCAAGTTGTGTTACACAGAGCAGGTTAGTCTCATTGTTACTCTCACATGTTTATAAGCTTTCTGGTTGTTCATGAACACTACTAATAAAAAGCTTTTCTTCGTGAATCGATATCATGAGGTCGTGTCAGTGTCGGATCGATACTAGCGCGATGACAGATGTTTCATTTCTGTCTGTGCAACATTTGCGGTATCGCCCGCCACCCTAATCCAGGATGATCAATTGCGTAAAATACAGTACACTTACATGGCGTTCGAGCACCCATGAGAACATGAACTGAAGCACTTGTATATTTAACATCACAGTTTGTTTACTGCAAGGCGGCGGCCATATTGAACAGAGTGGAATATACAGTGGAACCTTGGTTAGCGTCATTAATCCGTTCCAGAAGGTCCGACTCAAACCGAAACGCACCCTAACCGATTCGATTTTTCCCATAAGAAATAATGGTAGTCCATTTATTCCGTTGTAGACAGCCAAAATGTAAACACAAGCTAATAGGCTGCTAACACGGATGTTTTGCGATTAAAAATACATTACGAACACAGTTGGACTCATGCAGTGTATTAGTAACACGACAAGATGCATGGCATATTGTAGCATGCAAACCGGATCAAATTTTTGGCGTAAATTTTTAACTTGAGCCGTAAGACAGTCTCACAGAGGGTCCATCGTATGTCACTACACGCACACAGCGCTTCAGGGGAAGTCGGTGGTGTTACTCCGCAAGGAAAAATACCGTAAGTCCATCCACTACGGAATCCAGTCTCCAGGGTTCTTTCATACCCTGATAAAGGCAGGGTTTCTTCTTATCCAGGGTTAGTTAGAGGATCAGCTCAGAATATGCAGTGCTAAGAAGCTGGTTCACTTCTTAGCAGGATATGTCGCCATAGTAGCTAACCTGTTTTGTCGCAGGTGAAACTTGCTGACAATAGTTCAGTTAATCAAAGCCGCGCCCACTGGCCAATCAGTTGTTGACATTCAAAAAACGGAAGTGATGCTTACAGCCTCATTATAAAATCAACAATAATGATAAATAATAATATGAAAACAAACAAAGCTGTGGTATCGGGCTAGTGTTGAGTATAGGAGTGAGGGCAGCCATCAGAAAGCATCTCTGAGGTGAGGGGGAGGTCTGCGACACATACAATGCAGTCCTTCATCCCTTCCTAAAAGATTAAATCATTTAGCCTCTAGCAAACAAAGCACAGCCATCTTGGTTTCCGCCGTGTCCATGAATATTGTTAAATCTGAATGGATTCATAACAACTGTTGTTGGCTGGCAGAGGCCCCACACCATGGAATCCTAACGACTGTCATTTGACAACATAAAAGAGCGAAACCGTTTTTGTCTGAACATGGTTTGGGACATGAACCTAGGCAAGAACTGCCCCAAGAACTATCCCCCCCACTTCTTTTGTGGCTCTTCGGTTGGGTTTGTTACGTGGCGTCAGCTCTGTGAGCAAACCATGACTCCATTTGGAGTGGGTGTGTTGTTGCGGCTGGCGCTGGGTGATGCCTTCAAAGAAGTCAGCCTGAAGGATTTTTTTGGGAGGTGCACGTCATGCAACGCTTGTTGCTTTCCGGTGTGGCGTGCGTTGGCACCTGCGGGATTAGGGGAGAGTGTTCCTGCAGAGTCCCGAGGCGTACGGGTGTGTTCAGCATGTCAATTGGTGACACTCTGAGAGGAGAGAGCATTGACGTGATAATATGTTTATTTTTCCTAATATTTATGGGCTCAACTGGCAGAACCACAAATATTGACTGGTTAATCGCAATCGACAAGTTGGTCCAGTTGCAATTGACTCATCCATTGACAATCCATTGAATGAATGAATGAATTTTGTCTTGCTATGTCCTGCAGACGTCAGTGAAGATATTCACTTTGAGCAGCAGGAGTGCAACTCCAGAATGGAACACATTAAAAAGGAAGAGGAGGAATCACAGTGCCCATATATTAAAGAAGAAGAGGAGGAGCCACAGCCCCGTGACATGAAAGAGGAAGTGGAGGAGCCAGAGTACCCCCACATTAAAGAGGAAGAATGGGATTATAGTGTCAGACAGGAGGGAGACCATCTTGAAGGACTGGAGGAGTTCTCAGTGATATGTGTCCCTGTGAAGAGTGAAGATGACGAAGGTGAAAGTGAGGAGAAGAGAGAGGTGGAGCCTCCAAGCAGCAGCTCAACTCAACACATGACAACAGAAGCTGATGGAGACCACTGTGGAGGATCACAAGCACACAACCTCTTAGCTCCACTATCAGATAGTGACGACACAACGTCACACTCTCCTGACACTGATGATGAAGACTCTGAAGCTGATATGACATGTCACACTGACAACACACGCTGGAAATGCTCTCAGTGTGACAAAACTTTTGTTAGCAAGGGAAATCTAAAAATACACACGAGACTTCACACGGGTGAGAAACCTTTCACCTGCTCTGTCTGTGGTAAAGGGTTCATTGTTAAATCAAATTTGAAAGCTCACATAAGCGTGCACACTGGAGAGAAAGCTTTTTCTTGCGTGGTGTGTGGTAAACAATTTTGTCAAAAAGCTGACTTAAAAAGACACACAAGAATACACACTGGAGAGAAACCCTTTCCTTGCTCAGTGTGTGGTAAAAGATTTGTTAATCACTATCAGTTAAGAAGACACACAAGAATACACACTGGAGAGAAACCCTTCCCTTGCACGGTGTGTGGTAAAAGATTCTCACATAAATCGGATTTAAAAAGACACACAAGAGTACACACTGGAGAGAAACCTTTCCCTTGCTCGATGTGCGGTAAAAGATTCATTAATAAAACTCATTTAAACACACACACAAGAATACACACTGGAGAGAAACCTTTTCCTTGTGCGGTGTGTGGTAAGGGATTCTCTCAAAAAGCTGATTTAAAAAGACACACGATAATTCACACTGGAGAGAAACCTTTTCCTTGCACGAAGTGTGGTAAACGATATTCTCAAAAAGGTGATTTAAAAATACACACAAGAATCCACACTGGAAAGAAACCTTTTGCCTGCTCAGTTTGTGGTCAGGAATTCAATGAGGAGTCTCATTTGGAAGAACACACAAGAAAACACACGAGAGAGAAACCATTTCCTTGCACAGTGTGCGGTAAACGATTTGATCGTAAAAGTAATTTGAAAAAACACACTGGGACACACACCGGAGAGAAACCTTTTCCTTGCAAGGTGTGTGGTAAAAGACTTGCTCATCGAGGCAGTTTAAAAAGGCACGCAAGAATACACACTGAAGAGAACCCTTTTTCCTGAGCAGTTTTTTGTAAAAGTTTCTCTGTCTGTAGAATAGGGATCAACCGGCGGACAGCCGTCTGACTAGACGGCATCCAATACGGACCTGGACCTATTGTCAATAGGAGCATAACAAATACATAAAATGTCACCTGAAATCTGACTATTTGATACCAAAGCCATGTACTGTATACTGACACATAGAAATTAATTTGTCAACAATAAAAGACCATTCTTACCTCTAAATGGAACCGGTGTCTTTTATCCACAATAACATCGTTTCCAGGGACATGGAGGCTTGAAAAATAGTTTTTCCCGGTTCAGCATTCCAGAGGCCTCACCTCGGGATCTGTACACGGCATAGCTCAGTCTCATCCACGGTCTTCCATTCTGGTCTGTCACGATTAACCCCCTGCACATTTGTCATTTCAAAGATCATTTTTTCAATGAAGAGCTGTTGACAGAATGTCAGCTGCGTGGTAGACGGCCAGTCTTGTGGGTCCTGGAGTCATTCTAACATAATTTTCTGCTGCCGTCCTGCCTGCAACATGATAGGGACGTGACTGCCAACAGATAGCGCTGTTTTTAGGCTTAAATGTCTGTCCTGCTGGCTGTTCCTCGCCATCACATGGGGAGATTTTGTCCATGCTGCCTTCCCGCTCTGACACGTCTAAGTCATCCAACGGCGAGCAGACACCAGGGAATCATGCCTATCACAGAACTAGAACTCATTAGTTTGTCGGGCCTGAAGGAGTCCATATAGCAGGTGGTGCGTCCCCAGCAGACCATAGTGTAGAAGATCACACTGGTAACAAGAGACTGGTAGAACATCTTCAGACGTTAAAGGACCGCCTCCTCCTGTTGTGTTGTTGACCAGTCCAGCCAAAGGTTCTTGTAGGTGCTAATGGCCTCGACCTCGCTTCACTCAATCAGAACAGGTCTGGACAAGTCTGAACCAGTTCCTTTGTTTTTTGTCTTGAGCTGCAGGTGGTTGGTAAAATCCTTCACGAGACTCCTGTACTCCTCTGCTCTGTGGTCTCTGATACACCACGTGATGGCTGTGTCTTCTGCAAACTTCCTAAACGAAATACCCTTCAGGAAGGTGACAGGTTCTGTGTCCCGGAGATGAACATATTTTGGTCCAAAATGAGCAAATCACCTGAAGAAGAACCAAAGCTAAAGACCTTGCGACGATGATAGCTGAAGCTGGTAAGAGTGTGTCATTATTCACAGTCAAACGAAGCTAAAAGAGTACTCTACCAAGAGGAAATCATTCATCCAAAATCAACATGAAAAGCCAGATTACAGTTTGGGGAACATACACAGGGACAAAGACCCTCATTTTTGGAGACATGTCCTGTGTTCTGAGAACACCATCCCAACTGGGGGTGGCAGCATCATGTTGTGGGGCTGTTCTGCTGCACGAGGAACTGCACTTTATGTGGAAATATTGACGCACCAACCTCAGGCCATCAGCCAGGAAGTTAAAGCTTGGCCACATTTGGGTCTTCCAAATGGACAATGATAAGTATCCCGCCAAAAATAGTCACAAAGTGGCTTACGGACAAGAAAGTCAATGTTTTGGAGTCGCTATCGCAAAGGCCTGATCTACAATCTCATAGGAAAGACGTGTGCGAGCAAACCTGAGTTGCCACACCATTTCTGTCAGGAAGGATAGGAAGAATACACAAAACACTTCACCCAAGTCATTCAGGCCATGCAAACAATTATAAAAAGAAATGTGTGAACTTTGGACTTTGAAAAAAGTCGTTAAAAAAACTCTCGAAAATATTCTCTCTCTTATTATTGCAGCATTTAGCAAATCAAAATATTTTTGCTAATCATAAATGACCTCAAACAGAAAAATGTTATTCTGATTTAATATCACATAGTGGGAAAATAATGTTTGTGTGTTTTTTTCATGGAAAAAATGATTGCACCACTCTTGCTTCTTCAGTTTCTTGTTCATATGTTTGTCCAAACAAATCTAAGTTGCACCAGGCACTGAAATTAAATGTAAAGGTCTTTATTTTTATTACTTTGCTGTCGTTGTTTTGAACATTTCGAGTGTGACTGTAATATAGTGTGGGGTTTTGTCTCCCTTGAATTTACAAAACATAAACGGCCGTTAAATACACATTTTTTAAGGTTGAACGTAAATGTTCCGATGCTTTAGTGTGAAAAAGTCATCTAGGAAGTGACGTTACATATCGCATGCGCACACCGGGCCGCCACCTCGGAAAACACATTCCGTGTAGCCTTCGGAGAAAAACACAATGGATAATTATTAAATATAATTAATGTGAACGACAGAGAGATGAAGTGTGAGCGGGAGACAGTTTTATTCATGTCAGGATAAACTCGTCTCAGTGAACTGAGAAGCCTCTGAGGCCATCTTAGCTTGCTAGCTGCTAACAAAGAGACCCGGAAGTTGTCGACGCATCGCGAAGTAGAGATCAAGCGTGTGAAGTGTTGATTGTGTGAAAATGTGTAAAGTACAAATACTGAGAGCGTTGGTAACTGATGAAATGTCGGAGACATATTTGTAGTGTGGGGACGAACGATAGGAGGAACTTTCTCGAACAAAAGAGGAGAACGAGCGACAACGTCAACTACTGGTCACTGTTTCCAAGAAGCCTCAAGTTGTGTCACACAGAGCAAGTTAGTCTCATTCTTACTCTCGCGTGTTTATAAGATTTCTACTTGTTTATTAACACTACTCTCCGTGAACGTCCGTTTTCTTTATGTAGGCCTATCTCACATATCCATCGACGTCAAAGGGTCGTGTCAGTGGTTGGTTGTGGTATTGTTAGTTACATTGTAAATGTTGTGTACTTACGTATATTGTTACATTTAGCGCAGCAACAATTTAGTTTGTGATTAATCAATTATGCAGTTAACCGACAGCTATTTTGGTATGCGAGTAATGTTTTTTTTAAATGTAAATATCTTCTGATTTCAGCCTCTCAGATGTGGATATTTTTAATTTCCTTGGTCATCCATGAAAGCAGACCCGGTATCTTTCTGTTTTACACAAAACAAGATATTTACACACGTCACTTTTGACTCTGGAAAATAGTGATCGACATTTTTGGCTTTTTTTTCCTGATATGTTGCGGACCAAACCACTAGCTGTTGTGATTTGGTCCCTCTAGGGCATGATTGACGACTTTATCAATAAAAACATGTTTAGATTAACTTGATTAACTTGATTTAGATTAACTCCAAACTTGAACAACTTGCCTGTGTTGCCGGCTTGGGCAATAAATCACCAACCATCTGATCAGTAATGAAAACTGAGCTTTCCATCTGAAAATGTTGATCTCCAAAAGTGATATTTAGTGTTACAATATGATGTTTAATTGTTACAGTATCTCCAATACAGAATGAAATGCAAATCGAGTATGATATTGAGTTAAGAATTGAAGTTTCAATTGTGGCTAGTCCTGTCACGCTAACACATTTTGCTGGACTATAATTGTTCTACAAATTATTGTTGAAAATTGAGATTATTGACAACATTTTTTGAGACAAAAATAGAAACAAAGAGAAACGAGCCAAGAAGAGTTTATTCCAGGGGAAAAAACTGTCCAGTAAAAAATAACCACATAATGGCCCACCACCAGCCACACAAACGAGGTGTGTCTTTCTTAAGTAACTATTCTGATTAATTAAGGCCCTCCAATGACTCCCAGAGCTCCATTTTTTGCACCCAAAACTCCATAATTTATTTTTCCCAAACTTCCCTCAGATTAGTTCATACAGCTTCTTTAGATCTCAAATGGTCTCAACCTGGGACCCGCATTTTCTCATGGTCATTAAGTTGCAACTTAATGTAGTCGCAAATTTTAATTTGTATTTATTTTTTAATTTATATTTTTTTAAATATTTTTTACACTTTTGTTGAAGTCATTGTCGTTCTGTATGACTGTCTGTTCTATCTGCGGCCACAGTGGGTGTTTTGTAGACTGCGTTGACCTGTGTGAGAAACCCATCTGTCTTACGGGGTCAAACTTTTTTGACTTTAATAACAGTACCACCATGTGGTGTGTTTGTCAGAAAAATGGTAGCACAGGCAGCACAGTAGTGGTGCATGTTTTGACACAACTTCACCCTTTTGTTTGCAACCGTTCGGGGGAAGAAGAGTTTGCTTAGCCAAACCAGTACATTCAGTCACGTAAAAGCATGAGGACACTCCGTGAGCTGTTTTTTTTCCCACATATACTACCCTACGTGCCAGCTGGAGGTACCCCAAGTGCTGTGAGGGACACTGATGAAATCCTCATAGACATTGTCAGAACATATGCTGGTGCTGGACAATGCCTCACGTGACGGAGCAAAGCTGGACTTTTCTAAAGCATGTCTTTGTCTTCCTTGTCCTGCAGACATCAGTGAGGAACATCTTGCCCCTGAGCAGCAGGAGTGGAACCCCAGGATGGAACAGGAGGAGCCACAGCCCTCCCACATTAAAGAGGAAGAGGAGGAGCCAAAAGCCTACTACATTAAAGAGGAAGAGCCACAGCCCCCCCACATTAAAGAGGAAAAGGAGGATCACAGCATCAATCAGGAGGGAGACTATTTTGAAGGACTGGAGGAGTTCCCAGTGATTGGCGTCACAGTGAAGAGTGAAGATGATGAAGGTGAAAGTGAGGAGGAGAGAGAGGTGGAGCCTCCAAGCAGCAGCTCAACTCAACACATGACAACAGAAGCTGATGGAGACCACTGTGGAGGATCACAAGCACACAACCTCTTAGCTCCACTATCAGATAGTGACGACACAACGTCACACTCTCCTGACACTGATGATGAAGACTCTGAAGCTGATATGACATGTCACACTGACAACACACGCTGGAAATGCTCTCAGTGTGACAAAACTTTTGTTAATAAGGCAAATCTGAAACTGCACATGAGACGTCACACAGGAGAGAAACCTTTCGCCTGCTCAGTTTGTGGTAAAAGATTCTCTCAGCAGTCAAATTTGAAAGTGCATACAAGAAGACACACTGGAGAGAAACCCTTTTCTTGCATGGTGTGTGGTAAAAGATTCAATCAAAAAGCCGATTTAAAAAGACACACAAGAATACACACTGGAGAAAAACCTTTTTCCTGCTCAGTTTGTGGTAAAGGATTCATTGAGAAGTCAAATTTGAAAGAACACACAAGAATACACACTGGAGAGAAACCTTTTACCTGCTCGGTTTGTGGTAAAAGATTCCATCATAAAATTAACTTAAAAACACACACAAGAATACACACCGGAGAGAAACCTTTTCCTTGCACGGTGTGTGGTAAAAGATTCTCTCAGAAAAGTGTTTTAAAAAGACACACAACAATACACACTGGAGAGAAACCATTTCCTTGCACGGTTTGTGGTAAAAGATTCAATCAGAAAGGTGATTTAAAGAAACACACAAAAATACACACTAGAGAGAAACCTTTTTCCTGCTCAGTGTGTGCCGAAGGATTCACTGAGATGTCACATTTGAAAGAGCACACAAGAATACACATTGTAGAGAAACCTTTTCCTTGCACATTGTGCGGCAAAAGATTCTCTCAAAAAGGTGATTTAAATAGACACACAAGAAGACACACTGAAGAGAAACCTTTTCCTTGCACAGTGTGCGGTAAAAGATTCTATCAAAAAGGTGATTTAAAAACACACGCAAGAGTACACACTGGAGAGAAACCTTTTTCCTGCCTAGTTTGTGGTAAAAGTTTTTCTCAGAAGATATCTTTGATAGGACACACAGGAACACACACTAGAGAAAACAACTTTTCTTGTTCAGTGTGTGGTCAGCGGTTCACAAATACTACAAACTTGACTGAACACATGAGAATCCACACTGGGGAGTAACTTGAAAACTTTTTTTGAAATAATTCATCCAGCTGGATTTCAAAGAACTCAATATGGGAACCATGAATAAGCAAGATGGTATCACTTTAAACATGTCTGAAAGAAGGACTTCTAACATTGCAAAGTGACATTATGATGAAATGTTGGCAGTGTTTGTTTCATCTATCACATGTATGAACGTGCCTGTCTTCTTTTAGACTTGAGAATTGTACATTTGACACTCAATAAAAGGAACATTCACAAGGGGTTTGCATGTGTTCGATACCTGGCCAGACTTGCGTTAGGAAGTAATACTGTAAATATAGGGGGCTCAGCCTCCAATAGCTTTAATGATGTCCATGGTTCCACTCAGTGATGGTGTGAATATTACTTTTGTATGTTTGGCTTTTGTCAATTAAGTATTCCCTCTCCCCGGCTGCTTCGTCCAGCTCCTCCCGACAGATCCTGAGGCATTCCCAGGCCTCTCCAACATGTCCTAGGTCTTCCCCGAGGCCTGCTACCAGATGTGTCGGATGTGCCCTGAACACCTCCCCAGAGAGGCGTCCTGACCAGATGCCCGAGCCACCTCATTTGGCTCCTCTCAATGAGGGCGCTTCTCCGAGTTTCTCCCGGATGACAGTGCTTCTCACCTTATCTCTAAGGGAGAGCCCAGCCACCCTACTGAGGAAACAAATTTCGGATGCTTGTACCCACGATCTTGTCCCTTCAGCCACTACCCAAAGCTCATGACCATTAGGTGAGGGCAGGAACGTAGATTGACTGAGAGCTTTGCCTTTCGGGTCAGCTCCCTTTTCACCACAACGGACGGATGCAGAGTCCACATCACTGACGCTGCACCAATCCGCCTGTTGAGCTTGCGTTCCATGCTTCCCCCGCTCAGAGGTACTTTTGCAAAAGTCATTCCAATTTATAAAAATGGAGATAAACATGCTTTCTCCAACTACAGACCAGTATCCTTGCTTCCACAATTTTCCAAAATATTAGAGAAATTGTTTGTAACCAGTTTAGACAAATTTATAGATAGATGCAATATTTTGAGTAATAGTCAGTATGGATTTAGAACCAACCACTCCACATCAATGGCTCTTATGGAGTTAACGGACGAAATATGTACTGCAACAGAAAAGAAAGTTTTTTGTAAGTATTTTTGTTGACCTCAAAAAGGCTTTTGATACCATTGATCATACCATACTTCTTAAAAAACTGAGCAAATATGGTATCAGAGAAGTTACACTTGAATGGGTTTCAGGTTATTTAGAAAATAGGAAGCAGTTTGTGCAGATAGATGAGGTAAAATCTGAATTACATAATATTCGGTGTGGAGTACCTCAAGGGTCGGTCCTCTGCCCAAAATTGTTTATTTTGTATGTTAATGATTTTGCTTGTGCATCTAAACTGCTCAAATGTATTTTGTTTGCGGATGATACAACATTATTTTATCGTGGGGAAGACCTTACGTAGGTGTTGGATGTGGTTAATCAAGAATAAAAAAAAAATAAAAGTATGGTTTGATGTAAACAAATTGTCGGTAAATGTGGAAAAAACAAACTTCATGATATTCAGTAACAGAGGGACAGACTCTGGTGCTTCAGTTAATATAGATGCTATTGAAATTGAATACTGAGTAAAGGAAACCAAGTTTTTGGGTGTAATTCTGGATGAGAAGTTGTGTTGGAAATCACACATACATTATACAAAGGTAAAAATATCCAAAATAATAGCATTGGTACATAAAGTAAAGGATTCACTGGATAACAAAGCAATGTATATGTTGTACAACACCATGATTGTTCCACATCTGACTTATTGTATTGAAGTATGGGGAAATGCTTGCAAAACATACACTCAGTCAATATTTATTTTGCAAAAAAGAGCAATAAGAATAATCAGTAGAAAACAATACAGAGACCCAACAAATCCGTTATTTCTTCAGTTAAAACTATTGAAATTTCATGAATTAGTAGAATATAATATATTGCAAATTATGCAAATGTTGGTATTACTGTATTTTATGTCCTCTATGTGTTCTGTGTACAGTGTGAGTGACTTAAAAGTTAATTTAGGTGTAAGACTCACACGCACCCCGAGGACCACCTGTATCTTATTTAACCAAGCTCTATTAACTTTTCAACTAACTTTGTAGATTGGACTTTTAGACTGATCACTAATAGTTGAGAGGCGCATCATAAGGACTGCGTGAAACGGTGGAGGTTCTTGTGCATTGGCAAAGTCCCTCTTCTCCTTTCTGAAGATGTGACAGTGATGGTTCAAGCGAGTCCATCGGTCAGCACAGTGATGATCTGCAACACAACGCTTACCTTAGACACAAGAGAGCATATGAAAAGTAGATGTGAATTTTGGAAGGAGACACTGACGGGCATGCACAGGGTGAGATTGCCGTGAAGAGGAGAAGACAATACAGTCAAACTTGTCGATAGCGGCCACTAGAGGGAGACTGCAAAAGTGACTGCTATAGGCAGGTGGCCGTTCTATAAAGGTGGCCGCTAAGACAGGTTTGACTTGTACATTGATCTGTCACCCATGGAAGTAGGAAGCCTGCGTGATGGCTTACAAACATCAACAGTCCACTGAACACACAAAGGAGGAAGAAGTTACCTTTGCTTATGTTTGAGGCTGATGAGGTGACTTATACACTCCTGATTAAAAATGTTAAGACCAGTTGGAAAATTGCCAGAGTTAACGTTTGCACTGTTGGATCTTAAGGAGGTTCTAAGTTGCAAAAAGCAATTTATTGCAAACAAGCATTAAAGTGAAAAAGCAGTTTAAGACCATAGCTAAAAAAACAGAACCCCTGAGCCCGTTGTCTGGGCTGGGAACACCTCGGGATCCCCTGGGAAGATCGAAGGAGCAGGGGAAAGGGAAGAAGTCTGGGTGTCTCTGCTTAGAATGCTGCCCCCGCAACCCCACCCGGGATAAGCGGAAGATGGCTGGATGGAAAAAGACGTATTTAAAAGCTCAGTTTTTGCAGTGTAGCCAGTTGAAGTGTTCTTGACCAGAGGCGTACTTGGCGTGAGACGTGAAAGATGCACAATAAATCTTATTGAGAAACAGTTTAACAAGATCCCCAACCTCACAGTTGTGTCCTTGGTGTGTGTGTTTGTGTAAAACTGTTATAAAATGGTTTTTCTACCAAAGGTTAAACCTCAACTCCCATTGGGAGCTTTGAACTTGCAGCATATACACTTACTGAGAAATCCTACAGAAAGGGTACAAACATGAGCCAGATATGTCAGACTAATACAGTCTTTCAAGTGGTTGCAGGAAACAAGTGCATGTCGTGCCACGTTGGATCTCTGGACCAAAACGTGTAATGCAGGGGGAGTTCTAAGTTTCTTAAAGAACCCTGAAAAGGTTTGCGGTCATGCCAGTCCAGGTGTCAAGGCCTGAGAGGTTTTAGCAAAGCTTGACTCACAAACAAAACAAATTTTTGAATTTGCTCCAGAAAGATCCAGGTTTGTAAGGTTTGAGGTTTTTGGTGAGATGGTTGAACACGACATCCCGAAACGAGTCAGAGTTCGAATTGAAAGCCTTCACCAGTTTCCTGGTGGTGCGATACTGCCGCACGATGTCCTCGATGACAACGCTGATGAATTTACTGTAGGTGACCATGTCCATGGCGGCAAAGTACTCCACGTTGACCTCCTTCAGGATCTTGTGAGAGACATTGCCGATGACCAGCTGCACTTCATACTGTTCCATGGACTTCCTGACCCTTGTGGGGAACTGTTCGACCAGCGCCATGATGACCAAGCTCACGAGACTCCTCGCTAGCTTCTCCAGCATGGCTGAAGTGAGGTGAGCTGATGCTATGGAGTCAATAACTGCTGCTTTTGAGCCAGCTCGGTGTTGTGACTGGACGGTGCTGCAGTCGTCCTGAGAACTGGATGTCGTGTCTGTAGTCCTCATTGATGTGATGAGCGCGTCGATGTCATTTAAGGCACCACACACGCCGTTCACATGGTCCTTACTCTTTCTCGACTCCATCTCCATCCAGAGGAGCACCTGTTGCAAGAACTTCCCCACAGAATCTTCAACAATATTAAAGAGGACATCTGTGTTCCGTTTCTTGCGCTTCCTGCCCGCAATTGACGGCTCGGCTGCGAGCTCAGAAATCGCCTGGTTAGCCTTGACGTAGACATAGATTTTATCACTGAGCTTTTTGGAAAACCTTGTGATGTCATCACGGAGGGTGGCTGTGGTTTTTGTAGCTTTTGTTCCCACCACTGCAAACCTGTTGTACAAGTCCTGGATGTCATCCTGGATTGCCTCAAAACTCAGAGGAGGCGGACAGCCTGGAGTCTTAGGGGGGAAACCTGGCAGGGACACCTCAGCATCAAATGAGCCCTGGAGACTCACCAGGTACTCAGAGTCTTTCCACAGACTCTGGCTGGCCACATCCGCCATCAGCCTCTCAAATCGCCTTTTTGAGAAGTCGACAAAGCTGTTTTTGCGCGGGCTCTTTTGAGCAAACATTCCAAAGAAGCCGGTCAAGGTCTTCTGAATCAACCTCAGATCAAAATGGGGGATGACTGAGGTGCTACCGTTGCTGCTGCTACTGTCCGTGTCTGAGGCGTAGTGAATCTCGGCGACTATGGTGGAGGCAATGTCAGACGCTGTGCCTTGAACATCTTTATTGGTCTTGGTTTGTAAACCCGCGGGTTGAGCGTCTTTGGGTTCAGACCATTTGCGGAGGATTTTAGTTACTTCCTCAGTTGTGTCATCAACGCTGATGTTTGACTTTGTGCTGTTGGACGACGTCCAAGTCAGTGACTCCCCAATCTCTGTTACCTTGGCGTGGTCAAGGTGCGCATGGCCTCCTGACGGCTGGCGCCAGCAGGGTCCAAAACAACGAGTTCTTGACTCCACATGGCCCAGGTAAGTCCACAATGCACCACAAGCAAGACGCACCATCTCGTAGAGCACACTGAGATTGGTGAAAGTACCGGGCATGTAGATGAGCGGCACCAGCTGCTGTTCTACCTCGGACGCCGACGCCAAACCGCGTTTTACCCTCTGGGAAATCTCGTCTGTCAGCAGCGAGTCCATTTTGTTGGCGGAGTCACACTCTTGCATGGGGATGCTTAGCGCCGAAGCAAACGCGATGTTCATGGCACCCTCCAGGACCGGAGTCACCTGGTTGATCCTCACATCGCCAACCCGCTCCTGGAACATCGGTATGATGATTTTCAAGGCATCAGCAGAGAGTCTTTGGGTCATCTCTGTGCACATGTCGGCCAGCGTGGCCCCTGTGCTGGAGTCAAACTGGCCCTCAGCCAGGAGGCACCACTGGGCTGGCAAGATCTTGTCAAAATATTTGGACACAATCGGCAGGAGAGCCTCGGGTTCCAAAGAAAAGTCAGCTTCCATTTTCTTGTGTCCACTGTGTCCCAAGTTGAGAAAACTTCTAAGAGTCTGCGAGGTGATTTGTCAATCACCGCGTTGTGACATCCTACTCAGGGTTGCCGTCTACGTCACTCTGTGACAAAGGACGATCTGGTGATGTCATGCAAACTGTCTTGCATATGAGAGTGATGACGTCGGTGGATTTTGAAAGACCAACTCTGGTACTATGAATTGTCTTTCATGACGCCTTGTTTTTACTCGTTTTATTTTCTGCGA
This sequence comes from Dunckerocampus dactyliophorus, assembly GCF_027744805.1. NCBI lineage: Eukaryota > Metazoa > Chordata > Actinopteri > Syngnathiformes > Syngnathidae > Dunckerocampus > Dunckerocampus dactyliophorus. The sequence goes on from NC_072819.1 coordinate 4,327,855, forward strand.
TATCGAAAAGGCATGCTAGTGTATCAACAGAGTTGCGGGCCTGTTACGTGTTTTGCTTCTTCAGTCTCTGTCCCAGTCTGATTCTCTCTCAGTGCTTGCGATGGGTTTTCATGACCCACGTCATTTATAGAAGCCTGACAACAAATCAGCGGCGCCTAACCTTTTTGGTGTTTGCTGCCGTAGTTAGCCAGCGCAGGTTATGTTAGCATAGCATCTGGAAATCAGGAAGGAGGTCACCGACCCCAGCAACCTGTTATCTCCCGTAATTAGAACCTCTGCTGTGTAACTTTTGGGAGGTTGTGCAGTTTTGGAGGTCCAGGTGTTAGCTTGTACTTGTGTGTCTGAAGTCTTTTTTGTACCGCTTAGCTTGTTGAGGCTCACGAGGAAAACAGGAAGAAGAAAATAGCTTTGAGACGATCTTGTCAAAGAAGCAGAAGTCAGTTATGACACACAATCCGTGTATTTTTAACTGCTCCCGTTCTAGCGTCATTGTTCAAAGACTTCTCTCCTGGTTTGAAGCACGTGGACGGTCACAGTAAAGGGAAGCAAATGTGGTGGACAGAGGACAAGGTTTTATTGCTAGCGTCACAGAGAACAACAGCGTTACAAACTACACGAATGGAGATGTTCACCAATCACGACAAAGTTTGTATTCCAAGCGGTGGGCTGGTGGGCTTCAGTAAAACTCTTCCCAGGGCTGTGAAGAACTTCTTGAGATTGCTCTTCTCTGAGGCGAGGTTAAACGTTTGGAGGTTCTTGGTCAGAAAGTTGGACACCACGTCGTCGAAGGACGGCTCGTCTGAGATGAGTGCTTCCAGAAGCTTTTCCTGACAGTGATACTGCTGCAGGAGGTCGTCGATGACAGTCTTGATGAATTTATTGTAGGTGACCATGTCCAGGGCGGCCAGGGGCTCCAGGTTGACCTCCTTCAGAACCTTCCGGTAGATCCAGCCGATGATCAGCTGCACGTCGTATTGCTCGATGGACTTCCTGACTTTCTTTGGGAAGCGCTGGACCATCGTCATAATCAGCGTGCTGACGACGTTCCTCGCCAGCTTCTCCTGCAGCGGCGACGTGGTGTGGGACGCCGCCGGGGGGTCGGTCGTCTCTGGCTGGGTCTGCATGGTGGAGCGCGTAGACACCGAGTCGCTGCGGGAGGTCGCTTGTCGTATGGGCTTGCACCAGCGTCTGTGTGACTCTATGACAAAGCAGCCAATGTGCTTTATGATGCCGCTTGTATAACAGAGCGTGGTGACGTCACGACATCTTCGTAGGCCAAGTTGCAACCTGGGTGCGCGTCTCTTCGTGTTGACCACAATTTAGGGTCTTTGACGGAACAAATGCAACATTTTGCCGCAACAAAAGTCAAAAAATCACAATCGGTCAAAGGAAGACGCCTCATTTCCCCCTCACATAGCCAACGTGTGGCGTCCTGGACAACATTGAGGGACGCCCCTGGCCGCTTCGTGGTTGAATACGGCCTACTATTAGTAAAAAATATGTATATTTAAACAAATGTTACATATTTTTTTCCGAAATGAAGCATAAAAATGGCTAAATGAAGTAAAATACAAATAAAGGGCCAGAAGAGGCATTCAAAGACACTGTGAAAATATGTAGTATTCTACGCTGATCGCCAGGCGTCAGTCATGTTGCTGTAATGTTGCTGTCATGGGTGGAACACAAGCACCAGACGTGATCACCCTAACGACAGGCTTGAGTGATCTCGCAACAGGCACAATAATCCCCAACACGGGCTACTGTTGCGGGCGTAATCCACGCCAAACTAAAACTCGACTCTGAACCCCTGACGTCACTTCCCGCACCGAAACACATTTACAGCAACACACACGAGCACGAGTCTTATTTATGTCTTAAATGGCTTATTTTCTATTATGTCGACTATATTAGGGAATAAGAGTATAAATAAGAGGTGACTATAGGGGTGTTATTTCATGTCTAGAGGGCTCGGTCACTGACCTTAAATGAGGAGAGTGAGACCTGCAGTTGTTTGGATGTCGTTGTGGGGTCTTTTGTGACCTCTTGGATGAGTCGTGGCTGCGCACTTTGGGTCATTTTGGTTGGCCGACCACTCCTGGGAATGTTCACCACTGTTCCATGTTTTTGTTATTTGTGGATAATGGCTCTCACTGTGGTTTGCTGGAGTCCCAAATCTTTTTTCCTGATAGAGCTCAATTAATCTCAGTGAATTTATTTTTTTTATGGGGGGGGGGCAGTTTTTGCTATCACAGGGCCATGTAGGTTTGGATTTTTTTGATTCCTTAATAATAATAAGTTTCATATAAAAACTGCATTTTGTGTTGAGTTATGTTGTCATTGACTAATATTTAAATGAGTTTGATGATCTGAAACATTGAAGTGTGAAAAAACATGCAAAAAAATCCAATCAGGAAGGGGGCAAACACCACGGTAGCTCGTAGAAAAACAGATCCATCCACTTTTTTGCTTTTGTTTTTAGTTACTCATAACGTAATCTTTGAGAAAACAGAACAGTCGTAACAGTCTTGGAAACTCCAGTTTCCATTTTTACATACTTTTCCAGATGTGGAAATTTCTAAAAATCAAATTCCATACTTCTTCATACTCGCGTAGGAACCCTTGGGAGTCTTTCCATTGGAAACAATAAGAAAAAGAAAAGAAATGCAGAAACAGAAACGTGACTAGCTGAAGCGTCCAACATGCGGAGGGGGGTCACTCCTGCTGCTCGGTGACACACACGTGCATCCCACCGCCAGCTCGTAGGGACACCTGAACCAAAGGGTGTTGTTGACTCTCTTGCAGACGGGAATCTGGATGACGATGGGCTTGGCCACCATGCCGTCCACCGTACAGCTCTTGCAGACGGCGTACTCGATGACCTCGGGCTCTCTGCCCTCCTCTGTGCTCAGCCTGAAAAAAAGTAGAGGAATCCACGCTCACCCACCGCTTCGAAAACAGCACGGTACGCAAGCCGGCGCCACTAGTGTCACTTAGAAGCGAGGAACAGCAGCAACTACTGTTCAGGGGCCTCACTTATAAAGGTTGCGTACACACAAGACACACCCCTTTTTCAAGACATGGCAAAAAGCCGACGCACATTTTAAGCGGTGAAGTGAAATCATATGTTAGAAATAAACACGCAATGGAAGCCAATAAAGATTTAGCCATCATTGCGTGAAAACATCACGCCATTATTGACTTCAAACATTTATGGGAAGTGTTGTTATTTGACATGACACCGACCGATATCATTTGTCATTTGACTAAAAGATACACGAACACTTCATTTTATTTCATAATCGTGGCAATATTATGTGCTGGATTAATATGAATTATAAGAAACAACAGGTTGTCGATTAAATCATTGTAGGGATTAAGTTCACAGGGCTAATATGTCCTCAGTGCTCCGTTTCTCGCTTTTATTTGGACAGTTTCTCAAACCAAAGACAGTTTTTCGTTGCACATGTCAAGTATGTCATCAATAGCAGCATTTATCCACCATGGCCTTTATTTGTGTGGAAAGTGTCAGGGCCGTGTGCCTAAACTTCCTCTTTCCTTGTCCACAAATGATGGACTCTTCTTTTTCCACCTGAGGTTCGTGAGTTAGCGAAGGTAAAACCTGACCTTCCCGCTGACGTCTTTGAGCATGTTGTTCATTTATTTGCTACTTGTCGCTTGGACGACTGTAATTCCCTATGTTGTGCTTTGGATCCGTCATCCTTACATCGTCTCCAGCTGGTTCTAAATGCAGCAGCACAATCTTTCTTCTTAAAATCAAAACGTTGAGAAATAATTTGTTTATTATGGTTATTGGAAAATATGATCTGATGAATATATATATATATATATACACACATATTTTTTTAATAATCAAATTTATTTTTGCATCCATTTTTTTACCTTCATAATATTCTTGTAAAAAAAAGTTTTTACCTGGAACTGATTTTTTTTCTCAGAATAAAAATGTTTTCTCTCGTATTACAACTTTATTCCTGTAATAATATTATTGTAATAATAATATTAAATATCATGTTTTTGTTTATTTAAATGTTCCTATCCTTTATTTAAAAATGCAAAAAAATAGCATAAATAATTGTTATATATATATATGAATTTTATTTAATACAAATATATATAATATATACTGTGTATATATATATATATATATATAATATATACTGTGTATATATATATATATTTGAATTAAAAAAACATTTAGAACAATTGTTTTCTAGTAACATTAGAACTTTTTTGCAGTAAAATTCTGACTTAAAAATTCTGAACTTTTTTCTAATATTGCTTCACCTTCATTGCAATGTATTTTCTTTCATATATATATATATATATATATATATTTAATTCATAATATAAAGACTAAGTTTTTTCTCATTGTGACTTTCACCACAAAAAAATATATAATTTTGTTTTTCTCCTGTTAGAATTGTATTTGAAAAAAACGTGTATATACACACATAAATGAGATTTTTCTTCATAATATATTAAGAATGTACATGAAATAATAAGTACGTATTTAATTTAATTTATCATTAATAACAAAATGATTTATTATTTTAAAAAATAAATAATATTGTATTTGATATAACAAAAATAATTGTATTATTCATTTATGTTTTGGCAACGCACGTATTTTTTTGCTCATTATGACATTATTCATAGAATATGACTTTTTTTTTCTCACGTCATTCCTCTCAGAAATGTAGTCCCCCACTCACACCCCCCTTTTACTTTCCCCAAATTATCTTTTTTCTTAAGTTTCAACTCTTTTTTTTCCATTTAAATAAAGTTTAAGAATAAACTCACATGAGTTCCCACGGAGCGACGGAAGAATCTCTGAGATCGGAGACGTGCTGGAAGTGCGTGTTCCGACATTTTCTGGCGTGAGTGCACTTGTGTGGACCAAGAGGGGTACCGCACGCCACTCCCAGTAACGCCACCACCAACTGGAGACGCTGACGAGTGCAAAACAAAACACGTCAGCACGTGAGGTGACGGGTCGGCTCGCTTCCCGCTGCTCGTCACATGGGTGAGTTGCAGAAAGAAAAAGAAAAAGGAGTTCAGAACTCACCAGGAGCAGAGGAGCGGAGGAGGCGGCGGTCATGCTGAGGTGAGAAGGCGCTAGACGGTCTTGAAAAGGCGTGGGGAGGCACGGTGTGTCCTGTATGGAAGAGAGAGAGCGCCCTTGTGGTGGACTTCGGGCCGCGCCTCTGTGTTTTATGAGCAGCGGCGGCCGTGACGCCAGTGGACATTTGCATGGTGGGAAGACGAGCCCTGACCGCAGGCCAGTTGCTTGCCAACAGAAATACCCCAACAACTTCTTAGACCTCCCGGCTTTTATCAAAAGCAAGGGTCGAAGGTCATATTAGCGCCGCTCGTTGCTTCTTTCTCATATTTGACATTTTTCCTCATAGCACAATTTTCTTGTTCTTTTGTTCTTAAAAAGGATTTTTCCCTTTATAATCTTAAAAAAATTCTTCCTGGGAAATTTTTTCTCATGACTTTATTCTCATAACAATATGACTTTTTTCCTCATAATATGACCTTTTTTTCCCCTCATATTACAATTTTTTTGAAATGTATTTATTTTCCCCATAACCTTTTTTTTTACTGAACTTTTTAAAAATATATTGAACATTATGAGGTAATTCTAAAATAATTATTTTTTTCCCCCACAAAAAAATAGTTCTTTACCCCCATTGAGATTTTATTATCAAGCTTTTTTCCTCACAAATAAAAATGTCATAAAAAAAATAAAATAAAATAAGTTGAAACTTTTCCCATGGTGTGTGATTCCCCCCCCCTCATCACATCACACGTTTCTAACTTTTTATTACAACAAATTACAACTTGTAGTCAATATTACAGGTTTGTTCTTGTGGAATGTTTTTTTTTTTCTCCTCGTGCTACGTGAACGTATGAAAAATGTCTGTTAATTTTCATAATAATACAGCTTTTCTTGCAAAATATATTCCCTGAAAATATGACTTTTTCCCCTCATAATATGACTTTCTAAAAAAAAAAAATCATTAAATGACTCTCGCATTACAACTTTTTTCACAAAAAATGATTTTATGTATTTATATGTTTTCCCTTAACGCTTCTCATCATTAAAAAATAATATAATAAAATCTAATGACTTTGTTCTAAAAAAGAAAAAAGTATAGTATTAAAAAAAATGTCTTCATATTACAACTTTAATTTTCAGAATAATACGGCTTTTACTGTAAAATGTACAATGCAGAAAATGACAAATATATTCTGTAAAAATGAGACTTTTTCCCTGATATGACTTGGTCCTAAAAAAAAAAAAAAAAAGTAAAACTTTTTTTCTTATAAAATGACTCTCATTCTGACTTTTTGCCACAAAAAATGTGTTGCATTATTTTTTACTATATCAATATTTTATTAATATATATTTTTTATTCATACATATTTTTCCCATAACTCTTATCATGATTTTATTGTTTTTATTGTTTATTCCCCCTCACATTCCAGCTATAATATGTTACAAGTTTTCTCATGCCTTTATTCGTGTCATTATTACCCTGATAATAATATGACAGATTTGTTCCCATAAAATCATCATATTACAAGTTTATTCTCATAAAATTACAGCTTTTTTTCTCATAATTACAGTTTTATTCTTGCAAAATTACATTCCCCCCCTCACGTGATGTTATTGTATAAAAAAATTGTTATATTACAACTTTAATTCTCATAATACGCTTTTCTTGTATAATATCCAATTCATAAAATGACAAATATATTCTTTGAAAATAATACTCATAATATCATGAGTTTATTCTTTAAAAAAAATAGCTTTTCCTCATAAAATGATTTTGATATTGAGACTTTTTCCACAAAAAAATAGTATTTTTTTTCTCATTGTGATTTTAGTTGTTTTCTTCACTTTACAACTTTAATATGTTAAAACTCTTGACATGCCTTTATTCTTCGTTTTTACTCTCATAATATGACAGATTTGTTCTCATAAACCATTTTTTCCCCTCACCAATTTTATTCTCATAAATCACAACTTTTTTCTCATATTAGTAAAAGTTGATTCTTGTCAAATTAAATTCCCTCCCCCTCGTGTTATGTTGTCTAAAAAAATGTCCTCATGTTACAAAATTTAATTCTCAGAATACGAGTTTTCTTGCAAAAATATATACTTCAAAATGACGACGTCTGTAAATCTGACACTCCCCTCATATTAAAAATTACTATTTAAAAAAAAAAATCAAATTTCCCCCTTTTTCCACAAAAACACTAAAATAATTCATCATAATTTTAATCTCATGAACACTTTTTTCCTCATATTACAACTTTAACCTTGGAAAATTCAATGTAAAAATATATTTCTCATGCATTTGTTCTTGTCATTTTTATCCTCATGATATTCAACTTGTTCTTATATAATATTTTTCCACTCATCGTATTGAGTTTATTTTTACAAAATGACAACTTTTTGCTCATATTGTATTAGTTTAGAACAAAATAGGTTATAAAATATTTTTCCCCCCCCATGATACCTTATCGTACAAAAACATCCTCATTACTCTTATTATTTATTACCTTTACTTTATTTATTTCATTATTATTTTTGCCATAATATGGCTTTTCTTGTTAACTATACAATACATAAAATTACAAATATATTCTCTGAAAATGTGACTTTTTCATCGGAATATAATGACTTCATGAAAACATTTTTTTTTCTTTTTTTGGTCAAAAAATATTAGTTTTTCCTCACATCTTTACAATTCTTTTTGCCCTCATGCATGCACACGTACAGTCGAGTGTACAGTATACGTGTCGGTGTTGTGGCAACACATGTGCTTCCCACTGGTGGAAGACCGTTTCCAAAACAAAAGTTTTGGGAAAGTCTGCTGTGTGTCACTGGGACAGCATCAGAAGCAGCAGCATCCTGCAGCAAAAGTTGTGATTCACGTTTGCTGTGAGTCAAACATAGCAACACAGCAAACACTGTGAAAGCCTGTTTTACATATGTGTGTGTGTGTGTGTGCGCGTGCGTGTGCGTGAGGGACTCCCTCCGCGCACACCTTAAAACAAAACAATTAGATGACTATATCTGGCTATTTATCTGTAATAATAGGTTGAAAATATTTCCAAAGGATATAAAACATGTTTTTGGGTGATTGCATGATCCCAGCAGGGCATATCAAGAATATAATTACAGATGTAGAGGGTGCTCGTCAAGACCTTTAATTTGAGATATAACTCGATGTGGGTTCCTGCGAAGTCATTTTTAAACTTTCTTGCTTCCTGACCTTTGACGATCGGCGATCTTCTTGAAGGTGACATCTATCAATGACGTGTTACCTACTTAGTACATGTCCACCAAGCTTGTAACTGACTGGGCAAAAATTGTGAAAAAAATGAAGCAGTAATTTTTTTTCCATAAAAAAAAAACATGCTTTTTGGTGATTGCGTGATTCTATTAAGGAATATCAAAAGTATAGACACAGATGTAGAAGGCGCTCATCAAGACCTTTAATTTGAGATATGACTCAATGTGGTTTGCTTCAAAGTGATTTTTTTTTCCTCCAATTTTCTTACTCCTTGAAGGTTGACCACCTGCGATCTTAAGGTCGACGACATCTATCGTCAACAGTAACTAATCAGCCATGCACCTACCTACTTACCTACCTACCTACTTACCTACCTACTACATGTCCACTGTGTTTGGAGAAAAAAAAAATTAGTGATGGTGACATTTTCGAAAATTTTTTTTTTTGGTGATTACGTCATCCTGTGAGGTAGTATCCACAATCTAAGGGCAGCGCCAGAAAGTGCTCCTCAAGACCTTTAATTTGAGGTGTGACTCAATAGTCGTAAATGTAGTCAACAGTTAGTCGTAAATTCATCGTAAAAACATTCCCGAAGAAGGCAAAGACAAACTTATAGAGTTGAAACACTTGTTTATTTGTTGTCAAGCCTTTCACATCACCAGGCAGCAGGACAGAGAACGAGCACCAGCCTAGAGAACCCATCGATGACGTCGGCGTCATTTCACGTTCTGGCGTTTTGGAAGCAATATTTCTACGGGATACAACTCAACTCAAATGGGTCAACTTTGTTTTTGTTACTTCGCCGATGTGATAAACAAAAACTAGCATTGTTCAACTCGTCTTTACGCACGTACACAATTATCATACACAACAATACGTTTGACCCCTTCCCTTGCCCACCCCACACTCCCTGACGCAACCGTGTCAGGCAGTCGCCGCTTGATCTGCTGCCCCAATCTGCACCCTTCAAAAAAACAGAAAAAATGTAGCGTAAAAGTTCCGATATTCTGAATCACGTAAAATTTACGAAAACAAAATGAATTCGAGACATTTTTTGGCCCACGTCGACATCTCAAGTATCGCTATGAACTCACAGAAATTTGAACTCGATCCGAATAAAACTGTGACCCGTGTTCCACGCACCAAAAAATTAAAAATAAAAATCGTCTCCAATAGTGCAGAGGACAGACAATATAAATGACACTGCAGTAACGCTGTTCGGACAAAAGAGGGCGCAAAGTGTGACGGCAGATTGGGGAAGCTTCCCGTTTATTTTTTTTTTTGCACGTTATCGTTGGTGTGCAACATAAATATCGGCAGGGGGTTGGGGGGAGTGTACATCCTCGGGTTGGATTTCCGCGCATTTACTCCTGAAGACACGCGCCACAAACGTCGTAGCGGTGGAGGTCTGACTCGGCTGTGAGGAATGTTTGATTAGCATCACGCTTGCTGTGTCTTTTTCTGTCATTTTTGGTAGTTTTATATGAAACAGTAGAAAAAGAGGGTGCTGACCGTTTGTTACACTAAGCTAATCGTGAGTGTTGTGTCGCGGGTCTGCTGACATTTGCAGTCGCCGTGCGCTCGGAGGGATGATGTTCCTGAAAGGAGCCCCCTGCTGGCTGCTGGGATTAATTACACTTGCATTCAAATGACATTTTTATATACAATACATATACATAGCCGTCAAAAACAAAGATTTTATACATTTTGGTCTTTTTTTTTTCCTGTTTTAATTTTTATTATAAATATATTGTCCAGCTACAACAACAATTGAGGACATTTTTGTTGTTTCTTTTTTTTTTTTTTTTTTTTTAAACGTGTCTGCGTGCCACATTTTCACCTGGGTGGTTTGAGCGATATACACCACATGCCGGAGACGACGGACATGGGTGGACGTAGTCTTCTCTCGAAGCTTGTTTCGTCGTCCATTAGGTGGTCTGCCGGGGGGACACAAAGCGTCACAGCAAAGATTAGAACACTAAAACATTCACAATACGCACTTGTACAACTTAGAGATGCACAACATTTTTTTTTCCCAAACCGATACTGATAACTTTCTTACCGATAAGGACTTGAACAAATTTGGATTTGACCAACTGTACCTGTTGATTGGTCGGAATGACACTAGTATTACCACATCACAACTATCAGGAGAACCAGAGTATAGAGCAGAGGGAGCCTCCTGCTGTGGCCCAGCAAAGTGCACTATATTCGGACACATGCTCCGGGCAGCCTGTGTGTCACTATGGAGATCAGGAGAACCGGAGTATAGAGCAGGAGAAGCTGCATGATGTGGCCCAGTAAGGTGCACTGTATTCGGGCACACGCTCTGAACAGCTGGTGTGACGCCACGGAGGTCTCTGGCAAACCTTTTGCACTTTTCAAAAGGTTCAAGTGGCTGTTAAGGATTTTGCGTGCTCGATGAACCAGGCATGTCCAAAGGTTTTTCCAGCGAGGGCTACATAGTGAAAATTGAAATTATATATATATATATATATATATATATATATATATATATATATATATATATATATATATATATATATATATATATATATATATATATTAAAAAACTGCATGTCAGCTTTGCCATATAGGTGAACAAGCCTATCACTCTTTTTTCCCCCATTTTGCTGGGTTTTATTTTTGTTTTTCCAAATATTCTTCTTAAATAGTCTTTGTAAATTGTCTTTTCATAATATTACAACTTTTACTTTTTAAATTACAACTATTTGTTGTATTTTGACTCTGTGCTCATAAAATGACATTATTTTTCCTCATAATATTACAAGTTTATTCTCGTAAAATTGTCACTATTTTTTCCTGTTTTTTTTTTACTATTTAGACTTTGTTTTTTTTATTTTTATTTCCAACTTCTTGTAAATGTTCTTCTCGTAATTATGACTTTGACGTAATTATGATTATGACTGACATCTAAGCTAGCTTCCCCAGCCTAACTTTCCCCAAAATGACAACTTTATTTGTTGTGTTGTCAAGTTTCTCTTATATTATGAATATTTATTTTTTGAAAAAGTCTTTTTCTTTAACATTTCAACTTTATGCTAATAAAATTACATTATTTTTCCTCATAATATTACCTTATTCTTGTAAAAATGATGACTTTTTCTCATTACAACTTTTTTGTCTTAATATTTTGACTTAATTTTTATAAAATTATAATTTTATAAAATTTGAATTAATTATAATTACAATGTATTATTTGTATTGTATTCTATGGATGCAACAGATGCTTTCTGGGAGGTGACGCCTGTTTTCCTGCAGAGCCTTCCTTTCCGTGTGTGTGAACCGCTGCCGCAATGTTTGCATAGTTAGCGTTGCAAAATCCTGTTTTGGATTTTGTTCACTGCGAGCACAGCAACTGGACTTTTGCATAGTGCGGTGGCCGGGCCCAGGTCAGGATATATATACACATATACATACATATACATACATACATACATACAGACCCTTTCCAAAAAATTAGAATATCATGGAAAAGTTGTTTAATTTCCATAATTCCATTCAAAAAGTTAAACTTTCATAGATTATAGATTCAGGGACCACAATTTAAACGATTTCAAGTGTTTATTTGTTTATTTTTACGTAATTTGGGCTTCCAGCTCATAAAACCCACGAAAACAGGAATTCAAAAAATTAGAATACTGTGAAGAAATCACCGTTTACTTCTCAGTTTTTGCAGGAAAAAAAAGAAATTAGGATCACATCAAATCAATCAAAATATGGTACTTTCAAAACGATATGTCAATCTTCAATACTTGGTTGGGAATCCCTTTGCCTTAATCACTGCCTCGATGC